>NW_027175898.1:10405940-10818440 GCF_023055335.1 Clinocottus analis
GAAAGTACCAACCAAATGCTAATGTCCGCAGCCAACAGCCAGTTAGCTCGAGGCCTATCAACCCTGTCTCTGTACCCGAGTGAGAATCAGAGCCTCGAGCTGCTAGTCCCTCTGCTCTCTCTTATCTTTAAGCCATATATTGCCCTTTCCATTCGGCAATTTCCCCCAAACTTAGCCAGCCTCTCCCCTCAAGACTTATGAAGAACAGCTGTTATTGGTTGGGGTCTCCTGCAGTGGATTCAGAAAGGTATGAGAGGGACAGGAGGGAGGACATGTAGATTTATTCTCGGTAGAGTCGGAGGAATGGGCTGCCTATTCAACCGCTATCTTTTTAAATTGTACACAGCAGATATCAAACTAGAGCTGCACTGTACTGTGGAACTGTTTGGGAAAAGGTCACAGTGCTGCCTCGCTCACTGCATACACTCAATTTGTTCAGTTGAAGAGATTCAATTCTCAGCACAGGCCCAACCGGAATGAGAGGACAAGCGAAGCATTTGAAATGTGTCATCATGCTCCACTTAGTCACTTTAAAGAATAGTCATTAGTATGATTAACTGGCTTATCCAAAACACAGAACATGATGCATATTGATTATATCATTACCATTTGTGCCATATCCAATTGATTCTACTCCTCGCTTGATATTTTTGCAGGAAGACTGCAACAATACCATTTGAGTGACAGCTGGATTCCGCAAGGCTGAGATTGGAAAGGTTGTTATAAGCCAAAGGCGTGGTCATGTAGATAAAATATGGTTCCAGTCATTTTAAATATTAAATGTATTATGCATGGACGGCTCTCATTCATTTTGTGCATCTTCAGTTTGATAAGTCCATGTAAATGGATTGTATTTCCCCACAGCGGGAGCCCCATTGTAAATGGGACGTCAAATGAGCTCTGCCATCTTTCTGGAAATAATGACAAAACCAGTGGGTGAAATTATTCGGAGACTCTGTTTTATGGCTGTTTTTCATCCTAAATTACATAGCTTGAAATTCGGCTTCTTATGATTGCTATTTCTGAAATATGAAGCTTTCGTTTCTAAAAGTTACTGGGTTTCATGTTTTCCTTGATGACTTTTACAGTTTAGAAGCTGAACTCAAAGAAGAAGAAAAAACACAGAATTTTTCAAAGAAATCTGCAAGATACCAGAAAACCCCCCCAAAAAGTGAGGGAGCAGATTGACAGAGTCCTGTGAAAGCAGAGCAGATTAACAATAATCTGCTGTATAATGTCAGCATGTTATTGTTCTCAAGGTTTGAGCCATGATTAGAGAGCAGATTGAAGACATTTGTCGTGTGCAGCCCCGAAGATTACTGAGAGACATGCTGACAAAAAACAACCAGCATCCAAGAGCAGGAGGGTTGTGCTGCGCAGTAGAAACATGAAATACATGAAACACATCATACAAGATATTTACAGTCATTAGACACTGCACATTCAATGACACATCACGCATGCTGCTGCACCTGCTAACACAGCTACATGCATGTGTCCACAAATGTGATGGGACATAGATTAACGAATCTAGATTAACAGGAAATAAAATGGCTTCACAGTTGAAACAGCAAATCACAGGATAATTAAGTACATTGGTAAAGGTGTATTATAGGATGAAGCCATGGCAGATTATGCAAATCTCTACCGTGACTAATGACATGAAAATCACATGTAACACTGTGTTACACATATTCACACGCACACACACACATTAACAAGGCTTACAGGGATGTGCTGATGTGCTGTCCGTGACAGGTCTGTGGATACACGAGCTAATGTTTTTATGCATATGCACGTGTGCTTGTGTGCGGCATAATGTGTCTGCAAGTGTGTTTTCCTATCTGTGTGTGTGTGTGTGTGTGTGTGTGTGAGTACAGTAAACAAGTGACCAAGCACGTACGTGTGTGTGTGTGTGTGTGTGTGTGTGTGTGTGTGTGTGTGTGTGTGTGTGTGTGTGTTTGTGTGTGTTTTCCTGCTCCTGTCTAGCACTCTCATAGTGTGCCCTCTGGATTAAATTATATAAATGGATAGCTTTTCCTCCTGATGCACCGTTCACCTGCAGGAAAAATAGGCCCCCCGAGGCTCCTCCCTCTCCGGAGCGTGGTATTCCAGGGCCACTGCTGCAGTTGTTGAGAAACAGCATTGAGGGAGACAAATGGCGGAGCAGAGGTAATCAGCAATTCAGATCAGTCTCGCTGTCAGAGGATTTGGGTCATATTATGTTTACGTGTAAAAAGACAATAGGATGCGTATTCATCGTCAACCTGAATCCGTCTATTTTCATTTTTAAGGAAGAACACTGCATCCTTCAATACAGGGTGCTAAATTGGATTTTGTAGGCATACAGTAATGACGGGGATACAGTGGCAGAAAAATGTTCATTTATCCAAAACATCACTGTCACAGTTTTTTTTTTTTAAAGAACCAGTCTCGAAGAGTCTTAAATCAAGAGTTCCACTGGTTTATCTTGCTCAAACATGAAGGAATCCATTATTTCTCCACTGAAAATAAAATATGAGACTATACCGCATTGGAGCCATAACACATGTTGCGTTTTGAGTTGAAGCGATTTGAAGCTTAATTTGTCCTCGTGGGACAAACTCCCACTCTTGCTCAGACATTACAGCATCCCTCTCTACCAATACACAGAGCCGACAAGTTTACCCCGGTTCTCTGGGGTTTGTCAAAAGGCATTTCAGGAACTGTTGGAAAATCACTACCTGAAGCACAATCTGGCAGCGCGGGGAACGTGGATTCAGCACAAAAATAGATTTCAGGACTTATCACCTGATTATCTGCGGGTAGAATTTCACTTATAGCAAGAGTTATATAACCAATGTGAAAGAATGTTTGTTGCCCATAAGCATTGCAGAACAAGTTTTTTTTTTTTTTAAGTATTTCACTACAAATCATCCAGAGCCGATGGAAACTCCAGTCGTAAAGTTTTCTGCTTTTAAATCATTAATGTTGCTGCTCTCTGCAATTATTTTAGCTTCATGCATGTTTTACAGAGATGGGGAGACTCTATTTTCAAGACTTTAACTTAAACTTGAATCACGCAAAAGTTTCTAATTTGCATCACAACATCTCCAGGCCGTTTTCCTCCCCATGGCTCTCTTCTGTCTTCCTCCTGTCTCCCTCCATCACCTCCACACCTTTGCTCACCTCGCTACCACACATCAGTAACAATCTCATTTACCGCCCCATTAATTGCTGGAATCCCAGACACTGGTGAGAGGAGTGTGTGCGTGTGTGTGTGTGTGTGTCTGTGTGTGTGTGTGTGTGTGTGTGTGTGTGTCGTTTGCATGTAGCAGTCGTGTATCGAGGGAGGAAGGTGGAGCAGAGAAGCTACTCAGGATGTGTCTCTGGCAGTAAACCTCCGCTTTGTGCTGTAAAACCACTCTGTGTGGCCTCGCTGATGAAAAGAAAAGCTATACACATTGATATAGCGGCCACAAAGCATTAGTCGTCATTCTTCACTCAATAAATGATGGGATTAATCTAGGTGAAAGCCATTAATCTCCACAGATTTTTAATAGTTACAAAAGGCGAGACGTAGACAAAGAGCGGAGGATTTTTAAAAGTTTGACACAGTTGAGATGTGATCACTCTTAAAGGGTGTTCTGTACCTTCAGTACTGCTGCAAAAGCAGTGACACATAAGTGCCTGCTTTTTTCCACACTATCATCTACATAGCTGTATTCCAACACATAACAGAGACACATACACAGAGACACATATCTATTCACACCCACAAATCATCTTTCTGTCTGTCTCTTAATGTCTCACTGGAAGATAACACAAAAAAACTGAGTGGAACATTAGCAGGGGGTTGTTAATGAAGTGAGTCCCTGCTGCAGTAACGAGTGTACAGAATTAACTACATTAGCACCACATTCCTCCTCAACAGTGCATCAGGTAGGGCATGACAGCACTCACAGTCAGACACATTACAGCTATTTGTTGCAACATTGATCCAGGCGTCAGGATGCTGATGCTTCACGAGAAGATGCAGGGGGAGTTCTGCACTGAGGGAGTGCAAGTTCTGTTGCTTCGCTTTGAGCTTTGTTTGTATTTATTGGAATGCTTTGAGAAGGTTTGCTATTTGCTGCGGTGTTTTCCTTTCAGGAGCAACACAGGAGAGACTTTTCTGATCTGAAAATGTGATAAAAAAAAAAATGTTTGAAAGGACAAAAAGGTGACTCTTTTTCAAACTAAACAATTGCTGGCATTAAAGAAAAGCACACAACTGCGAAAGTAATAATGAGCAAACCACCTTTATGTGTTTATTTGGTTTCATTTTAGAATGCAAGCACTCTCTATCAAGGCTCAGGGATGAAAGACTTAACAGGTCCTCTAAAGGAAGAAGACACCTCCACTCACTTATAACCTCCACATCCTCTTCTGATTTTTTTTTTGTTGCCATTTTGCCCTAACTTTACATACACTTATGCTCTCTACTGGCAGATGCCAGTTACAGTTCTGGTGTGCAATAACTCTAATGAGCGTCTCTGCATGCAGGGCACATCATGTGGATACTTGGCCATGAAATGAAAGCATATAATTACACCAGGGAAGTGCTTTTGTCTCTTCATTTTCTCTCATCTTCACTATTCTGTGCTCCGTTGCTCTCAGGTGGCTCCTGTTCTTATGTGAATGCACTCGAGGGCTCTGTCTCTCCATCTCCCTCAGTCTCTCTCGCTCTCTCGCGCGCGCACACACACACACACACACACACCCACACACACACACATGAGGACCCCCAAAAACTCTTTGTTACAATCATTGTCAGGGCAGGTCTGAAGAGAGTAAAATAAATTGAGAGAAAGGATCAGTGTATGAAGGGCCCAGTTCCTGGATAAAGGTCAAGCAGATTGATGGTTCTAAGACGACTGGTGCAAGGACACAAGGTTATGACGTCTTATATCACCACTGTCACTGTCGCCAATGCCATCAGCGTTGTCTCCATCAATGCACGTTTTATATTACCAGTAAGTGTCGAAGGTATGTGACATTCCAAGGCTCCTGCGGGCTGTTGGTATTTCTCTCTCTTCGCAGGTATTATTTTGAAATGAATAGGGATGTTTAAGTGGTGGCTCGGGATGCCGTCAAATCGTCCTTGAGTGTCATACAATAGGTACAAAGCAGAGTAGAGAGGGGCGAGAATGGGAGGCGGAAAGAGATAAGAGGGAGAGGGTTAACAAAGAGGCTGTCAGAGAATGAGGCGCTTTGTCATTGTCTGGAGCATTTAACGAGCGAGAATTAAACAATGACAGGCCGTAATAACCTGAGAGCGGAATGTGTATGTGTGTGGGCGTTTGTGTGTTGATCTGCTCAGGTTTGCGTCTGAACTTATTTTTAGAGTTGATGAGAAATACCTGTTACTGTAACCATTTAACTGATATTAACACCTCAACGAATGCACAGTTGCATTCCCATACGAGCAGCTCATATGTACTCGCACACCTTGAGATCAGGAAATCATAAACACGTTGCAGACTGAGATTCAGCACAAAAAAACAAGGACTCGTGATAAGAGATGAATGATAACAGTTGTACACGCTTGCTAAGGATGTCAATTCCAATGTCCTCCATTGGTTTCCTGTCAGCTACGCTAGTGACGCTGACGTCACTAGTTTTCTTTTTATTCAAGCTGATTGCAGCAATAGTGGCAATGCGCACCAACAACCACTAGGTGGCACATGTGAGTCCAAACTGAAACAGTACGTGAATTGCGTTTCTGCTCCTCACCGCTGTGGCGAAGTCGCGAGGTGTGCGACAAATGATGACGTCATCACAGCCGGCTCGTTGGGGGGGCGTTTGGATCACGTGCCTGTCATAAATAGTTCACTTATAAAAGCACTATTGCCATGATTATATAAAGGTTGGTTTGTTTTTCGATGCTTTTGAGACAGGAGGTCTGAAAAAATCTTCATTTGAGGACATATTTTGCAGCAAAATCAATTTTTTTTACGGGATATTCAACCTTTGTTTCTATATAGTGCATGTCATACTTGACTTATTTCTTTACAGGGTTTGTACAAAGGCAATAAAGTAGGCCATGAATATGAAATATGAGTTTACAGATAATTGTTATCCCTCCTCCTCCTGAATTGTGGAGGTTGGTTTATGGCGGTAACATCTACAGTCTGTGGGTTACAATTTTTTTTCTTCTTCACAGTTCATTTTGTTTGTACACCCTCTGGCGTTTTGGAGAAAAATGCAACGAACAGCGCAGAGTAGAAACACCTTCGTGCATGCTCGAAGGTGCACAGGTGCCCACGGCGAGTATAAACAGATCGGCATACAGTAGCTGACAATCACTGATATTTTAATGTTCATATGTTTAAAGTAAAATGGCTACAGAGGCGTATCAGTAACAAATGTATTTTCAAACGCACCTTTCTTTCTTTTAGTGCTACCAGTTTGACACATTGAGTGGGATTTACCGTGGAGGACTCCTCTCATACAACTATTTAAAGGTTTTCTTCCAAGACAACAGATAGACATTGAATCAAGACATGAAAAGCTGCATAACTCCAACCAGTGAAAGGGATCAAGATTGGCCTCCAATCGCCAGTTTGCGCCACTTATAGTTTCCACAGATGACGTCATTCTGCACAATTAGCCATGTGCTTTTGGAAAATGCTTTTAGATTACAGCTTTCATATTACAGTGTAATGACTGCAGAGTTTACAGAGTGATCTTTTATACTGACCATGATCCAGTACATTACGTAGCAATACATGTATACGCACTGTTTTCCCTTCTCTTTTGTTGTGCGCATGAGAAAAAAAGCTCTTATCAGAGTCATTTTTACCATTTAAGGTAATAAAGTAAAAAGCTTCAAAATTCGCAAGTGAAGTATTTATTGGCATATTTCGTATCATAGAAGAAAATGTTAAAATCTCGTAAAAACTTGGGTTAATCATCTAACCCAAAACCCGTTGGCTTTGATCCCATTGAACAAGAAGTGCAAAACGCTAACACCACTTCCCTATTTGCGTATTTCAAAATAAGAATTGGATAAATGAAAATGTTGTCATAGCCGCATGAGCGCTGCATTAAAAAAAAAAGGCACGCAAGGACTGCATTGCATCAACAAAATCTGCTGATGAATATTTTAATTCAGCTGTGTGTTTCCTCCAAATGTTTGTGAATCACCGACTGAATGTTCAGTCCAAGAAAGACAACAAAAAAAAGACATTGAGAAAAGGCTTTACGCTCCGATTTAAGCATTGCAACATTCACACAGAACAGGAGCAGAAGAGGCCACCCACAGCTGCTAAAAACACTTCCTTTGTAATTGTTTAAAAGCACATGCATATATGGACACAGTGTATTTACTCCGCCGGGTGACAAGCTGGCGTGCCAGTAAACCATACAGGAAGTTAGCTGGCACACTTCTATTCAAAAGCCTTCAATGATTTCACTGAGGTGGGTGGATTCATGTTTGTGAGAAGTCAAAAAAAAAAAGGCACCGTAGGACAATAAAATGACTGTCATGCCACACGAGCAAGCGATGAGAGGCTAAACAATAGTGATGTGGGCCCAACATGTGATCCAATATGTATAAATGTATTATGTGATAACACAGAACGGTGTTCGCGATGTTACTTCTGGGTGCAGCTCCCTGCTGCGGCTCCGTCCTCACACGTCCTCACCACAGTCTCTTAATGAGCATAATCCTCCTCCATGTTTGAAGCTCACTAGTAAAAGGTTTGGCCACCCTGTCTCTCCCCTTTCCAGCTGATTCCAATTAGATGCTCCTCGTAAATAATATTGTCACGCAGTGGTTTACTGAAAAGAGAACAGGAGCGAGAGGAACCGAGCGCATTAAGGAAGCTTCTGGTCTCCGGAGGTTAATCTTCCATTTTCAGCCTAATTTACAGAGCAACAGGAAACGTGCAAGGAGAATGCAAACGAGGCAGGGAAAAAAAGAAGAAGCAAGAAGTGTGATCAGGGGGAAGAAAGCGAGATTCAAGTTCGAGACAAGATAAGGGAAGGAGACTGAAATAAAAAAAAAAGAGGTTGTTAAGATGTAAATGTAGAGGGAAAGGCCGCATCTCGTCCTGGATTCTGACCAGGCGGCAGCGCTGCATGTCGCAGACACATTTCATTTGCTGTCTATTTGAGTGGAAAATGACTGGTTGTGATCCAATCAGACGGCCTGTCACTGGGACGAGCGAATGTGAGGAAATGTACAGAGACCAGCCTTCCCTGCCGCAAGCATCAATCTCCACCATCAGATTAAACACGCTGAAATTAATCCAGACCAACTGGGCGATATGCAGATCACACCGCCGTATGTAAATGATGGAGCAGCTGTCTGAAAGGTGGGTGGGAAACACAGCCCTGTGGTTTTGTTCAAAACACCGGGACCGCCGATGCACTCACAGACAGTACAGATATAGATGTCTGCACTGATTGCTGTATCATATGATCAAATGTTGTAAAACAACGGAGGATCTCTCGGGTGAAGGCGTCATGTAAATGTCAAATGAGGCAACAATAGCGTTGTGAATATGTTGAAATAGGTCAAGCTGAGTGCAGCTGATCTCAGGTCTTTACACAGCGGGGAGAGCAGCATCCGAGAGGCGATGGTGTCAGAATTGAAAGTACACCGAAACACCACCAGTGGGATGCTCGCTCTCTCTGGATACACAGCACCCCCTAGAGGATAATCTGAAGCCCGGGACTCCCTTTGTGTGTGTGAAAAAGGATTGAAAGAGAGAAGAGACAGACCGTGTGTGTGTGTGTGTGTGTGTGTGTGTGTGTGTGTGTGTGTGTGTGTGTGTGTGTGTGTGTGTGTGTGTGTGTGTGTGTGTGCACTAAGCGTTAGGCTATAGGCCGAGCAGAGAGGGAGACTGAGTGACTTTATACTCTTGATAATCTGGATTAAAACCCTCTGGGACAGCATTAAACACCGCCGGCTGGGCATTACACGCACTCAGATACAAACACACACACACACACACACACAAACACACACACAATCTCTCTTTCTTTGTATTTCTTTTCTATTTCGGTGTGTCTTGTTTAAACACCACACAACGCATTGTAGACTGTGTGTACATTTGCGTGAATGAAAATAAACCTCTGAATTCCGTCTCTCTGTTTATCTCTTGATCTGAGAGGGTTGAAGTCTGGCACATCATTTCCTCCAAACACTCTTTTTGCACCAAACATTTATATCGTTCCATGAACTTACACCGGTTGACCAGGATATTTTAACGTGGAGCGACGTCAGTGGTCCATGAGACGACGGGATGCAGAGCTGGGGGGCTTTGCCCGGGCCGGCCCTGCGGGGGTATTAGGTTTGATTGGATTGGGGTTGGGGATTTGTGTATTAAACTGAGATTACCATGTGATCCAGCATTTCACAGGGAAATCCACACAGCAGAGCCTGTGGAGGGAGGCCGCTGACCTCCTGCATGTTCCCTGATTCAATTCACCTCTGGCCGAGCGCTGCTGGGCTCTGGGTTCTTTCTGTGGTTCTCCTGCTTCTATCCACTCCAGTCTGCTCCCTTTTATTATGATCAATTCCGTTCTGTATTATTCATAACTATTCACCTCTATTCAATTCTATTCAGTTCTATTAATTTCTATTAATTTCTAGTCACCTCTTTTCAGTTCTATTCACCTGTATTCAGTTAGATGTAGTTACATTCAGTTATATTCACCTCTATTCAGTTATATTCGCCTCTATTATGTGCAATGCCATTTTGTTTCTCTCATCGAACAAACTCTATCTTGTTCATGAGCCTTCGATGAAGCCCCTCTCATGTCTGTACAATAAACATGGATCCAGAGCCGGCCTCCAGTTAGCCTATTTCAGCACAATCTCTGACTCCATCGGCTGTCAGTTTGACGGTGGGCATAAGCCTCTGGGGGGGGCGAGGGGCTGTGTGACGCCAGCGGATATCCGGGTTAAGACTCTCTTTTCTGTGTGCGGCTCCTTGTTTACGATCCAATTAGCATCTTGAGCAGCGGGACTGAAGTCGAGAGACAACGTCTCTGACTTGATTGTTTCTCAAATCAATAAAAGTCTAAATCTCGTGAGACAATAGTCAATGGGTTCCCAGATTGCACATCGGCCAATGCGTTTGGTTCGGCCTCTTTTGCTGTCCACATGGACTGTTTACCTGCAAAATCTGTTTATTGAGATTCATTTCAGCATAAATAATGTACACAGGTGGAATAGCCAGCTTAGTTTTGTCCGGAGGGGAAATGTTTTTGTCTTCCTTTATCTTTAAAGATCATTAATTAAGTTTTTTGAATGCCAATATATTACGAATACCAGTTCTATTTAAGATGGCAATCCTAAACTGTCTGTATTAAAACTATACAAAACTAAATTCAATAACAGAATCCCAGTCGGTTCATATTCTATACTTAGCTTTTGATATTTTTCATTGCTGTTTCATTTTCTATTTTCCCTGCTATATCATTGCTTATTTAATATGTTCTATATAGCCGTTTTTGCTGTTGAATCATATTACTTTTGCTCCTCCACCAAACTAATTCCCCCACAGGGATCATTAAAGTTTCATTTTTCCTTATCTTAAAATTCTAATTTAACTTTTGAGTCCTAACACCTTCATTGAATATTTTCACACAGCGCCCACATTCCTTGCTTCGGATTCAGAAAAGAGCCATCATTTGACTGCCAGAATGCACCATGACACTGTGCACAAGCTGCACCGTTTAATTCTGTTGATCTCTGCTTTCCATTTCCCTTCATCTTGTCGGTCTGTTATGTTCTCTGACAACCTCCTCTAATGACTTTCTGAAGTTGTGCGTTGGACGTTATGCTGGAAACCTCTGGCCTAATGCTTTCCAGAAATACAGATAGCATTTGTGCATCCAGTGTATTAATCTGTGAGTCGTCTGAAGCCACAAGGTTGTGTGAGAGCGGGAGAAGAGCAGAACTCCCAATGGAAATCGAGATTCAGTGAAAATAGTAGATGTGTGACAACTCCGTCACCTAAACCACAGACACGAATGTCTCTCTCTCTCTCTATCCATCTCTCGCTCTCTCTCTCTCTCTCGATGCACAGATGTAGCAGTATTGAGTCTACCGAGTGGGTCATTGATTTTCTGTCAGCAATGCAAGGGCTGAAGTCCATTAGGCCAGGATCAGACCGACGGACAGATGTGCACGCATGCAAACTCGCCCACAAAGTGAGTGGCGATTTTTCAACATGCATTTCTAGTGTTACAGAGACCAGGCAGGGTTAGAAGAGGATCTCCAGTAATTTGGTATAACACTTTGATGAAGTCGGGAGGGTGAAGGGGGGATCTCAAAGAGTAACTTAATACAAGTCCGTGAACCACACCCCAAAGTAAGGTCACAGTGCACTGACACACACTGAACATCAGTGCAGCAAGATGTAAAGTTAAACCTCCAAAACTAGATCTTCAGCTTCACGTTAACTTCATTTTAAAGGCCACGATATCTTTAAAATGAACTATTAGTACAAAGAGTCTTTCAATAATTTTGTCGACGGGCAAAAATGTCGTAGTGGGGTGAAGGACACGACCCCCCAGATCCTGACATCACAATGATCCAGCAGGGAAAGACATGCCTTTATGAGAAGCTGATTTCTTTTCTCCATGCACAGACAATTGGCGACAGAGACTTTGTGTCAAATTAAGTTTGCCTCGGGATATCCATTAAGTAATTTTCTCTGACTTGATAAAACTCCTTTAAGGACTACAGAAGGCCTCATAGCTATTTCCACAGACGGTGTGGTACTTCATGACTCTGTCCTGAATCCCTGGTGTGCCTCTTTCAGTCGGACATGATGTTTGTTCATCACCCGACGCTATACATGCATACAGTTACATAGTCAAAACATGCATCTCACTCTCTCTCCCTCTCTCTCTCTCTCTCTACCTCACTCTCTCCTTCTCTCTCTCTTTCTCTGACGTTTGGTTGATTGATGGTGGTCCAGGAATTTGTTAAGAGGCTCCAGGTGGAAAGCTGTTATCAGCTGTAGGCCACAAGATTACCTCCAGCAGCTTTCTGCTCCAACTTTCCCCTCCTAAAGTCCCCCATTTACAAGCTGCTCCCAAGACACACATAAACACGTGCACACACACACACGCACACACACACACACACACACACACATGCACACACACCAACTTCATGGACTTGCACAGATGGCAACACACACCCACAGAACAGATTTTTTTTCTTCCTTTGATGTTTTTCCACCATATTTCACACTCTCCTTCTCTTTCTGTCTTTTATTATTTTTCTTTCTCTTGGGTCTACATCTTTAAGTCAACACAGCGATGCTGAGTATTGACTCAAAAAAGACCTCAGACGAGCACACTGTGGTCCATCTCTCTTCCGTGAAACACTTGGATATAATGGGCCTTACACGTACCAGTCACTCTGTCAGATCTCCAACTGCTTAAGCTATTCAAATATTAACAAAGGGTATTTTCCGTCTCACTCGTTGAGTCGCGCTCGGTGACAGCTCTGACAGCAGAACATGAGAGGAAGTTAACACCTTTAAAGAGTTTAGCAGCAGCCACAGCGAGAGTCAGAGCGGTCACAGCTTCCACCTCCTGGCGGCCTTTGACAGTAGGCCTCACTGTGGTGGTGGAAACCTCGGGAACTTTTAACACAAGAAGCGTGACAGCGAGCAGGAAAACGGTCAATCTTCATCATTAAATATCACTGATATAATGAAGATTTTTTTTCTGCAAAACTGTGATTCCGTATCTGTCAAAAGGGATTATCTTCTTTATTTGTGTCACTCATTTTTGGTGTACAGTATGTCTTATTTGGTTTAGTTGTAAGCTGTCAGCTCCACCCGTGAGGATGTGAAGATGGAGGGGCTTCTGGTTTGGGTAGGAGAGAGCAAGCGGAGCGGCCCTTACAGGATGCAGTTCAGGGCACAGCACAGGGCCCACAGAGGATTGGAGCGAGACGGATACACAGTCTTTTATGTAGGCAAAGATACAGACAACATCAGCCCGGTTGAAAGACAAAAGTGCGATGAAGTCTGAGGTACTTCAGTATCAAGGTGACTGTCAGATTCAGAGGACGGACAGCGCTGCAATGTAAGGTGTATAAAGGGATTGTTTGGCTGAAACATTATTTTTCAGGTTACGTTTCATTTTTTATGAGAACTTGAGAAAGATGTTCAGTAAGGTGAAGAAAAGAAGTGACAATAGATTCACTGGCTTACTCTTTCTCTGTACCTGCCGTCCATTTCATGAGGTCAAAACATTTAGAGACCGAATGTGGAGGCTTCGGCCGTCACATCTGTCAAAGGAGGTGGCCCCTAAAGTGGACACCGTGTCTGTCCTGCTCCATCTCGTTTGCATGCTCTCCACCCGTCCGCCCGTCGCTGCACTGTGCCACGTCTGGGTCCGCCTTCTATCGCGACGACGGGCAGCGGTTCAAACTTGGAGAAAGACTGAGCGCGAGGAGGGACCAGACAAGCGCAAGAGAGGACAGCAGAAGAAGGAAGATGGAGCCAGACAGAGAGGGGGGATGGATGCAACGAGCAGAGGAGACATACGGACGGACACAGTCCAACAGACGGAGAGCTATAGGGACATTTGGAGGATACATGAGGCAGTTATGAACCTATTTGGTTTCTTCTACAGGGGCGCCCAAGTGTCACTAATGGCAAAGTAGGGGCTGGTAAACACATTTCTGTGACGGCACGACACTGCCGAAAAACAAATTAAACTCTCTTCTCACATTTCACACCCTCTCAACCCTTTTCTCTCTGTCTCCCTCAATTATTCATTTCTTGCCACTCTGGTTTTCCGTCGCAGTCTCTCCATTTCCACATTCTTTATTTTCCTGTCCATCCGTCTGTTTCAACCAATCCTTGTGTCTCGTCCACATTTTTCCCTGTGGCTTTCTCCTCCCCCATTCCTCTCCTTCCCACTGTGCACCTTCACCCAAAAATGAAAAACAGGGCCATATGCGTTGGGACGTGGAGCCGAATTGCACTCCTGATGTTCCTGCCGAGGCAGTTAAGCGTCTCTCTGCAGACCGCGCCCACTACTGCCTTGCCCAGGACATGGGGACACTTGGCAAGCATGGCTCCCCCGAACAACACGGGAGCTGCTTTCTGGCTGCTGGTGCTGTGATGAGACTGGGAGTGTAATGAAGCTGCTGGGTCCTTGTGTTGACTCGCTGCCCCCGTGTACAATGCCTGTCCTGAGCTGCTGGTGCGGAACTGGACGAGAGGTGTGCAAGCTCCTCTTGCAAGAGAGCAAAAGACGCAGAGGGCGACTGAATTTCTACGCACACCGATACACGCATGTTCACATGAATCCTATCTTCAGCGGCTGGATGTAAAGTGCCTTTAAAGGGGAATCTTTCCATCAAATGAAAGGATGAAAGCCAGCGTTATCCTCTCCAGACGTCCTTTTAGTTTCCTCCAGATTTAACGTGGGTTGAAATAACTTCTAAACGAACCGCTTACCTCTTTCTGACCTTCACTCTGGGAGCGATTTACACACGTGTGTGCAAGTGTCACTTCTCTTCACACTCACTGCCTGTTGTCCTTCGACATTACGCTCGAGGAGTTTATTTCCTTCAAAGATGCCTGAGGACAAGAGCCCGATGTGTTGGACACTGACTCAAGCACTGATAATGTCCCGTTCCCTTGCAGCATTGGAGCACAATTAAGTGTAGCATCGAGGTATTTTGGAAGCTATTCTGAATAGTTGTACGGTGCTGATGTTATTTTAAAGGGAAAATGCTGCTCTTTGCGACACGTCAGTTGCAGTATACAAACATTATGACAATAAAAGCAAGTCAAAAGAAGTGCGTGCGTGTATTTCCAGCATATGAGTGACTCGGGAACGCTGTCCCAGAGTAGTGAGCCAGCAATAGATAAGACCTTTATCTTTTTATTTTAATTTTTTTTATCTCAGTCAGAAGGTGTGGCTTGCGTCGTCGCTTAGGGTGATGCTATTTTAAATGCTGACATTGATGGATCTTTTTTCATCATCACTCCATAATACCCAGTGAAGTCGGAGAAAATGTTTTATTATCTTGTATTTAATTTCTGCGCTTTCCTCGGAAACTGACACGTGAAGCCGTTATTGGTATGCATCCAGTGAACATGATGTTGCTGTCACTTAGGTTCTTCTCAAATCGGGGTATGTGTAATAGTGTACGTATAAGTGTAAGTTCATGAATTGAATTCTATATATTCTATAATTGTATATGTTCTATATTAAATCAAACACTGATGGCATAATTCAGACGCTGATTGCACAGCGAGGTGTGTTTCATCTGTTTTTTTTATCCAAAAAAGCTTTGCACTGGTCAGGGGTATTCAAAAGATACTCCACAGGGGGGGTACATCACTGAAAAACGGTTGAGAAACGCTGCTTCATTGTGTTCCCTCTCAGACCAACTGCTGCTTCTTTGGGAGCACGGCTCCAGATTGTTTTGCTCGAATCTGAACAGCGAGGAATTGGAAGCTGCAGCAGGTGGCGGCGAGCAGAAGGAATCAGATCGTGAAGTTGGATGCTTTTCAGAATGAATCTGATGTTCTACTCTTATGCCAGTCTGACAAGAAGATGCTAAAAAAAATACCAAAAAAAAAAGTTGCAAGCAAAGTTTCACAAGTTATGTAATGTGTGCTAATGACTAAAGCAACATTTATTTATCAGGGTTTTGAAGGCAGTTGAAAAGTTCACTTCTTCCAGCCTTTGAATGTGGGAAGACACTATTCTGCAAGTAAAATATGCAATTATCGTTAATTAGTATTACCTTGGATGCCACATTAACCATCAAATAAAAACACAATGTTATTGAACAGCTAAACAGGTTCCTAATCCACAACAATGCTACTGTACTCCTCTTACATTCAAACACAGCTCAAGTGCTCAGTGAGCCCTTGTTTTGACACAACATTACACTAATGCTGACAGTGTGACACAGCTGCTATTAGCTCTTCATCCTATCTCCCTTTCCTCTTTCCCCTCCTCCTCCTCCTTCCCCTCCTCCTCCTCCCCCTCCTCACATCTCACCCCACACGCATTCAGTTATTAGGAAAGGTGTCAGATGGATGTGCTTAACACGTATTGCAAGAGGTGTGTCTGTGTGTGTGTGCGTGCGTGTGTGTGTGCGTGTGTGTGTGTGTGTGCGCCCATTTAGTGAGGTGACACTTTGGATCGACCATGCGCTACTACAAGGGCTGATGTCGGTGTGTGAGGGGTTGCATGGGTCACTAAGTCACTAACTACTGCTGAGGGAAAGCCAGTAGGGGGTTGCTGATGTTTACAGTGGCCCACGCAAACGCATACTGAGCTAATAGTGTGCATGTGTGTGTGTGAGAGCCAGTGTGTGTGTGTGCGTGCGTGCGTGCGTGGGCGCTAACCTCTTCCCGGACTTTAATTCTTCCGAGAAACATTAGTAACAGACCAGAACACTCCCATCTGCCGCTGCTCCGTCCTTCCAACTGCCTTCCATCCTTTTTTCTCTCCTTGTTTAATCATCTCTGAGCTTCTTCTCCACTCCCCTCACTGTATCAGTTTCTCATCAGTGGCTCCTGTTTCCTATTTTTTTTGCTTTCAAAGTCTCTTTTCTCTCTTTTTAAAAAGGTTGAGCCACTCTTTGGTGAATGACTTTTCCTCCTCTCCGTCTGTCCAGCTGTCGTTCTTGATGTGTATCCATGTACGTAACCATCACTGTGTGCTGGCATCCACCTCCACACACCTCACACGCACACACATTTCAATCATCTTCTCATTTTGAACTTAAATATTAGATAATCTGCAGCCAAACAGCCGCCACCGCTGAGAGCTCTCTCTGTCTTTGCCTCTGACTCTGTCTAAATGTTTCTAACTGTTTCTGTTCCTTTCCCTTCTCTTTCACACACACACACACACACACACACACACACACACACACACACACACACACGCACATCTCTGCCTCCGATGTGGTGAATAGTAAAACTGAACACAATAAACGTTATCACAACAGCCACTGAATTCGGAGAGATAAGAAATTCATTAGGCGCCAGCTTGCTAATGACGTGCAAAGAGATGAAATTATGGCTAGGACAAAAAGGATGTAAGAGACGGGAGAAGGAGAGGAAGGAGGGGAGGAGGTGAAATGAAAAAGGATGTGCGGAAGAAAATGTTTCCCAGGATGGTACACCGTATCACGGCATGCCAGCCCGATTGGCTTGTGACCCCTGCGAGCCAAAGAACTAAACGAGGCCTCATTCGTATGACAACACTGTTTCCCTTTGTTCTTATTCACAGTTTGTGTTTCTCTCTCTCCCTCTCTCTCCCCCTCTATATGTCTGATATTACTCAGCATACACCGCGGGGGAAATAGAGGTTGATAGTCGAAGCACTCATGCTCGCAGTCTCTTCCTCGGCTTACTGCTCACGTGCTACTCAAGGTCACTTAAGCGCAGGCCTCCATTAACTAATAATGGAAGTTCATAACCCCTTTGCCAGAGTGCCACATGGGCAAAGAGAATGTGAAAAAAAGGGGTTTTTTTTTCATGTTGAGGGTTATTATCCACCTGCATTTAGTGCTGAGGACAAAACACTACAGGTCCATCTGTGGCACATCAAAAACAGACAACCGTAATCCCAATGTCAGTGCCTCGGCACGCTTAACATTCCCTCAGACACACATGCATGCGCACACACACACACAAACACACACACACACACGTTTAGAGACACACACATCCGCCATCTGGTGCCCATCCCACCCCATGTTATAGCCCCCTCTGCCCCATGCTGGATTACTCCCTCAGTATTTACATCTCGCAAATCCAACCGGCAACCTCTGATAGGGGCCATCTGTAATCTGAAGGTCATATTTGCAGCATGTGTGTGTGAGTAAGTGTGTGTGTGTGTGTCTGTGTGTGGGTGTGCGTGTGTGTGCCTGTGGGTTCTCATGTGTGTTCTCATGTGTGTATCGGCATGTAATTTGTTCGTGCTCAGCTCTGGGACAGTATCAGCATCCGCGACATCTGTTCAACACAGGACCTACACAGCAGAACTGAGCGCATCATCTGCATCGGGCAGCACAGGGATGAAGCACACACACACACACACACACACACACACACACTCACACACATACTGTGCATGCATGAAATCATTTAGTTTTTCAGGTTTTCCATGTTCTTTCTTTCTTTCTTTCTTTCTTTCTTTCTTTCTGAGGAGGTTGCTTCATGTTTGTTAATTCTGTCTCCTCTGTTCGTACAACATCTATTGCATGTCAGCCTGTCCTGGAAGAGGGGTCCCGCTTCTCTTGCTAAATTGTTCCTTTTAGTGTTTCCTTGAACAAGTCTTTAAAGCCCTTTAAGGCACATGTATGCTTTGTAATTTGGGCCATTCAATGGTTGTACAAACAGTTGCCCTCGTTATTGAAACACATGACACATCCTGCGATTGTGAAACCACCACAGCCAATTAGTTGTTTCTACCCGATGTAAGTAAATTGAATCCAATGTGGCTCTTTTGAAATGTCGCTATTTGTTCCTGATCGTCAACAAACTATTGCAATAATGCAACTTGATATACTGTTTTATGTTTTCATGCCAACATCTTTCAAAGGCCTGCCTCTGGGTTGTAACAACTGAAATTGGTGTGCCCCTTTTATGACAATAACTTGGAATCCAGTTTCTTTGTCAGGATGGTAACAAAACGTTCGTGTTTTGTACATGTGCATTTAAGTAAGCGTGTTTGTCTGCACATGAGCACACATGCCGTGCAGTTGTACGCATCTGTGTGTGGTCAGCCGTGATCGAATCATCTCTGTTCCACCCAGCAGGCAGAGGAAAGGCTCTGAGGCTAAATATTGGAGTCTGAATTCCCAGCATGTGTTGCCAGTGATGACTACTAGCAACTCAAGAGGGATCCATGCAGAGAAGGAGAACAAAAAGACTGAAATGAATTTACAGCTCACTCGTTGGGGGGGTGGGTGCGGCGAAGATGAAGTGATGATCATCTCTGTTCCCCGCTAAAATGAAATATGATGGCGAGGGAGCTCAGTGCCATTTCCTGCCTGGCAAAGGAAGCGCCCATCTGGAGCTGAGTGCTGTCTGTCCTCTGTTGTCGTGTTGCACGGCGTTGTAAAAGCTCGCTTGTCACTGTTGTTCCTGCTCTCAATGCTGCTATTATTTCTGAAGTGACGCGCAGGTCAGCTGAGGGAGACGGGAGGAAAGAAATGACATTCATAGTTTAAGATGCTGCGTTCTGGATTGCTGAAGAGTGAACTGGTAAAATGGACACAAAGTGGGGAGTTTATCATTTGAAGTGGGAGGGGGTTAGCAAAAGAGGCAGTGGAGGGGAGTCTGTAGGAGGAAGAGCGGTGAGACGCATGTTGGCAGCTGCCCGTACGACTGTCACATCCCACCGCCCGCCAGAAAAGCAGAAGGAGGCCACTCGTCATCACCGTGACACCCAACGCGTGACGAGAGGAGGAAGGAAAGTTATCCATCAAAAAATGATGTAGGGATGAGTGCACTCCTTCGTTTCTCTGCACACACACACGCACACACACGCTCGCAAAATGCCATCGTATTTCATCTGGGTCATCAGGAACAACTGTCTCCAAGAGGAAATCTCTGACTGAATCTCATGCTCTCTCCCCTCAACAACATGATAATGTATTTTCCTCTTTAACGAAGTGACTACAACCCCCATAGGGATAATGTTCAGAGCACGCAGACAAACTGAAAGCACAATAGGAGGGAAACAGCAAATCAAGTGTGAACTAAAAAAAACACCCCAGAGCCAGACTGTCACACTGAAGGCAACTGTTTGGTTGTGCTGTAGACAAAAGCATGAATTCATTTAAAATAAATTAAGCTGTCACCCAGAGATTAGTTATCTTCTCGTACAAGATGTACATGACTGATCAAGATTTGAATAATACCACGCTGTCAAAGTTGAAAAAGCCAACCAAAATGTTTTTTTTCTGCGTCGCACAAATGTAAATATACTCAATATTCACCTTTTGATAGAATTAGTGAAATGCTATAATTTTCCAGTGCACTGTAAAAACCTACCAGATGGATTTCCGCGGTTAATAGCAACGTGTGCATGTCACACATCGAGCAGCTGAAGCTGCAAACTGATGGTTGGGGATCACAGGGACAAAAGCCTGAAAGGAAGGTTACTGTACTCTCTGAGGCGTTGATGCCTGAACAAATAGAAAGTGCAGTAAACTGTGAGTGCTGAGCGCCACCCAGTGGTGGATTATGTGCTCCGCTGTAGCTGCACAGGATTATTTTTAAAAAAAAGGCACCCTCAAATGCATGCAGCTCTTACTTTTTACTGTCAGCAATCTGAATATGATGAACCAGACGATGAGGAGTGACTGATGTGTAATTTGCGAATCCGTTTGTTGCTGTTGCTGCCTGCTGTAGAGCCTCAGTGTGCCATGTAAACAATATTTATGTTGCCTACAATGTATCAAATGAGAATGTAAAAACAATTTGACAACGTGAAAGAGGTCTCTTGAGAGTTCAAATTCATTTCAGCTCATTGTTTCGCTGTCCGGGCCCCAGCTTTACTGCTGGTTCACTGTCATAAATCATACATTTATCCTTTCGCAGCAGAAGGCTCAGATATTAAACATGGGAGTTTGTAGATAACTTTTTTTTTTAATATTGGACTTACATTCATCGAATGGTCAGGGACACGGTTCCGAGTGAATGTTAATGTGCACAATTAGCAGCTGTTTGTCAACATGTTCCCCAGGAGGCGATGAGGTAATAGTGATGATGTCAATGCTGTGTTCACAGCTTCCGCTGGCTTCAAGTGGGCAAAATCAACATGTTATTGAAGGTTCAAAGACATCGCAACGCCTGAAAGGAGGAATTACTCTCTCCTCCTCATGCAAATTAATGGTTGAATCCGTAATTTTAACGAACTGCAGCCAGGTGCAAGGTTTTTGCTGCTCTAGCTTGAGTTGGCTATTGTTAGGAAAGCTATACGATTAGCTGTTTGAATGAAATTGGCTCTGTAGTTATTGTTATCTGACTTCATAACGTTCCTCTTTGTGCTACTGTTACATAAGGTCTTAGCGTGTATCATCAACCTGCACTTATCACTTGTGACCACAATGTCTGCTGTGCACCACAGTTGCATGAACATTTTATTCTCAGACTTCAGATTTATGGATCTCCTTGAAAAAGAAAAGAAAATGAGACATTTCCTCTTTGTCTGGACAAAACAGATCCATAACCAAATGTATTTTTCACATTCATTTTGTTTAGTGCATCATTGTAAGTATATATGGTGTTTTTTCTTTTGCCAGATTGCAGTCAATATTAATAGAGGTGGTCAATAAAGTATGTTAATTATGCTAATTAGATGTGTCCACGTCGATAAAAACAAACATAAACATGTGTAACAATACCACTTACGTTTGTACACATACACACGTCACACTAACTTCCTCCCATTACTCTACTGTCATCTATTGGCGGGAGGGCCACAGTGGCGTCTGCGGCGCGAACCAACAGGCATGACTGTAGCCAGCGGGGAGAATAATGAATGAGCAATGAATAATAGAAGAATAATGAAGAATAATGACTTGGGGAGAAGACACACACATGCATACACACTGGTGTACACACGAGGGCAGACATAGATAATTAGACGATATCACCATTTATCTTTCTCTCAGAGAGAGAGAGAGAGAGATTCTTCTGTCCCCTCTGGTGTACATAACTTAATTAAGAGGAAGTCACAGATGGACACTGGCTGTGTGAAGAAACACCCTATTACTCGCTCTTACTGTGGAAGGACAACACATACGTATACGCTTTAAAAATATTACAATTACTGACAGCAAATCAACATGCACATTTGAGTCCGCTTTAAGACGCAATTTGACTTTTTTTTAAAGAACTTTATTGACCATTTCTTCATCATGCCTATTGCAAGTTTTAGAGAGACCTTGTGGAGAATAAAGCAAGTTGTTGTTTTTTTTTGTTTGGTGCATGGCGACTAAACACTTCTGATTAGCGTTGAACAAAGAAGAATCATTGTTTAAAACCTGCAAACCTTGGCTGCTACTAGATAGCCAAAACACATGCTAACGGTATATGATATAAATAATGCATGACTCATGATGAGTTGATGCATTGACGCCAGATACATCATGAATTCCTGTTGATCACCACTTTAGAGTCAAGTCTTAAGTGGTAGCTAACAGAGGGCTATTGGGCTGCTCCTGACATCTACTGAAGAAACGCACTCAGATACAATTGAGGACGTTTTTTCTTAATTATTTCCACTTTATGCCTCTTCACATTACATGTTGTGTTGATAATACGTTCATAATTTTTCGAGCAATTGAGTATTTCTCATGGTGGCATTGCTGCATCTACTTTTGTAAAAGTTTAAAATATGTAATTTAGTCCTTGAAGCTGTTCCTTCCTCTCTGGGTGACTCTGTTTGTTTAAGAGACAGTTTTATGAAGCAACAGAAACCACTTCCTGCATTTCAGGGACACAACTAAGGTTGAACTCTGTGCCATAAGCCAGAACAAGGCTTACAAACATACATTGGAAAAGGGGTCAATATAAAATGTTTTAAAAAGCAACAACAATATGACATGATAAACTATCAGCATGAATATTCAAGAATTATATCCAGGTACCTTTGGCATTGTGTGGGCAAAAAGAAGAACTACCTCTATAGGGACACCATTTATTTTGGTGTTAAAACATTGTTTATGGTCAGAACTACATTCAGCATGTTGCTGTAGTTTGTTGTGGTTTGGGTGATTGATGGCGATATGTTAGTATGAGTGTAGCAGGACAACTCAACAATATGATGGACTTTAATACATCAAAACCATGAACCACTCACATTTCTGTCCTTTTTGCAGAATCATATGACTCCACTTGCTTGACCTGCTATAGCAGTCAGTAAGCATTTGCCTCGGGTGAGAGGTCTGGTGTCAAAATGTCCAGCAACAACAATCTGAAGCTGTTATCGCAGCTTGAGCCTGAAGGTGACCACGATCACAGATATGAAATAACACTAATTGTCCTGAGAGTCTGATAGACTGGCCTGCCAGCTCCGAGTTCTGTGGAGTCTGATTCACTGTGTCCCCCCTTTGAAATTGTACAAACTAAAGGCTTACATGTGTAAGATTTGGTTCAATTGTTATTCTCTATCTGCTTAATTGTGCATTACTATTTGTGACACTCTTATCCTTTGGTTTGGTCGAGCTACTTTTTTTTTTGACAAAGTTTTTCTGCTTCCTGTGTACCTGGCAATGTCAAGATTTTCAATTACAAGCTGTAGACGTTGGACACATTGGGTTATGCTGCTTGCCTGGTCAAATTGTGAAACGTTAATCATTATTTATTCCCAGCTGATTTGTTTCATGTTTGTAAAACAAAAAACAGGAACCTAAAACTTCCTTTTTATCTCAGTTTTCCAGTCTCATACTTCCTCCACTCTGACCTGTGCTTTGATTATAACATTTGATCCGTTCTTGTACCTGTTTGCCTGAAGTGAGTGTGACATTTACTTTTTGTTCATCTCCAAACAACATGCTGCTTATCTTTTTCCTCCTGATGTTTTTGTGTGAGAGCACAGGTAAGGACATTTCTATTAGTCAGTGTAAAAACAGAATCCAGGACATCGGCTTTTAAATATACTGCGTGTATTTGTGCATCTTGTCGTGTGCACAGTGAAATCCCAGACATTGCTTCCACATCCAGCTTCTTCCACGGTTCATTCTTCAACTACAGTGGCTCCTGAAGGTAATACAGAATGTGACTATTTAATCATTCAAATCAAATGAAAGTATTAAAAAACAACACCCATGGCAGCTCTGTTGGGAATGATGTATCCAGTTTTGAGCTAAATGCTAATGTTAGCCTACTAAGAAGCTCACAATGACAATGTGAACATGTTAATGTTTAATCGGTGGGAGCGGCTGCTTCTGGCACTGTGTCTCTCTTTGGTAGGTCGTGAGCAATTGTGTTTTGTGCATCATTTTGGTACGGTGTGGCAGAACATTCTCAATACTACAATGCCCATGAGCCTTGGCTGCTGTTGCCATAGAGGCCAGTCGGAGGCGCGATTAAGAGCGATTATAAATTCAAAGCGCTCACAGTTGAGAACCAAACACGCTACCCGATGTGCTAAATTCAGCCAGAAGTGAGCCAGAATTCAAAAGTGAGTTGATTTAAGCTGCAGCTTGATCTGTTTCTTTACAGCTTAATATTTAGCATCCACTTACCGTTAGCTGCACGCAGACTTTCTAACTGGGAGTCATATAACATTGTCAGTGGTGCCAAAATACTGTAGATCCTTCCAGCTTCAAAGCTCTATCATGTTTACTTCTTTCTAGTTTAGCATGTTAGCATGCTACCATTTGCTCATTTGCATTAAAGAAAAAGGTAGATGCATCTGATTGGAATGGCATTAATTGTACGTATATTTGGTCATAAACAAAAGTTTTGGGCAAATGCAAATACAAGTAATTTGTGCTTATCCTCTTGGGAACAGGAATCTCTGTACACAATGTCATAGCAATCCATGGCCTGGTGAATGAACAGGCCAACACAACTGAACCCAGACATAATAAACCCTAGAACCATAACTTCTGTCTGTAACTCTTCATACCTTCTCGTTCCTTCATCCATTGTCCATCATTTTGTGCTCACCAAATCCTCAACCGCACCCCTTTTCCTCCCCAGAAACGCTCTCTCTGCAGCTGGAGGCCACACCAGACTACCCAGTTGCAGCAGGTCAAAGGGTGAACCTGCACTGCAAGGCTTTCACCATGTCAGGCCCTGTCGAGCGGTCCTGGCAACGCCTAGAAAATCAGACTTGGCGTGAGATGAAAATCAGGGGGGATCTGATCCTTACCAAGCCGGAGCAGAGTGGGCTTTACCGCTGCCGTGCAAAGAGACAGTCATCTCAAAACCACACAGTCTATATAATCTCTTTACAAACAACAGGTCAGTAGTCTGTTTTGACTCTGCAGTTCCCTTCAGCTCTACTAAACTTTAATTTGTCTTTCAGCTCATTGTTGAACTGTCCAGTCCACAACAGTTTTTATTCATTCTCACTACTCTGT
Source organism: Clinocottus analis (assembly GCF_023055335.1). Lineage (NCBI taxonomy): Eukaryota > Metazoa > Chordata > Actinopteri > Perciformes > Cottidae > Clinocottus > Clinocottus analis. The sequence continues at coordinate 10,431,031 of NW_027175898.1, forward strand.
ATGCGGTTTCTGACTTATGCACAGATATTGATTTATCTACAGTAATAGTGTCCGGTATTAAAACAATTAACGAAGAAAATCTTTGTGTTTGTCATGCACAAAGATAGAATGCCATTTCTTTGTCTTTTTAACTGTTTAGAAGTGTTATGACCGACAACTAAAACCTTTACCTGTAATTCTGTGTTGTTTCCCTGACTTACAACAGTCAGTGAGTGTTTAGGAATAGCTGCCTTTGTCCTGTCTCTCCTGGCCTTGATCATCAACTTTGCTCATCTTTTTTGGCTGGGCTGCCACAGACGTGACGCCACAGAGAACACTTCCAACCTCGCAGCTCAAGGTAAAGGTAAAAAACAAACAAACCACCAAAAGAATTTCCTGGTAAAATCTTGTAAAACTCTTTATCAGATCTCAACCAAATGTTCTGTTGACTATTTAAATATCTTGGTTTTCCTAAAGGTTTCCCTGGACCGGAAAAGTCACCAAAGTAAGGCTCTTTGGGAAAAATATGTGGTTCACATGCTGTTCAAGGCTGTGCAAATAATTAACACTCTGATGACATTTTTGTACTCAGGAGAGGTTTGCCACACGCCGAAAGTGACGGAGATGTGTACATAAATTACACAAACACGAGCCCAGACTACACTGATCTGGACCCCTCCCATATGACTGAGGAAAATGTATACTCAAGTCTATCATGAACGATCATGTGATGGTGGAGATATGCAATAAAAAAGACCAAAAAAAGCATTTTGTTCAGCAGTATAATATGAAGAAGAAAGAACTGATGATGAAGAAAGAACTCAGAATGACCTTTAACCTGAATGATGCCGTATTTGTTAGTATGTACTGTAATGTGATTTTAACAAGAGTTATTTAACACAATCTGAATGTGGTGAAAATTGTAAAAATGTTTCCAAAAAACACAGAGGCCATTCCTTTTCTGTGTTCGTACAATTGTGATAAAAACCTGTAATTTGCTCTCGTTTTCTGTCTCATTTCTACGTATGTACACGGATGTCTTCCAGCTTGTTGATATGTAAGAAACTGTCTTTTTATTTCACTTCAATCAACTTCAAAATGAATATCACAAAAGTTGGCAATGGAGTAAAACCATTTCCTTTTGAAAGTTTAAATTACATTACAAACACATTCAAGTGCCACACAAAATATACGCGATATAAAAAGCCACTGAACACAAAATCATAAATCAGTTTTGCAACAGCAGAAAACTCACAGTAAGAATACAGCTTAATGCATATACAGTAGATATAGTCAGTGTCACACTGACTCATGGGATTTTTACGATGTGACATATACGCAATGTCACAATCCTGGACGGTCGCCGGGAAACAAGCATTATCACTTCCGTTACATGGTTTCACAATAGAAGATAAGACAAAAAACGCGTCATTTATCTGATAAGAGACAAAAATCTAAAACCAATTTACTAATAAAATGTCACGCAAGACAGCTACGCCGATACTACCGGTAAGAAGAAATTGTACTCTCTTGATTCTTGTTGTTCTGAGTTCGTACTCACGGTTGAATGTAGTTCTTGTAAGTCGCTTTGGATAAAAGCGTCAGCTAAATGACATGTAATGTAATGTAATGTGAGTATGTGTGATCTAGTGAGACTTTCCCATCTTAACAACCACAAAGAGATGACTAGGCTCTGTACATTTGGCTTATCATTGACTTCTCTACGGTTTCAGTGTCCCACTTTAAGCAGAACGACACCTTTAGGAGGATTTAAATGATGTGTCTGCTGCTTTATCAGTTCATTTCACGAAAGTGATAAAGTGGCCTGCAGACTTTCCAAAGCCGTCATGGATTTTCTGATGTACTTCTGCTTACAAAACTTCTGCTTTTCAGCTTGTACTTCACACAGGAAGAGCAGGCGGACTCGTGCACGTCAGACTGAAGCTACTTCAGTGTGAATGTCAAGAGAAATGTGAGAAACCACATTCAATTCTGAGAGTGACAATAAATAACATCAATACTGAAACTGTTTACAGATTTGGAGGTGCAAGAACATACTTTATGTTCCTTGAAACTGAGGCAACATCAAAAAGTCACACAAGTAACAAATATCTACACTTTTGTCCAAGTATTACATCTGTTGAAATCAATGTATTTCGGGCTGCTGGTCCTCACATTGCCCCTGGCTCTGATTCCTGCTGTTCATGGAGACCTGTGAGGTGAGCGTCTGTGAGCACCCCTCTCTCTTCGCTATCTTTTTAATGTGGGCCACGATGAACCCTCTGAACTTCTGCGTGGCAAAATAGTAAACCACAGGATCCAAAATGCAGTTGAGGCCCATAAGAAGCAAAGTGACCTGATGCGCGTCGTTGAGCGCCTGCAGCGTCTCCGGGCCCCACTCTACGTGGCCCCAGCCCTGTGTGATCTGCAACACCGCCAGTGTCCAGAAGCCTTGAATGACATGGTGAGGCAGGAAACACAGAACAAACACTCCCACCACTGCGAACAACATGGGCAGAGCTTTCCGTTTCACCCCCGTGGGCCTTTTAGTCGAGGAGGACGCGGTCCTGCGGGACTTCCTGGATATGATCGTTGCAGACTGAGGACGATTTTGATGAAGCAACGCTCGAGCAATAAGGGAATTACACACCACGATGAGAAAAAAGACCACAAAAAACATTACAATTATCGCAAAATGAGTTGCAGCCACTTTTCTCTTCTGTGGATCGGTTTCCTCTTGGTAGCCCTCAAAACAGCGAGTGACGTTGTTCTCAGCAATGTTGGTCCCTGGAGATGCCAGATATGGAATCGCCATCGCCATGGTCAAAACCCAGATGACAACGCTCACGACGATCCCGCGACGCCTATGGTCCGAGGTGGCCACATCCAGAGGCCGGGTGACCGCCCAGTATCGGTTGATGCTGATGGCCCCGAGGAAGAGGATGGAGCAGTACGTGTTGATGAAGAACAAGGAGCCAGTCAGCCGGCACATGAAGTCCGCGTAGACCCAGTTACCGAGCCGGCTGTAGTAGTCGATCCAGAAGGGAAGGACACTCACAAAAAGGAGATCGGCGACGGTCAAGTTTACCATGTAGATGCGGATTTCGCCCATGGCCTTGGCACCGCGGAGGCAGCGCAGGACGAACAGCACGTAGAGGTTAGCGACGAGGCCCAGGATGAAGATGATGCCATAGACAACCGGGAAGAGGACATAACGGAACTCAGAGTCCAGGAAGGTTGAGCTATTACCAGCAGAAGAGCCCAGACGCAGGGGCCCGGCCACGGTAACCTGCTCTGTATTTGAGGGTAACATTTCTGCCTGTGGGAGAAAAAATATCATGAAACATTCTGGCATTTTTTATTGTCAAAACAAGTGAGTTGTTATTGCTTCACAACAAGTATAATAGTCTAATACCATATAAATCCAACCAATGAAGGTTATAATGATTTGATTAGAATCGGTTGATTCAATCTCTCTTTTGATGTTTCTATTATTATTATCATTAAACCTTAGTGTGTAAGGCAGGCCTACTTTTAAGTAAATAGACCTACCTTAAACAGTCTGTTTACTTTAGAAAAAGACAAGAAAAGACAAGAAAATCTTGACTTACCAGACTGCTTCTTCTCCTCTACTATCTGAGGAAGTATACGCTATGAATGCCTCACTGAATGGGCGTGTGCTTGTGTCTTTCTGACGAATTATTTCAAGCTCAAGACGAAAAAGGTGTGAACGTATTTCAGGAAATACCAACGTGTTGCAACAAGCATTGTCCCGTGTTTCAAGAGAAAAAAAGAAAGACTTCTCAGAGTTTGTCAGTTTGTCTTTAGTTCTGTCGTCATAAAAATGTGTTTGAAATATTTTTCTCTGGGACTATAAGGCAAAACAGCAATATTTTAGAAAACAGAACATGTGTTTTGTTATTTTCCTTGACAATATAATTGAAATCATTAGTGACAAAAAGAGTTGAGGTTTTCATCTAAATTAATGTATAAAAGAAAAGTATAATTATGGTTGGTTAAATCGATAGTGCAAGGTATTATGAAGCCATAATAACTCCTTATCACAATATAGGACATGAATGTTACTTTAAACTCAATTATGGGAATTAAACACACACTACTACACAAAATCGATTCAACTTCATGAGCAGTGGCTCAAATTGAACTTGAATTGTATCTCCCATATTAAACATCACATTATTAACGACTGTATTTAATTGAAAGGACCAACAAGTCCTCTCTCCTAAATGTGTCATGATTGCGGCTGATAGTCCGCATGGTGGCGATAAAGCGTCAGAATAGTTTGAGGTTTCATGTATTGTCATTAGCATGCCTTCATCGTTCATTCAAATACATTTTGTGGGGCTTTTTTACTCAGCACCCACTGTATCATGACTCAAGCCGACGCTAGCACACTGTAAAATCATTTCTGTCAAGGACTGCACTGATAAACATACGATACACCTGAAGATTTCTTTTGGTTTCATTCTCGAAACTCATATAACGAGTAAACTTTTGATATATTTGGCTCATCAGCAACTGAGGTAAGTGTGCAGTAATGCATTCTCACCACATGGGGGAGGCAAAGGCCAATAAAAAGAGCAAAGAACTCTCGCCTCAAACGGTGAATGGTGGTTTTCCATCCAGATGAGGCTCCATACTGCACTGTGACCTGCATGAACAACTCTCACTATAGTCCATCCTGTCTGTAGGGAAGGTTTAAGTCAGTCTCCTATGTACAAACACAACACAACACATCCTCCTCTCCCTGGTGCCACAGTGTAATTCACATAGATTACGGTTAACGAGCCTGCCCGACCTTATTGCTGTTATTATCGCTTGGCAGTGGAACAAAAGAGCAGAGCTCGTTGGCGGTTGAGCCCTGCATGACTGCCAGAGGTGCAGTGCCATTGCTGGGTCTAAAGGATTACGCCGTAAAATAAATAAATTCAATTAAACCAAATCTAAATCTTTTCTCAATACATCTTGCTGCTCGTGGTTTTGGTGTGGATTCAAAAGATTCCACAGCAACATTTGAGATTTGTCTGGGTCATGAAAGCAGCTTATGTGAGATGTGATTTGATTTAAATGCACAGTGTTGTGTAACAGTGTTGAATAATAATGTACGCTGCAAAACATCTTACAGCAACTAATCTTATCAAAAACATTGAATAATTTATTTTTTTTGAAGTTCTAGTTCTCTGATGCATCTCAAACGTAAACATGTGTTTGTTATTCTGACTAGAAATGATAAGTTGGATGAAACATGATCAATGTATGAGCGGACTACTTAGCATGCCTTGTTTGAGGTTTTCTTTTTTTTGCATTTTTTTTAGCGTCATAAAAACATATAGTTACAGACAGAAAACCGAACAAGACAAGTTAAAACAGTCAACTCAAGCTCTCCACAGATCATTCCTTTTTGAAAGTGAAAGAAAACATCCATGATGGACATTTAATGTGTCCTTTAGCTAGTTAAACTAATATTATATGCTTATTTGCTCTCTTGCGGTGAGTGAGATGAGGTGATCAACACCAATATCATGTCTGTGCAGTACATATGAAGCTACAGCCAGGCTTCACTTAAAGACTGGAAACTGTGACTATCAACTATCCAGGAAAGTTTAGTCTTTGCTACACAAGTTGTTTCCCGATGTTTCAAGAATTTGTGCCCCAAAAAAATCTAAATTGCTGTTAGATGTAACGTCACATTCACCATGCAGATAGGAGAGCCACACTTGTTAGCCTTGTGATTTTGGACTTTTTGCCCATTCTACAACCTTCAACCAAGTTTCAAGAAACTCAAGTGTTTTTTTTATGTAATTCTGCTGAAAAGCATTAAAACATAGTTTAGTTAACAATACAAACTATGATGAAATAATATCTACTTCAGACTCTAACTACCTACACTCTTACTTTAACGGGGTTGCCTGCTGAAGCCGTGTTTTGATTCAGGTACAGAATTGACGTTGACAGGACAAAGACTGCCATACCAAAGAATCTTTCAAGGGGAACACATTTTTTCAGTTGGGCCAGCTCGCCATGTTTTCGAGTGTAATGTTAAGCAACTATTGGATTAAAATCATGACATCTCATGTTGCACCGACAGTTGTGAGATACTTCACACATTCCTCTACCGTCTGAACACCTGCGTCTGGCTCACGCCTGCATGCCAACGAATTATTTTTTCTCAAACATACTGCTCTGTTCGGGCCTCTAAATGGTCCAGAAAGAAATGTAAAATAATGAGATACAGATCCATGCAGGTGATCCCGGATGCTCCGCACAGCTCCACGGGTCAGTGCAACGAATCATTCCTCCCAAAGTATGGTTGTACTTTCAGTCCAGGTGTGCAGATACAAAGAGGGGGAACGCCGCCAGGGCCTTATATTTTTTTTCTTCCTTTTTGAAAATGGGATCGCTTGCTATCGCCCTCGAAGAGCTATACAGTCAGAAGTCAGAGTCATGCATTCCTCGGGGAGGCAGGAAGGGAGGGAGGCAGGGAGCTGCCTGTGGAGCTCCTCTTGTCCCATTAACACCTTTTCACAGTTGCTCCTTCACCTCACCTTGATCCATGGCACTTTGCCTCAGGCAGACATGGAACGCCCTCGTAGGGTAATTTACAGGCAACTTATGAGAAACAGAAAGAAGCCGAGAACTGATAAATAGGTGTTTAGCTGCACGTCTTGCTCGGCGCAGGGCTCTTGGCGGACCAGAGAGGGTAGGTCTTTCTCAGGCAGATTTACTGCGTGCCAGCGGCTGAGGTTTGAGGAATGTCCCCCTGCAGTGAGAAAGAGAGAGGGCCATGGGAGGGTGGGCTAGACCGGCTGAGACATCTGTACTTCAAGATCATAGCCTGACAGCCAGAGCAGATTGTTTTATTCCTGTCGAAGGGTTTGGAGCTCTCTCTATCTCTTTCTAGCTCTCATGGGACATTCTGTGTACTACCGGATTAAGATATAAACACCGAAAACATCACAACTCAGCATGAGCTATTGGAAGTGACCCATTAAGGGTTAAAGTGGAACAATCGATCATAGTTTTTAACTAGAGTCTTGTAACAGTAGTGTACAAGCGGTGCTGTTTTTTTTAAAAGAGGTTCCTTCAAACGTGACATCATGCACGACACGCTACATTTATGGTAGTTTACACAACATTGTCAGTGGCTTGATGACATTAGATAAGTGCACGTTTCCGTCCAGGACAAGCTGCCCGACATTTTGATCCGTCAGGGTTACATCTGTTTGAATACCGGCCTTAACCCACGGCATTAAGCACAATAATCCTTATCCCCGCTGTAAAACGGATACAAAGTGGAAAAGCTTTAGTCTGGTATTATATCCTCCAACTCTGATCCATTTTTCTCTTACATGCCTACTTTGTCATCAAAGGAATATTATCAGGTGACTATTGACCTGATCCTTGCACTCTGTGCTATTGGCTGCTTGTAATTTTGGTGATCTCTGCCGGATTATTAGAGATTAGTCTGCTGTTGCAGCCACTGCAAGCCACGCTGGATAAGATAAATTACCTGACATGTGCAATATGAATAAAACATGACGGGGCTTCCTTTTATAAGACAACCAATGCATTTATTTGATTATGATTTGTGCTGTTCACCCGCAGGTTTATTTTATAGGAATAAACAAGTTAATGTTACTGGGTAGTGAAGGATGTTAGTGATTAGGAAGGATGTTGGCTTGAACACTGCTCTTCCTGAGTCCTTGTGTGCTACAGTGTGTGCTGCAGGAGATTACATTACCCTCTTTACGCATTAGATTTCAGTCTGTATTATACATTTGCATTTCTATAATTTGATGTATTAAGGCAAATTCCCACAATGACAGAAACATGTCTGTGCATGAGCCAAACTTCTTAAAACAGATGAAACATGGCTGATACATGTCCCCCTAAAGTCCTCATAGTCATTTTCCATGCCTGGCCAAACTTATATGTCATCTCACTGTTTCTATTGCCCTGATGGATTTTTGTGCTTTGCTTCTTCATAGATGAAGAGTTATTTTAATGTCTACAGCAGACCAGTCGCTCTGGAAACTGAGGCATAAACTTACATATTCTGCGGTTCCTCGGTTCCTCTCTCCCGTTGTGCTTTCATCTTTTAAAACACACTCACATGAGAAATACGCAGACAGACATAGAGGTTAAACAGAAATATGCATGCACATATTTTCGCATACACCTGAGCTCGGCTTTCCTGCTGTGGCGTTCAGGTGCATGGGCATGCCTGGTTCTGCCTCTCGTGTGGAGCAGCTTCTTTCATTACTTGGTATCTTTGGCAAGGAGAGAGCAACGTCGTAGAATTAGTTGCACCTCATCTATCCCCTTCGGTGAACTGATATGATTAGCGTGCGATGGTCTTTTACAAAGGAGAGATGTTTAAAGAGAGAGAAAACAAAGGCTTGACTGATGAATCTCAACGCAGGGCTGCTTTCAATACACAACCGTTTAAGTCACGCAAGACTCACTGTCACTGTCACTAGGCTTTTGACATCCAATAACTATATTGTCCGGCCTGCTCCTTTCACAGTGAGCAACAGAGGGCTCATTTAAAAAAGCAATCAGGCAGTATTGATTTAGTTTTTAATAATAGAACAGAGTGTTTCTGTCCTCCTCTGCTGTTAAAGCAGTATTTTTGCAAGTATCTGTGCACGTTTTAAGAAATACAAAAACAACCACTTTGCAGTGTAAGAGCATGTGTGTGTGTGTGTGTGTGTGCGTGTGTGTGTGTGTGTGTGTGTGTGTGTGTGTGTGTGTGTGTGTGTGTGCGTCCATGCGTGCGTGTGTGTGTAAGCAGGACTTCGCCCGGTTGGCTGGTTGCCTATCACGACCTAGGAGGTATTTTATCACCTTACTGAAATAATTTCCATAGATATGTAACTGAAAGACGGAAGAAATTACTGCCACACCAAGATAATGCTGCAATACAGAGAGGAAACAGTTGGCTTCTGTTACAGTTATCACTCTGTACAACTGCAGGTAGCACGCAATGACACCAGTTGAAACCAGTGTATTTTACGCAGGTACAGTGGTAGTAGAAAGGTTGTGCAGCACAGATTGATCCGTGTATGTGTCTTGTCCTTTGCATCAGATAATGAATTGCCTTTAGGATAATGTTTAGTCTATCTCAAGTCACATTTACCAGCTCTAGAGAACCTGATGGTTCTTAACATTGTCTTGTTGTTCAAAATGGACCCAGGATCTTTGTTGCAAACATTTGTGGCTGCTTTGTAATGGAAACTTGGAGAACCCTTGACTTAAATTCCACCATGAAACCTCTCCACAGCAATGCCACTTGCATGTTTTAACCTGACACTATACATGTTGGATATCTTTAATTGTGGCATTTACACATTTATAAGCACAATTCAGAATAATCAGCATGTTTGACATTACAGAGCACACACCACCCCAGAAGTGCTTTATAACAATTAAATAACAATTATAACAATTAAATGGGGATTTGTTAAATAATTATGCAACTGGAAAACATTGTTAATATATGTGTGTAATCTTATCAGTGTTTGCACTTAATTTAAGACTATTGTAATATTGCCACAGGTAATAATTATAAACTCAAACAGAAACCTGTTTGAGTTTATAATTATGAACGATACTTTTGACACTTCATTCCTGTATCATTTATATTGCGACAAGGACCTCAACTACGATATAGAATGGAAATCCTGAAATGCTCTTAATGCTGTGTTATATCCACAATTATGGGTACAACATATAACATGTGAATAGAACACAATTGCAGAGGACCATGGTGTACTCGGAGGTTGCATGGGGATCGTGCTGAACAAGTCAAACATGTGTTGTGTGTGGGCAGAGAGAGAAAGAGAGACAGGTTCACTCAGTATATTCAAATCGGACTATCCTTACGAGCTCCCTTCAGATTCGTTCCTCCCCACCGTGCAGACTCGCCTCTGTTCTGTGGGGAAGAGGGCGGGACCTCGCAGCCGGGAAGGGCGTTCTCTTTGCGGTCAGACCGGGCAGAGTCCTCCCGAGGGGTGGGTCCTCCGGCAGCAGTAAAGGAAAACCCACCTTTTTTCATTGTTAAAGCCGCGGAGGAATGTGATGGTTTGATCTCAAACGGACCAGGGAGGGGAATACCCGAGAGGAAAAGAGCCGAAGAACGTGATTCAGAGAAAGGGGGGGGGGGGAACCAAAAACACACACACAAAAAACCAGCAGTCCGTCCCGTGTCCTCCAACTCTCCGGGTGTATGTGAGAATATGTGGATGAACTTGTCCTCGCCGTGTCGGCAGCAGCGAGTCCCGCCGTCCGCATGAGCTCCGACCGTGTGAAGCTGTGGATTTACTGAGTTTTTTTCTGTCCCGGTGGTGAACCAGCCAAAGGTAAAGTTGGTCTTTATTTCTGTGTGTGTTTGGGGTTTGATGGGGAGCATGGGAACACTGGTTTTGGGGGGGTTAGACAACGCGCTTCCTGAGTTGGATCCAGTCAATCGGGACTGCAGAAGTCTGAACTGCGGCAAGTTTTTTTTTTTAACCCTCCTCCTCGTCGTTGTCTTCCTCCTCCTCCTCCTCCTGCTGGTTTTGTAGCCATAAGGAAGCATCCAGGACTGCGGTGAAAACCTCAGGTGGTTAAAATGTAGCGGTGCACACACACAACGTTTACATTTTATTTTGTGAACATGTCGCAGTTGTTTAATGAACATGTTACGTGTATTTGGCGTCCACGCCAAGTGTATTTGTTTTTAGGCTGCTGCATAACAAGCCATGGTTCATAACACGAGGTTGATGAAACATATTTTTTTTTAAATCGAAAGTTGGCTATTCGCAATACTTTTGACATTTATGTAGTCCATTTTGGGTAAATTTATCCTATTCAAAATGTAACGCAACTGAAGTTAGGAATTTTAAGGTATTTCCTTTTGTTTGAATGAAGTGTTTCAGTCTCGTGCTTCAGTTTCGGCAACATGAGCTAGTTAGCATATGTAGACTTTGTACCTGACTGCCAAAAGCAGTGTTACGGCCCTCGTTTCCTTCAGGATACAAGGAAGCAGGAAACTGTGTTTTCACCCAAACAAAAATATATTTCCTACACTTGGACTAAAGTTTAGAGAACGGCTGATATAACATCTTATGTTAGTGTCTACTGCGTTAGTTCATATGTAGTGGCTTAAATGTATTGGATTACATATAATTTGTTGTTGGTTCACACTTTGGGCCCTAGAATATCTCAACTGGGCAAAATAATCCCTTAAAGGAAATTACACCCAGGAATAGACAAACAACTAACCTGCAAAAAAAATATTCTCGGGTTTTTACTTTGAAGGCAAGTCAAACACCACCTGTATTCAGGTCTTTAATCTGTTGAATGTTAATGAAGCTGTTTTCACAGGAGCTGTGATGACAAATGCAGAAGTCTAATGTGAGGGTTTGATGTGTTGCTCTGTCTAGTTCACTGTCATATCAATAGTTTTGTTGGAAACACTTTAAAGATGTCACATACTGTGTGTGTGTGTGTGTGTGTGTGTGTGTGTGTGTGTGTGTGTGTGTGTGTGTGTGTGACTAAGGTGGCAGAGCACACCATCTGAACAGTATGTGCCCTGTGCTGCCTCACCAGAACATGCGTGAGTGTGTGAGAACAGCAGAAAAGGTAGTTGTAGTGGTGGAATACTAATCTGCCAGGTGGGGCTCGTAAAGAACAGCACAGGGAGGGAAGGAGATGGCGGGACCTGCCTTGACCTGTTTCAGACATGAAAGAGACACACAAAAAAAATCACTGATGACTTTCCAGTAAGGCTCACCCTCCCAGCCAGCTGTAGATTACACCAGCTGAGCTACCAGCTTGATCTGCTGTAAACCGCCTTTTCCTTCTGGATTTAGCAGAGACATGGCAGCTTGTCATGGCAGTGGACATGCAAAGAGGGTTTCCTATGGTATTCTGGATGGGATTGCGACCCCGCCTGTGGCGGCGATGTATGCAGTTTATGCCGTGATATTGGAAATGCAAAGGGAAAATGAAACAAGAGTACCAGCAAAGTGACGAGTGAGATGTCACATTTTTCCCTGATCAGTGCTTGTTCCACACAGTCTTGGGGAAATCATTGCGCCAAGTTTGGTTTGGTTGCACTGGCTCTCCGGAGGAATAATTCAGAGTAATTGAACATGATTCCTCAGTGATGATAGCTGTTGATGCTGACGCAGTAGGAGGGCCACCACCACCACCACCACCACCACCACCTGTTTCAGGATCTTGAAAGGGATTTCGATGGAGAAGTGAAAGTTACACAAAGACACGGTTTGCACCATGTCCTGTCCAGGAGTTGTCGCCTGCCAGGCAAAGTAATAATCATACCCCTCGCTCCTCTTTTATGACCTGGGCTATACCACGCATGATCGGTTTTCCACTCCGCAGATCGCCACGACCGCCCTATGAAACTGCCTGCACTACTTTGGGTGAAACCAAAAACTAATCATTATGGGTGTCCAATAAGGGTAATTATCAGACTAAGCGCTGGACCTGGGGATTACAGAGTGGCTAAATGACTGCTCTGGGGATTAAATTAAAATATTGAGGTTTTCTGCCTGGGAGAATCAAACCGCTGGGAATGTCAAACCCAGCCTGTCGGTGGTAGTATGACTGCCACTCCGCACATCAAGGTTTATGCACAGAGCCCCTGCTGCTAATACAGCACCGTCGCATCAGTGTGGAATTACAGTGCACGAACATTGACGTAATTTGTTGCAAGTGCCCGCAAACAGAAATGGATATTGTGATCGCTTAGTGGGATTGCTCAGTTTGCCAAACTATTATTAAACCATATTATCCCTTGCAGTGCCTTGTCTTTGGTGTTAATAATAATCTAACAATGATCAACTAATTGATTAATTGCTAACATAATGAAAACGCTCTCAAAGTAATTTAAATGTTAAACGAGAAGGTCAGCCCCCACAGCAGACCTTTACATCCTAATATGCTGTGATGGATATCACTCAGTGTGGACCGGATGGTGTTTCTTACTATTAGTGGGATACTTTTAGCCTCTGTAACCATCTCACCCAGGAATAGATCAGCGGAGGATGCACACACAGGACACAGAGTGATATTGCAGGCGTTACAATTCGGGGGCGTCCTTGAAATAACACAGATGAATCATAATCTCTGAGAGGCTTGTATTAAAGCCCACACACAGCCTGTGTGGATAGAGTATGAGTGTATTTGGTTATAATGCAATAATGGACTCCGTATCCGGGACAGAGGCTGCTGTTGACAATCCGCAGGCCAGCTGGAGTTGCTGTGTGTCTATTAGCATACAAGCAGGATGATGGCTTAATGCCATAAAGACGTGTAAATGAGACTTGTTGGGCACCCTCCAGCTCCTCAGAAGTTTGCGCTTTTCTTTTGGGATGGTACATGTGTTGGCAATAATCGGACAAAAACACCCAACATTTCCTACTCTCGGCTCGTCATAGTTTAGGAGTTGCTGCTTTTCTCTGTTTTACATAAATTCAAGTTAAATAATTTGAGTTTCTTACCATCGAGAACTTAATTTTGGGTTCTGGGAACTACAATAATGTAGTTATCACTATTAGACTCTTGAGTTGCTTCTTTGGACCTTTTTTTTCTTCTTTCCCCATCCCCTCCTATTTTGCCTCCGCTACTGTATACATTCATTTTCTCCCGCTCCTTTTCCCGCTCTTTCCTCCCGTCTTCCTTCCTCCCCTGCCTGCCAGTTTTCTTTATCAGTGGTGAGCCGGTGACAGGGCAGGGCGCTGTAATTTCAGCTGGAGTTCAAAGTACTTGAACCTTTTGTGTGTATTCGGCGGTTCGTTGTGTGTGCGTGCATGTATGTCCGTGTGCCAAAGCCCCTCGGCTCTGTGCTGATCCCAGCCATGTCGATCTGTCATCGGATACTCGAGGCAGGGATTGTCAATCACTCAGCGAGTAGTAGAAGTACATCTCAGCTCAAAGTGTTCAAACGCCTCACTCAGGCTCTTATTAACACATACGCTGACACACAGAGCAACAGATATGTGCTCTCACTCTTTGAGAATTCAAAGCAAGAATGGTTTCTGTTCATACAATTCCTTCTGCGTGTGTGAATGAATCCTCCTCGTTAGTCGTCCATATCGTGCCAAACAGCCTCCTCATTACCAGCTGCTCTAATGGGCTTCCTGTCCTGTGGTCGCTCTCTGAGGCCTCCGTACACAGGTGACTGTGAGCCAACAGCGTCATCACGGAGATCTGCTCCATTGAAGGCTGCAGATGCATGCGACTGCGTCATGTCCCGTATGCAGCAATAGATGTCCACGATAACACAGCATTGACCTCAAGTTCCCCATCCCATCAGAGCAGGTGGAAAAGCTCTTCGACTTTTCTATTTGTATAGGGAGGCTAGTTTAGCATACAAAATATGGTGGTAGTGTCTTTTTACATTGTATCATGGCATATATTGTCACATCATCAATCCTGCATTTTTTTTTTTTTTTGCATTATGTTGCTTTAACATTTGTCAAACAACAAATGCAATGTTCTTCAGTTGGACCTCAGGTTTTCTTTTTCTTCTATGTTTTTGATTTGCTGGACTTAATCTCTGATCAAAGTTTAAAACGTTTACTGAGGAAATTCAGTAATTTTCTTTGAAGAAGTGTCTTCTGCCCTTCTGGCTGTATATTCTCTTTCATAAGTATTTTGTATCAAAGTCTTCAAGGGGTTTGTATAACCAAGACTCCTATTTAACCAGTCAGCCAAACTGACATCTCTGGTATTTACTGATCTGTTATTGAGTTACTGTGTGGTTACATGAACGGGTGGTTATGAAATAGGATTTTATGGGGGCAAATTAGGCTGCTGTTGAATGATCAACTTTGTACACTGGCACAAACTTCTGGTCTGAGCCAAAATCACCATGAAATGTTTGTCATGAAGCTCTTCCACTGACAACAATTACTTATGTTTGAGGAAAATCCTTTTTTTTGTCTTCTTTTATGTGCTACAGAAAGGCTGGCCAGTCACCTAAGATATTTTGTCAGACAGACGTTGCCTTTCCTTCATCATAATGAAGACAAAAGCAGATCTCAATGCGGAGCTGTGATCCTTTCCCAAGTTTGAATGTTCTCTGTATGTATCTGGAAGCCACAGTTAAGAAGATGCCATGACAGCATATATACATACAACCCTTCAGTTACTTGCTCTGAATTATGGTATTTCGAAAAAGATAAGTCAATAACCTCTTCTAAACATGTTGCTGTGACACAAAACCCTGAGCATAGACTCCTGATAGCAAATTCATCTTTTTATGGCAAATAATAAAACTAGACTCTCTCTCAAGGTTATTGGCTGAAATCGGATGTCTTTAATGCTCCGTCATCGCTATTCCTCAGCCGTCACCCGTTGAATGTAGTTCTTCCCATCACCATATTTCAGGAATTTCCATTTATGAACACCCATTGCTCCTCTGCATCCTTCAAAACCAGGTAGCTGCTCTGCTGTTGAACATGTGATCATTCTAAAGCTACTGTATAGTACCTGAAGCAGAAAAAAAACTCATCGGGTCTCCAAACTAAGCACCATTTCCTTATTTACACGGCAGCATAGAGCGACTTATTTATTGTAGAGTCTATAGATGGTTTAAAATAATTTTCTTTATTTTCCTCTTATTATTTGTGGAACATTCTTTTTCCGCCATCTTTTTCCACGTTTTTTCCCCCCATTTTGGCGTCTACTTCAACTTGATCTTGAACGTAGGGTAAGAACTAACTGTGAATCAGTGACTTTAGTCTTCAACCTTTACTTGAAGGTTTCTGATGAGTCATAATACTGAGCGTCAGTTTATTTAAAGCACTGTGAAACACTGCCAAGAATGTATTTGTGGCTGTTAGATATACCCTGATATCTGCAGGTGATAAGTCCTCCAATGTTTAATCGCTGGCCTGGCCAAACCAGCTTCCCCACACGGCTGGAGTTTGGACCACATTGACTAATATGGGTCACTCTGCTGCTCCTGTGTTTGTGTTTCACATGCTTTCAAGTTGACCTGAAACACAAATTTCCTCTTTTTTTCCTTTTTTTTAAGTTTCTGTTGAACATGTCAGCCTCCGATAAGTTGTTTTACAGAAGCTCCCTTGTGCGCCAGTTTTGTTCCTACATTGTACAGGCTGCTCAAAAATGGCTACCTCGTCGATCCTGGAAGAAAAAGGACACAAGTGTAAAAGAAACTTCAAAAGCATGTAGGAGGCACAGCAAGGCAGTGAGTGAGTGAGTGAGTAAGAGAGAGGGAAGAAAGAGACTGGGATGCTTTAACAGGGGAGAGCTGAAGTTAAGACATTTCTTGTAAATTCCTCTATGATTTTAGGTGTTCTCCTACTCTAAGGGCTAATATTCCCCCTCTCTCCAACCGATTGTTATCATGTCTCGCTCACTCTCTCCTCTATTTGCTTCACTAAAGAGGCGGCCCTGTCACTCCCCCTGCTCCCGCCTGGTCCAGGAGTATTTTTGGAAGTTAATGAAAAAAGAAATCTGAACCGCCGACCCTTAAAAGGCATGTCTGGGTCAGCTGGGTGGAAACTTGTGTTATTAATGTCCATAACATTTTCTATGCGAGTGGGTCATCTGTGATTGTAAGTATGTGTGCGTTCGGTGCCGTGTACAGCGCAGGAATGCTGTGGGTTAGGAGGAGGGGGGGCTAAAAGGGAAGGAGGGTGGGCTAGGAAGCAGGCCTACGTTTTCAGGAAAGGAGGGGGGTCAGGGGCATATTTGGCATATTTCAGGAGCCATTCCAGTCTGGTTCAAGATGCATTCTTCTACGGAGGGATCTGGCTGAGCAGCCAGACGGACAATGATCAAGGCAGGGGAAGATGGTGTCAGTCTGGTGATGCTAGTTGTGGAAGATGGACTAAAAGCGATTAGCACAGTCGATAAAAAGACACGAAAATACAGTCTCATGCCACCTACACAGTGGAACAGATGTGTAGCGCACCAAGCCTATAACCTCAATAATATCCATAAAAGGCTACATGTTGAAGCATAGTCCTTCACCCAGCAGCAGGGTTTATATGTCTTGGGTACCCATCACTAAAATGTTATGAATGTTTATATGCAGAGAGCTGTAATGCGTCTCTTTCAGCCTCTCTTCCGTGGCATTATAGTCACTGCTTCTCTACCCTAGAATTTATGTCGTCTTAGCCTGTTATTTGCAGTTCGATGGCCACTGACTGACGTGACAGTGGTTGGCAGGAGTTCACTGGAGCAGTACCAGTCCAGTGCTCAGCAGAGGTCGGGTTCATTGTGAGGTCTCGAGTCGGTGTACAGATGTATTTCTAACCGGGAGAAACTTTTGTGTATTTAAATCTTTTATTTGCTGAAACTTCAAAACCATTTTCTTTTTGTTTTATGAATCACGATGTCTCAAATCAAAATGACACTAAAATATACTGACATAAGAAAAAACTATTAGAATATCAAATACTTTCTGTCGGTGGATGCTTGTATTGCGTTGGCTCTGCTGTTTCGGGGCGAGGCCCAAAGAGACAACATCAAATGTGCTTTGATGCATCTGACTCTCTAATGTCTTGATCTTAGTAGGGAAATGTGGATTAGGGTTAGTGGCAGATTCAAAGAAAAAACTGAATAAATGAGTGCAGAACAACTACTTCAAAAATCTTTTGGAAGTGTGGTGCCCAACCCCTTGAGTGGAGCTGCATGGACTTGTAGAATCTATGCAGTCACGGAGCAATGCAGCTCTGTGGCTGCTGCTGCTGCTGCTGCTGGCCGAGGACGGTTTGTTTTTCCCTCAATCTTGGAGTCCATCCGCTATCGACCTGAAAGCAATTTAGCCACTGGGGATAGCGGTCAATATTATGGGTGGAGGGACTCGAGCTGTCATTGAGAGACGACGACTACTGCTAATATCTATAAACCAATATTTGCATATCATGGCTGATAAATCCTTCTTTTTTTTTTTTTTTTAAAGCTAAGAAAGCAATGTGTTGATATGTTCCAGGGATTGCATTTAGTCTATTTTGCTCTCCACAAACTGCTCAATGACTCTAGCATCAATGGACCTTACTACTCGCTTACTGGGGAACAGATTGATTAGTTGCGGGAAATAAAGATGGACCGGTGACGCCTGTGTCAAACGTGGCCTTCATAAATTCACTTTGTTGTACATTTGTCTTCCCTCTTTACTGTATGAGGGATACACACACTCTCACTCTCACACACTCATGTCTGACCTGTTCTAATCCTTGGATCTCCAGGGCGGCTCTGAAAATAAAATTCCTCTCGCAGATTATTTTTCTTGTGATCAGAAAATATACATGTTCTCAGAGAGAGGAATGTTCAGACACCATGGCAACCCAACGATTGCTCACTTCCCCCTCTTCTGTTTCTCTTGGGCTGTTTTGTCTTCCGTGTGCTGTTTCGTCTCAGCTTTATTTTCCCGTTCCTTTACTTATTTACTTGGTAGACAGGTCTGCAATAGTTTGGTACATGTAATGAACTTTCAACAACTTGTTCCACATGTTTTGTCACCTAAGAGACCTTTTATCTGATTTCCAAAGTTCCCTTCACTTTCTGTTTGTCCTTTGTTCTCACCTACCCTCATTTAATGCTGTTAAGATGTTTTTCTTCTTTCCAACAGACATCCCTCCCTCTGTTCCCTCCATCCATCCATCCATGCATTAGCAAGTCTGGTTTTAGGAGCTTTCATCATTGTGGTGCTGATGCATGCAGACCCCGACTGCTCGGCTATTTTCAGCCTCTTTCCCCTCTGTACGCTTTTACCCCCTCTTCTCTTCTCTGCTTTGGTTTTATTTTGGAGGAGATCTCTGTGCTGTTGCTTTTTGTAAAGGGCTGGGTTGGCTGGTTTCCCCCTTCATGCCAACTTTGCTCTTTGTAGCTCCTTCTCATGCTAGCCATCCCAACCAGAGGAAGTGAAGCAGCACAATGCAAGACTATTAAAATAGACCAGTTAAAGTGCTGCTTCTACTCCAAGAGACACGATTGAAACCCCTTCGTGTCCAAAATTTCTTGTACCATAGTCGGAGAAGAAGTTTGGTTTGGTAAAACTGCAGGACCACCACAAATTTAAAAAATGTTCTCTCTTTTTTACCTTTTGTTGTATAACTAATAGCATAGAGACAGACGGGAAACAAAGTCGATGAGCATTACTAATTATTTTTAATCGATTAATTTGCAGGCATTTGATTGGTTAGTTGCATAAACGTCGGTTAATGGTGAAACAATGGGCCTCAAAAGGTGATAATTTCAAATAAGCAACTACATATTATTTTAATTATGGATTTTAATCCAACAACTCACAGTTCACAGCTGAACTTGTTAAAATTTTGTCTGACCACCAGTTAACCTCCTCCCCCCATTACTCCCCACCAAAAAATAATTAAATGTATTACAATGTCGGACTAAAATAAGCTGTAAATTGTCAAATTTGAAAACCTGTACAAAAATAAAGTCTTTGCTTGCTAATTGTTTCAGTACTCTGAGATTAAAATGGACTGCGTCACTGGAATCTAAACACAATGGATCACCCACAGTGATAACACATGTGTGTTTTCCCATTATTAGTGTTTAGCAGACGCACACGCACACACTCACACACAGCTACTCAGACAATGATGGAGTCGTCTGCTCCCCTCTGGTGGTCCCTTCATCTGCCCTGTGCTTCTTTTCTCTCTCTCTCTCACTTACTGGCTAAACATCTGGATGGCTGTATGACAAAATACACAATTGAATAAAAATGTAGTTTGTAGTTACTGTATAGTAAAGAAGGTAAGCTTTTAAAATTAATTAAACTTTTTTATTATTGAAACAACTTTTAACGAGTATAGCATTGAATGCCTGGCTCACCCACAGTTAAGTTGTGTGTGTGTTTTGTGTATATAACGTTTTTGCATGCGGACACATTCAGACACAGGAGCCTCACAGGAATCCCATAACACTCTAAAGTCCCTGAGTGGCTCATTTGTGCACCGTGGAACATTGTGGAATACCAGGCATATTTTATGATTCAACCTTCAGCTGACTCCCTCTCTTTCTCCCAGCAGCGAGGTTTATTTGTGAAGCTAAGCCGGGCCCATCGTAGACGGTAACCTACAGGCAAATTTGGCTGAGGACTCAAACATGAACTCGGGGCCAAGGGTTGATTTCCACAGGATGGTTTGTCACCCTGTGAGAAGTTTAGGTCTCTTTTTTTAGTCGCCATGTAGAGTATGTATGTGTATACCCTTTGTTTGTGGTCCTGACAAACATGTCTTGACCGCTTGGGCAAACAAAGGTAGACCAGAGCTTGGTGCCCGTGGCTAAGAGTGACTCTCGCCCACCCACACGGACAAACTCTCCATCGTTTTTATCTCCTTCTTTTCAACCTTTAGTCATATAGTTTTTTTTTTTAGTTTTTTCTTTAACTTTTCTCCATTGAAACCTCCTCAAATCTCTTACACTTCAACCTCCAGTAGCCTTTCTCATCCCAACTTGTCTTTAATACTCTCTCTCATTCTTTCTCTGCTCCCTTCCTCTGTCTCTCTCTAGGTGTGGACGGCACAGAAGAATGCAGTTAACTCAGTGTTTCTTCTCTCCTGCCAGCCAGCTGCATCTTACACTCCCACCCATGCCAAGCATCTGAGATACAATTGACCTTAAAAGGAAACAATAGCGCCCTATCAATTCTGCCCTGCCAGTCAAGGAATGGCTCACTCCTGCATGGGCAGGGTCCAGCTCTCTCTCTCTCTCTCACACACACACACACACAACACACACAACACAAGGAAGTGTTTGGAAACTGAACTTTGAAAGTGTGACAAAGTTTCCCTTGTTGTTTTATAGGTTTATACTGTCTGTACGGGGACAGGAGCCAGGAGTCCATTTGGTTAATTAAAGGTTTCAAAACCTGATTGACAATTCGTACTTTATTTATTGGTTGAATTCATTTGAACGCCACCCACGTCGCCATATGAGAGAAACGCTTATGTTGCTGTCAGGCATTTGCTTCACCATTATTCATCCATGGCGGAGTCACTGTGTGTTTAACGAATGCCTCTGCTTAAGAACAAGGCTCAGCTTGTCTTGCGTACACACTGAGAATTTTGAATACTAAAAGATTACAGCTCAACCATTTCACTTTTTTCCCCAAGTTCCAACAGAAAGATTGAAGATTGAAACTGTTGTGCCAGCAAATTCTGACTTTGGAGTCAAGCCCCATAATGCCCATTAATGCTTAAGCTTATTCTAAATAGTGGATTTGACCTTAAAGACAAGTTTACATGCTTGAATTGTTCCAGTATAGTTGAGGCATTCTGTGACATTGCTAGTTGTCGTAACACTGTTGTAAAACTGAAAAATAGTCTCCACAACTCTTTGTCCGCAGTAGTGTGTGAAAGCCTCCGCTGTTATTTGTGGAACAGGCAGGGCTAAAAGTCATTAGATATTAAGACCGGTTCTGCTGGTTCAAGGTGAAGTTTTAAGAGGTGGATGGTTTTCCATTTGACAGATCGTCAGCTTTCAGACAGACTCTTACTCCACCTTGCTGCTCAGCTGGAATGTAAATCGCAGCAGGAGGAATGCTGTTCGCAGGCTTCAGTGGCAGCAAATGAAAAATCAATCCCTTGCTCTATCGCATGCCTTTCCTTTTGTTCGCCCCTTCTGTCTGCTACTTTCTGGATCTCTGCTTCCTGGCTCTCCCCATCATTCTCCCTACTGTGTGCTGACGCTGTCTGTCTCTGTCTCTTTCCCTTGTGCTGCTTTCTCTCTCTCTCTCTCTAGGCATCCTGTTCACTGTGTTTGATTTGGGCATTCCTTTCCTCCCCGAGCAGACAAAACAACCCCAGACCTCTCTGAACTACACACACACACACACACACACACACACACACACACACACACACACACACACACACACACACACACGCATACATACAAACGCTCTCCCTTCTGCTAATCACACACAGGAAATGGGCTCCCATGCAAACGAGGCCCGCCTGGCCAGTGGAACCTAGGATGGAGTTTCAGGCCTTGAAATGTTCTCCAGTGGAGGAAATTGAACATGATCTTTCTCTACCCCCTTCTTTCTTTCTCCCTCGTTTCCTCTCTTGTTTTACTCGCTGTGGTTCCTCTGCCTTTTTTCTTTTGACACTTTTTTTTATGCTTTTACTAGCAGTCAGCTCAAAGTTGGGTGAAAGCATTTCCTGCAATACTGTGTGTGTGTGTGTGTGTGTGTGTGTGTGTGTGTGTGTGTGTGTGTGTGTGTGTGTGTGTGTGTGTGTGTGTGTGTGTGTGTGGCCTTGTATGTACTGTGTGCATTTGGAAAGTGTAAGTGCTCAAAGAACACACTGATAACTTATCAACTGCCTTCCTTTTATGTGTGGTATGAATCCATACTCAAAGATAAACATAAGACGGTAAAATGTTCACGTAGAATGAAAAGGGAGATTTATATTTCTATGTATTTTTATGATCAAATCACATGTTGAAACAGATTGTACAGGAACAGCCAGCCTCCTCAGTTAGTACAACATGTTCGTAGTGGCATTTTAGTTAGATTTGAATGTCACAGAATCTCTTTTTGAACTCTAGATGATGGTCATCATATACAATCACAACCAAAAGAAATCCTAAAAGAAAACCACATATTTACACAATAGATTTGTTTTTACTACCGGTAAATAGGAATTTATTGAATCTTAAAATAATTTAAGATTCTGCAAGATCTTAACTTTGATTCAACACCTAAAAAATATTAAACAAGTTCAAAGTCAGCCTAAAAAAACACATAAAATAATGAAAATCTTGAGTACATTGTCATTGCCTCTATTGCTTCTTTTTACCATGTAAAACACATTTAGTACCTTTTTTTTTTTAAGTGCTATACAACTACAATGAATCATTAGTATGGGTTGTAACATTATTATTTCTTGTAATGTTATCATTGTAATGATTCTGTTTGATTATTGTGTGTGTGATATTACATATATTTGCCTAATCTTGAGACACGGATATTGGAAAATGTGCTCATAAGTCATTATAAGGATCAGAACTACTCTAAGTTGATGAGTTCTACATAAAATGGTTTCAGCGTGCAAGAAAGGACACTTGCTTTGAGGTTAAAAAAAAAAAAAAAAAAGTGTTTAGTGAGCTGATGGCTGGTTGTTCAGAGACATTTACAGATCCTGGAGAAAGTTCACACGGTTTGAGTTCATTCTGCTGAGTAACGTCTTGAACCTCCTCCCCAACTTGACACGCCGTGTCTGTGAGGGGAAGCGAGTGGGAGAGAGATGAGAAGGAGACATCTGTTTCCAGTATCGCTTGGTTAAGGGTTGGCTAACTGTCTGAATGAATAGTTTCAACCGCTCCCCCCCCCCTCCCCAAAATCACACACATACAAACATGTGGTCTCTGGTCACCAGGGTATTTGGAGTCTTCTGGATTGCGAAGAATGGGTTGACGCCCATTGGTGAAATCACATATTTTCATCAAAATGAATGTTTTTAATGATGACACACACACAAAAAGCTGGCTTGGCAGTCTGCAGAGTTACACATTTGGTTTGTGTAGCGTGAGAACATCGGATGACTCAGCAAAACCCATGTGCAGGTATTATTCCGCGTCCCTCATGAATGTAACATGACAGAGCTGAGTGCAGAGCAGCAGCGCTGTCTCCTTCCTGTAGAGCCATTGTGTGGGAACCAACAGAAAGGATGACACACAGAGGAGTTCAGAGTGGCAGCAGCAGCTAAAAGACCAGTGGTTTCTGTCCATCAGCAGCTACTTAGATGATCAGAGTGTCTTTGAGCGCATCACCTGCCTCCGCTGTCTAGTTAGTTCAGCCTCAGTCAAGTTGCTGAGCCGATCGACAGGAAATTAATCGGCAACAGTTCTGTTAACAGAATAAACTATAAAGTCATGTTGCTGCTGCTCAAACGTGAGGATTTGAAGATCACCTTTATGGCAAAACAAAGAGACTCGTGTCACAGAAAGATTTTTGCTCCATTTTTCCCCCCACTACTTTCTGATATTTTTTACGACCAGGCAATTAGTCAAATGAATAATCAGTAGAATAATTTATTGCTTTTATGCTTTTGCTTTCCCACATCCCCATTGTTTCTCCTCTATGTTAAGGTAAAAGTCCAAATATACAGGTGACAAAACCACGTCAACTCGAGTCCTACTTGCTTGTTCTGGAGCTATTAAACACATTGAGTTTGCTTAGTTGTCAAAGAGCTGTTTGAGCCTTTTTTTGTATTACTTTCTAGCTTTAATATATGTTCTCGGTAATGTTCAATGTTTCTGTACCAGGGTGTCCTGTTGCTGCCTACAGTTCACAGGAATGTTCCCTTTTTTAGCCGTTCGGCCTCCACTCCTCATTTCTCCCCCCTCTCTCTACTTCCCTCTCTCATCCTTTAAATTCAGTCCAGACTTCAGTCTTAAATCTGGATTCTCTGTGCTTAACCAAACATATGGAATGCTACTGTAGTGGAATGCTCCAAGTCTGGGTTGTTTTCTCTGACTTTTGGTGTGTGCGTGTGTCTGTGTGTGTATGTAAACCATGCACATGTTTTGAAGCAGATGAGAGCTCCTAGGATGATGATGATTATGATAATGGTGCGTGTGTGTTTGTGTGCCTCCCCAGAGAACTGAATAGGGCCTTCTGTTGTCGTGGCCAAACACTGCTTGTCTGCTCAGGCATGAGTCTATTGCAAAGCCGCCCAAATGTGTCCCATATCTGAGCAGTTAGCTCATTCTTTAGCCTGTTAGCTTGACTGTGAACAATCTCCCCCACAGTGACTGCATTGTAGGCTCGGCCGCAGGCTCGGGGCTTTGCCAACTGCCAAACATAACAATGGTGAAAGATGGCATGAGTGTGCGTGTGTGTGTGTCCATGTGTGTGTTGATATTATGACGACCAGCAAGTCCACTTTTACTAAGCCTGAGCTTGTGGGTTGTTTTTTTTTAACCACAGGATGGAGACTTCAGGAAGAGGAGCTTAACATGCAACCGACGAAAAGATGCATCCTAAATGTAAGTCACGCCTCTCTGTGCTTAATGTCAATTAATATATATTTACATATTGTACAGATTTGGGCAATCTCTTGGTCGCTGACTTTTGGCAAGTCAAAAGTAAAGTCAATCCAATAATGAGGGATTTTTGAGGTGAATGATATATAATAATATTGTGCATGTTATCCTAATGCAGGGTTTGATCTATGAGCTTTAATGACCACGATTGTATTCTAAAATATTTTTGAAAACCTAGTTAGTTTTTCATTTTTCTTCCCAAGAGTAAAGTAATATGACTGATGTCACACTCGTGTCTCGGTGGAATGGAGGTGATTAGCTTAATTTAACTTAAAGACTGGAAACAGGGTGCAGCAAAACAGGCATCTTCCAAAGTTAAATAAATACGCCTGCCAGCACCTAAGGCTCACATGTTGTGTCCTGTTGGTTTAATCTCTACAGAATAAGTGAATGTAATAAAAAAACAAACAGTTTGCAGTGTACCCAACTCCCCAGTACTCTGTACAGAGCATTCCCAGTCATATAGCGCAGCTTGTTTGGCAACTTTGATATGACAAGACTCCGGGGAACTGTTGTTTCTAGAATAACTGCTTTAACTTAACAGATAGCCAGGCCAGCTGTTTCCTCATGTGTCTATTAGCAGGAGGAGAGATAAAAAGGAAGTCAATTTTTCTGTGACGTTTTTTTGTCACATTTAAGGCTTTGGGGACCAATTTAAAAAGAAAAGCATGGCTTTCTGAGGCCTAGAGATACCTCAGTATCGCTGTTTTTGTGACGAGGATCCACAGCATCAATAATATTCTAAATTTCAAATATTTCCTCTGCCTTCACCTCCTTCTCCTTCTTCCTTCACTTCTCCACCTTACTTCTTGTTCTTTTCAACCTCCTCCTTTGCTCACCTCTTCCTCACTTCCTCTCCACCTCCCCCGCCTCCTGCCCTCCTCTTCCGCCCCTCCTCTGCTCTTTGTGAGTCTGTTTCCCGTTGGGCACAAACGCCGGCGCCGCACTTCCTTCCCTGTAGCCTGAAGTCACACAGGAGTGGCACACATACGTCTATACAATACTGTATATACTCTGTAACGTATGGGTCAGTGCGTTCATGTGCATAAACATTCACACCGCTCTCAGGGACAGCAGCTGGTGTGTCAGTGTGTGTGTCTGTGTGTGTGTGTGTCGGGCCAGGTTAGTCAGCAGAGACGGTATACGTGTCACTGTCTCACCACGTCTACTCAGCTGTCTGCTAACGCCACCATTTAAGGTCAATATGTGGCCAAGGCGTGTTCGGTGCTTCTTCTGAGCTGCATTTACATGCGTTTATTATTCCGGATGCGAGTTCACATCCCGCTTGAGCTGAATTGATTCTAAATAGTCCACATCTGACTGAGACCATGTAAACCAACCGCCAAACAGGAAAAGGAGCTTCTCGTTTCCGTGTGCTGCGACAGTAATGGCATGTCCCGTTCTAGGTTTTTAATAATCAGGAGCTTGATTCTTTTTCCCAAATGGAAGTCATTCACTGTACATAATGCAGTTAAGAACCAGACTGAGAGCAATATATATATTTTTTTGGCTTTCTTGCCAAGAGTTAGATGAAAAGGTGGATACCACTTCTGGCTGTACTATAGTGAGACGTTAGCTTAGCATTTAGACTGGCAGCATGGTGAAGCTGCTTGGCTGGCTTTGTCAGAAGGTCCTTTTCAACCGTAAATTTTTGTACAGATTAAACAAACAATATAGTTGTGCAAGAACCTCTATTTTTTTTTAATTAGGGTTGACGTGACATGGTTTTCCTTTTATTGATACTCCTTGTGGCACTCTTGTCCGTCTTGCTGTTTTGGCTGTTGCACTTCATTCAAACCGTCTGTTTCTTGCTGTTAACAAAAGCTGTCTCACTTCCTGCACACGAGATAACATTTCTTGGGATATAAATTCATATATATTATCCTGTTATGTGTGTGTGTGTGAGAGCACATTTGTACAAACTTGATGTGAAATGTTATAAGCAGGGCGGAAGTTGTTTTATTCTTGTTTCATAATACATTTACATCTATATACATTGTTGTTTACAGTAATGGGACACTAACTGTATGATTCAGTATCTCTCCTGTGGTGAACAACCTCATCATTTTATCCCCTGCTCTTTTCGACTCCTCGTCCCTCCCTTCATCCTGCAGCCAGTGCTACATTCCTGCTGCAGTAATCCACTCTGGCAGCTACCTGCTCCGCATACTGTGGAGTCACACTCCCCTCGTCGTCTCACCCACTCTCTCTCTTCCTTGTCGGTTTGTCTCTCAATATATCTCTCCTTGCCTATTACATGCATTTTGCTCTGCATATTTGCCTTTTTGTCTTTTCCGCTGCTACCTCGCTCTTGCTCTTTCTCTCTCTTTCTTTCGCTCTGCTCTGTTTCTTCCTCATCAGAGAGCCACTGAGGTCTCCATTGAGCCGCAGCAGGCAGCTAATGCCAAGGCTCAGGCGGATGAAGCACTGCCAAGCTCTGCCAACCAAACTCTATGTGCGTGTGTGTGCGCGCTCTGTGCTAGGATGGGAAAGCAGTGAATAAGCAGGATGTCAAGCAGCCAGGCAAAAGGTTGTAAGGGCTGTATGTTAAGAGCTATTGATGCGTCTATGAATCGACAGCTTTTGTCGGACGGTTGTCTCTAGCCATCAGAAGTGGCCAGCCTGGTAAAAATGTCCAATCCATCAGCACCGGACAGTTTGATGATCCGCTGTCACCTCCTCCTCTCTGAGGCACAGTAGCAAGAACATATAAATAGCAGGATGGCAGGGGAATGAGGATGAAAGACGAGGGATGGAAACGGAAGGAATGCTGCGGTAGAAACGAGGGAGAGGGGGGAGGGAATATCTAGAGGTAGAGGTCACATGAAAGAGGGATGGCAGTGACGGAGACTGATGGTAAATAGGAGAGAAATGGAGAATGTAAGAAAAGGATGAATGATAGTTAGGCCGGGGACAATAATCTAAAGAAGCTAATCATGAATCATATAGTGATCCTGCATACATCGGGTATAAATACATTTTAAAATAACAACATTGTCCTGTCTTGCATGGGAATTCTTGTATTGTTCTATTTTCACTTCTTAGCATGATTATGAGTCACTGCTTTCAATTTTCATTTCATTGAAATTCACAACAGTCATCTTCTTGTGAGTGATTATCATCCCGATCCCATCGCCAGTGGTGGAGTTTTCAAACTGAATTGGAGGAAACGGCAAAACACACCAATTTGTTTGATTTAAAGTATTTAACCTTGTACATCTGGGATGAGTATGTAAGGAACGGATGTGAGGTAGCGCTTCCATAAATCTCACCTCACCCTTTTTGATAAGCCTGTTAATGCATTTGGACGCTTCAGGGCACCTGGAGAATAACAGTTTTTCACACGCACAATGTAAATGAATAGTTCTAGATGGTTCAAAGAGGATCGTTCAAATTACAAGAAGCATAAGTACAAAAACAAAACAACAAGATATAATAAAATCAAAGCAAATTATAATAAGTAGACTGACTGAATGGTTGCAGTGAGCTCATTTGTTTTGAGAGAAAAGCATTTTGGATCACATCTCGGTATGTGGTGACGTTCTTGAACCAGATCCACAGTTTTTGAGACATTCGGCTAACTCCGAAACAAATGGACAAACAGATAGTAGGATCACTGGTGGAGGTGATGAATGGAAATGCATCTCAGAGTTCTTCTCACTCTTTAGTTCTCTCTTAACTTTTGTCTTTGTGCCTCGCCTCATTCTTTCTTTGATTGATACGTATTCACACAGATGCACCCTGACTGCAAGTGTCATCATGTCGTGATGTTTTAATTCTCTCTTATCGTTGTGAAACGGTAATAAACACGCAGACACATTCTTTCCCGAGCAGTTCATCATCGTGTGTGTGTGTGTGTGTGCATACACTCATTAAATCATTTCAGGTTTTTGCTGACGTCTACTGACACCTGAGAATGTTTGAACTGCTGTTAGGCATAGCTTTAGATTGGTAGCTGGTGTTGGTCCTGACAGAAAACACTGTTTTTATAAAAGAGTTTGCCTGCATCTCAAAGCAATATCTCGATTTAATTTCCTCTCTCACTCACTTCTCTCGTCACGCTATCTAATCACAGCTCATATTAATGTCCCAGTGCGGTTGGACATTTACGTCTCCGACTGGAGTCTTCCTGTCTATCACTTCACAACTGGGACGTCCTGTGGTTTCAGTCCACTTGATAGCAAATCACACACACATACTGAAAAAAAAATGCAGAAGTCAATAGAGTTTACTGACCCTTTTAAAGTCTGGTAATATTTAAAACTTATTGCATGGCCTTGAAAAATGTTATTCTTGTATTACTCATGTTTTTTGTGCACATGGCTTTTAGGGACACATGCCTTTTTTATTCATTACTCACTTTCATGTTACGATCTGATCATTCATTGTATGTTGAACCTTTCAGCAACTTGTTGTTTTCTTTTCAAAGGATGGATTATGAACATTCCATTGTTTCTCCCATATTTGAAGTAGCCATGTGTCTTTTGTTATCCGTACAAAAACCACACTCGTTAGCAACTAAACTCCATTCTTGTTTCCCACATTGTGTTCACACTGATGCGGTTCAGCTTGGCTTAGCGGCATAACAAAACAGCACAATCTGCTCTCCTAATCAGGGCCTCACTCCTGTTTGCCCCAGTGTCTTGTGAGAAGCGTTTTTCATGTTTACAGTGTCAGTGACCTCTGACCTCAAAACTCAGAGGGCAGGAGGCTGAGGGCATGCTGGAGTAGAGTCAGGAGATATTTCATGGAAACATGACGGCAAGTCACACAGGACATATTTATAGCAAGAGTATTGCTGAACACTTGTGCAAGTGAGACCCACAAATACTCATGAAGTATGCATGCATTTCAAATTCAAATACAGGTTCATAAAGGTTTTGTGTTACTTAGAAACTGTAGCAGTAAGTATGATTTTAGACATTTTAGTTACGGTCTGAGAATAGACACATAAGATGAGAGCTGATTGTAAGAACAGCTGGATCCACTTTGGTATTTACACTGACATAGTGACACTGAAGCTGAGCTTATTTGTCAGTTAAACAATCAGTCGAGTGCCAGGAAAATAATCTTCAGCTATGTATTGTTACATTTAACTTTCAAGCAGAAATTGACTCTAAAAATATTTGTTGCTTGATTCAGTTTCATACCGTGTCAGACTGAGCGTCTTTGCGTTGTGGACTGTGAGTCAAAGAAAACATTTGAATGAACACTGACAAACAGGATGTGACATTTTTTGATATTTTCCTTTTCTTAATCATCTATAATTGAACCAACCAGGCCGGAGACGAGCAGCTATACAACAGAAGGACCGAACCTGACTAGACTGAATATGATTCAGACTCAAGCTGGTCTTGGTTAATAAGACCAGCGTGAACCCATGAAGACCTTTTTAATCGCCAGTACCACCGGCCCCGCTAATAACTTTATGCACCACAAATAATGTGTGCCATTTTGGGTGATTGTTTAGGATCAGAAACGGGTTTATAGCTAAGTAGATTTTCGCGTACAAGGAATTTGCCTTGGTGTTTAGTGCTTAATGATACACTTGGAGTAATTCAATAGTATTCAAGGAATCTGCAATGGCAGTGTAATGTATAGAGAACACATGTGATTATGTACAGAGGCGATAGTCCAACGATGGGCATTAAACCGAGCGTTACTGGAAGGATGCTAGAATCTAAATGTAGGGCAACCTTTGACCTGCATTAATGAGCATCCTGCCAGTGTGTGATGCTGTGTTTTTATCACAACACATTGCTCCACATCACCTGAGGCCTGTAGCAAGCAACTGACTGACTAGTATTTGAGGGGGCGTTTTTAAATGGAGCCTTATATATCCTTCCTTTGCTCTGCTTCTGGGTCGTGTAACAGCGAGCGCTGCATGTAATCCTGTGTGTCGTGCTGATCTAAGAGCATGCTCTACTTTACTGTTATGCCACCAAGAGCAGGAGCCAAGAAGCTCTCAGGGCTTTATGTTTGATTCAACATCCTTAAAGTTACATCTGCAATTAGATCATAAACGGAGAAGCCAAAAATGCAGTGCATGTCTAAAACCAGTATACTCTTGTGTGAGAGCGCGCCTGTCAGACACTGTAAGTCCCCATTTCTCTCTCTCTCTTTCTCTCGGCCATGTCTGTCTCCCTCTCGCTCCCCTCTGGCATTGGTTGTCCCCTCCCCACATTTCCCTCTCTCATCTCATCATGCCCTGTCACATAACCAGTGTGCTGGTTTTAAAGCCCAGCAACAAGCCTCTTGATGTGATGTGAGGGGAGGAGAGACCTAGAAAAGGCTCTGGGCTGAGACGGGAGAGAGGACCGTTACTTTGCAGCCACACTTTCTGACCCTGATGTTTACATACGTGTTTGTCATTATTAGGCATAGTTGTCACCTTTTTTCCATCACTAGCCGGTGTCAAGTATTGTATCTTGTTTTTTGGGGGAGAGGTATGGAGAAGAGTAGTGCATTATTATGAAGATTTACAATTATATTTGTTGTTATTAACTTTCATGACTGACTGTGCATTTAATGCATCAATACAATTTCTTTTTATCCTGCACCTGTTCAAAACTGGTGTTGGCTGTTTGCTTACAGGTTGGACCATTATGTTGGGATTTCTTTCAGTAGGACTGCCACGAACAGTTATTCTCAATGCAGACACAAACTCCCTCCTCTCGCTTTTATTTTGGCTTTTAGGCTCCGTGCGTTCAAAACCATAAAAGGCCACTGTTTCTCATTAATTGCTAAATGAGTTCAGACTGTTAACAAACGAAAGGAAATCCAAACTGCAATGAAGATAAGTGTCCATGCTGAGCTTTTCCAGTCATTGGCAGCCAGGCCGTGAAGGAAAGACCCTTAAGAGTAATGGAGCAAATCTGTGATCTATCAACTACATTTTCATTTTGCATCTACTACATTTTTTTTTAAGCCGAAAAATTGCTGGTGGGAGAAAAGAAAAAGGAAATCATGTCACAAAGGAATATCTTAACATTAAGTGATGTTGGCCTGACAAATGGAAAGCACCTGCTTTGCTGTTATAGTGGTAACGTGGTTAACGTCCGTGTCCTCCCCATAAACAAATCTGTTTTTCTGACCATATTTTGTTTACCGACTATTTCACCATGTTTCAATATGTATACTGCAAGTTGTCACTTCACCCAGTATGTTAAGGAAAAAGGAAGACGGTATTCCAATCCCATTTCAGCTCGACTGAATACTCAACATGACCAGAGTTCCTTATCCATTTCTCTGCTGAAATGCAACACTGCCTTTTCATTTCTTTTAGCATTTTTCCAGAAGCGGGGCAAAACTGAAAGGGTGAAAGAAAAAAGGGAACATGACAGGACAGGAAACGACAAACCGAACATTATGGGATGCTGGTTTTCTCTTTCTTGGAAAAAGGGGGAAAATGCAGGCCAAGCGTCAGGTCTCCACCATCTTGTGGCTTCCAGTGCTGCGCCAGCATCCATCCACTGCAGTCGTGTGTGTACACACACACACACACACACACACACACACACACACACACACACAGTATTTGTCTCACATTCACATATGCACGCTGGCAATAACCCCCAACATGAAGATGTGGTTGAGGCATTTTGATTGGACCGGGGCCCTTTATTAACTACCGTTTATGAGGCAGAAGAGCTTCAAACCCATAAGTTCCAACGTCAAGTGCAAGAGAGAAGGGATTTTTTTCCCCCTTTCTTTTCCTTCTCTCTTTCATGGAGAGAACAGAATGTACTCAAGGCAACAGGCAGGCAGGAAGAGAGTGGCTAAAGCCTTAATGATATGGTGGATGATTGTAACCTTGGTGTGTGTGTGTGTGTGTGTGTGTGTGTGTGTGCATGCGTGTGTGTGCGTGCGTACGTGTGTAGAGTGGATGAACCTCTTCAACAAAGTTTGAGTTCCAGGTCCGCTTGGTGTTGTTGATCCAAGAAAAAAATGAAGCCCCTCTGGTTTTCTGCCCTTCCTCTCCCCACCCTTCCTTTTTAAAACCATCATTGTCTGCCTCTCCCATTCCATGTTTCTGGCCTCACTCGTCAGTTGTTATTTTGTCTTTAACTCTCTAATTCCTAATTTGTGTCTAACTCCCTAGAGTTCACTACTTTTAGCAGGCAAGAACCCCCCCCGCCCCTCACCAGAGTCTTTGTGTGACCAGTTTTTACATATGCAAACCTACGCCACCTACAGCAAATAGACGCAAGTACAGAACCAGGTAGATGTCGGCATGTTGATGTTGCTCCCTACAGGCAAAGAAAAGGATGGCTGCTGCGGGTTAAAACTTGCACCTGCAGATTGTTTTAGCTCCAGTTTATTTTATAGATGTGGTTAGCCTGTGTTTGTACTTTTTCCAGCATCCCATAAAATCGGCACCAGTTACCAACAACACAACCCATAGTAGAATGTAAAATACACCTTAAACTCCTTTCTAAAGGTGGCACATATCTCGACATTGCAGGAGCTGTTACATACCTTACACGTTGACACTCTTGCTGCCGATTTAAGGAAGTGGAAGGTGCCAGAGTGGTACGATGTTGGACTGAGTCCTTGGTTTAAGCGGTTTTCAGTCTTTTTTTTTTATTTATATGGGGTTGAGTTTAGTTACAGATGCTGTATTGCCTTACGTGGCAAAGAGAATCGCAGGAATGTGTTCGATGAAATTTCTTTGACTGAAATAAATCTGGATTCCAAATTGTCTTGATCCAGTTGATGCTCAGAGCAGACTAAAGCTAAATCTCAGAAACATTTTTATATACTCCCTGGGGCCTTGCCATGAAATACAGACAAGGCCCTGGTTGGGGCTTCTGCCGAGAGACGGCTTCGGAGAACCTGTCGGTGGCCTGGTTATGAGCAGACAAGGCGGAGTGAGGAACTGGCACTGCCCTGGTTCCTCCATCATGAGGAATGTGTCTGCGTAAAAGGGGTCAGTTCCCCTGCCTCGCAGCTCCTACCAGGTTTTCTATAATTGTCAAACGACACACACAAAACAATGGAATGAAATGGATCAATTCGAGCGGAGTTCCTCAGTGACTCTCCTCCCACCACTTCCCTCCCTTCTCTACGTTTTTGAACTTGTTCCCGGCCTAACAGCTTCTCACAATTTGCTTTTTGTTCCACAGTCTTAAAGATGAATAATAATTCACATGAATATTAGGCTCCATGAGCACATATCTATGTGGGTCATGGCCTTAAATTGAAGAAATTCATTTTCCAAGAATAAATACCCCCTAACCTTCTCCCCCCTTTTCTCTCCCGCCCTGCATCTTTTCATCTCTTCTCTCCTCCCTCCAACTTCACTCACCATCCATCCATCTCATCCCAAATGTAGCTATTGAGGCCCCAGCCCTGTGATAAGTGTATCAGGTATGTTGATTGGTTTGGCAGAGGCAGGGCCCTTGCCAAAGTCGCTTTACACGCACCGCCGCCCCTTTAAAGCGCCCACTTGGCCGCGCTGGTGTGCGTGTCTGAGAGAAATGGAGGGGAGAGATGTGGGAGGGAGAAAGAGAGCTGGCAAAGAAATAAAAGGGGAATGAAAGGAGAGGTAGGCGGCCGGCCAAGACGGGAGTAGCTGGACCTAGCGAAACACCGTTTCTAACCAGGAAGAGCTCAACCAGAGCAGCTGTCCAAGTTGTTGAATTTAATAAATGATGTAAGGGCCCGAAACCCAACCTAATAAGGAATCTGTTGTAGGGAAAAGAATTCAATTAGAACAGAAGGATTTAGTGTTGAAGGAATCAATGTTTCCTCCTGAGGGACATTATTCAAAAGTTATTCTCTCAACCACTTCACTGGTAACATTGCTGCATAGTGTGAAACGCTGTCATGGATAATTGAACTGTAGCTAGGGGAGTCTCTTCTTTTTTTTTTTTTTGCGAGTGAGCCTTCTCTGCTTTTAATGGATACATGGGAATCTTTCATGGATTTTTTTTTTGACGCTGCTGGAACAGGATCAGTCGGGACAGGTTTGGATCACAGCGACCACCTCAAGACAACAGGGAGAAATTGGTCTACAACTCTCTTAACAAGCCACAGCTGTGCAACGCTATGCAACCCAAAATGACTTTATTGACTAAAGGTGTTTTTGGCATTCAAGTCGACAGCAAGGCTAGCAGTTTTCTTTGCAACATTTTTCTCAGTTTATCTTTTCCCCTGATCCCTCTTCAGTCCATGTACTATTTCCTCAAAGTCTTGTACTCACTGAGATTACCAAACCACTAGACCTCATGAAAGTAAAGAATAATTAAAACACGGCAGCGAAACGCTTTGAGTTCACATTGTGCTTTTTCTTAACGTAATCGTTGCCATGTTGGCTTTCAAAGCTTATTGCCTTGGTTTATGTTGTAACATGTATGTAACAAGACATTTAATGAATTGTGGGAAGAGTGGTTTGTGCTTCTTACACCAAATGAAACTATAAAAAACATTTAAAACTATGTTGGAGTGAACCATAATGGCAAGTTATACCTTGTTGTATACCATGTACACACATAGATAAAAATAACTGAGACAATTTAGACAGCAGTAAAAGTTATTTAATGTAAAGAAAAACTACAGTCGTCTTTAAACGTTGTGGTTTGTAGCGTCAGAGGCAAATCTTTGAACATGGTGCTGTAGACTAATGAGAAGAGGAGGCATGGAGCCAGTTGTCAGGGGGTCGATAAGTGATGATGTGTGCAGATGTTATGTCCCACCCTCGAGTCGATCTTCCTGCGCAGTCAGTGGGGGAAGCTCACCAGAATGACGGGGACGGGGGAGTAATAGGATTTAGGAATGCAAACTGACTGAATCATGCATGAGACGGAAGCTTCAGCTGGTAGATTTATGAAGGCGATCATGCTGCGGTGTAAGCTTTGTTCTCATCAGATATCTGCATGCTGGACCTACAGATCAATATTACCACACTGTAGTGTGTGTGTGTGTGTGCGTGTGCTTGCATGTACACACCTAATCGCTCTCTGTCTAGTCTCTGTCGCAGATCGAACCACTTTTCATCCCGTCTGTCCCATGTGACCGTGAATGTAGTGTTGTGAGGGGCCTGTGATGTCGTGGTTGCCACGGTGACGGCTGTGTATGTGTGCAGAGGGGGGTATGTGAAGGAGCTCTGTTATTGAGATATGCACCCGTCAGCAGGAGCAGGCAAGCATAAATCGATGCTGGATACAACAGCAGTAGGGGGACTTCAAAGTGAGTGTTTTCAAGCATGTGCAGGCATGTTGAAACCCCCACAGCCACACATGACGTGCAGGCAGTGCCACCTCCATGTCCTTCAAGGTTTAGGCAAGGTGAAATGCATTGTGGTTTAGTGGAAAACAAATGAGAGCGAGATGCACTGTGTATTGCGTCCTCTTAATGCACACTTGATGATGAATTAGTTATTTTTATGAATGTCGACTAACTTCAGGGTGGTTGAGAAACGAATTACTTGTCATATTTGTAATTGTGATACAATTTAGTGTGTGTATTTTATTTGTGTAAAATGCGATCTTTTTCCACACTTACAAAGCTACCTTTTTGTGAATGCAAATGACTGTCATTGACAAATTAGGGATGACTAAGTGTTATTTCCTCTCTCCCTCCTACAGATGATGGATTCGTCTGCTAAACGCCACTCTGAGGGAACTTCAAAGTCTTAAAGCGACAGTGACAGACCGACCGCTGGGAAAAAAAAAAGAAGAGTATTTCCCCCAAGAAAGGACTTGATAACATTACCACACAAATGTGGCCGTCCCAAAACATTGTCATCAAATAATCTGAACAACAAAGCAAACACAACAGATAAAACACAAAGAATTTTGTAGCCATGTCTGACCATAAAGACATGACGCATCGCCACCTGCGGCACAAGCTACAGAGTCTCGGCCGAAGACTGGATGAACTGGAAGAAGCAACCAACAAACTGCAGAAGTCTGAGGATGAGCTACTTGATCTGCAGGTGAGCGCTTGTTGACTTCAGACGGTGTTTGTTTATGTGCGCTTATCGGAAGCAACGAGGTGGAATAGAAATGCACTTCATGAATATATTAATAAATGGTTGAACACTGTCTCTCTCTCTTCAACAGGACAAAGTCATTCAGGGAGAAGGCAGCAACTCATCCCTCCTTGGAGATGTGGAGGACCTAAGGAAACGTCTCCTAAAGATCCAGGGTAAGGATGAGGAGGTACGCAAAGCTGAGGATCTCTGCCGCACGGTCCGAGAGAAACTGGAAGAAGAGGAAAGCCTGACAAAGGAGCTAAAGGCCGAGATTGAACATCTCCAACGGCGGATGGCAGAACTGGAGAAACTGGAAGGAGCTTTTGGGAAAAGCAAGTCTGACTGCAGCCAGCTCTGCCTGAGCCTGAATGAGGAAAAGAACTTGACCAAGAAGCTGTCGTCAGAATTGGAGGCTCTCAAAGCTCGTCTGAAGGAGGTGGAGGGCTCTGAGACAAAGCTGGAGAGGGCAGAGCAAGTTTTGGCCATGGATCTTGAGAAACTCAAAGGATTCACCCAAACCTTTATGAGTGAGCGTAAGAGGCTAATAGAGAAACAGAGGGAGGATGAGAAGATCATTCTGAAGCTGACAGAAAAATTGGAGCACCAGAAGAATTGCCTTGGCCTCGCTGCAGACCCTGTTCGTGCAGATTTCATGAGTTCACGAATTGCGGATGAGCTTTCATCCACAGGGCTCCTCACGAATAAACTGGCTGGACGCAAGAGGAGCCTTGAGTACTTGAAGCTGGCTGATGAACACATCGGTCTCGTGAACAAATCTGAAAATGAGAAGAACAGCGGTCTTGAAGGTTCGCAGGATGAGGACAACAAAGTAAAGGAGCTGACACAGGAAGTAGAGAGACTGAAGAATCGTCTTAAACAGCTGGAGATCGTGGAGGACGATCTAAAGAATTCAGAGTCCAAAAATGGTGAACTTCATGAGAAGTTCCAGATGGAGCGAAACCGTGCTCGCCAACTGAACGAGCAGGTGGAACAGCTCAGGACGCAGCTGTGCGGAAAAGGGGGAATTGGAAGAAACGGAACCAGTAATGTGGATAAACACGGCAATGTAAGCACTAACATTGGCCCCAACAACCCTGCTAAGATCCTGGAGAATGGCAAGGCTGAGAACGAAGAGATCAGCGTGAAGGGATTCAGACAAGAGAAGCCCAAATATAGGAGTGCTGCAACTGTCTCTGAGCCGAGTTCCCCCAAACACAGGAACAGGGATCTCTCTCCTCAGCATAAGAAAGAGACGAAGCTGAGGAGCAAAGAGCCCAACCACTCCGAGGAGAGCTCCCCTAAGTCTGTGAGGAGAGCCCTGAGTCCTGCGCACAAGAGTAGAAGGACACCCAAAACCCCAGCTGCCGCCATTTCTTCTGATAATGGAACAAGAGACACGAGACGAGGCAGTGAGGAAAAGACAAGAGGAGCCACTCCCTCCTCTGTAAACACATCCTCGAGTGAGATTAAGAAAGCGCCTGTTCTTAGCCGCTACCCTCCAGCAGCTCATGACCAGAAGCC
The DNA here is from genome assembly GCF_023055335.1 of Clinocottus analis. Taxonomy (NCBI): domain Eukaryota; kingdom Metazoa; phylum Chordata; class Actinopteri; order Perciformes; family Cottidae; genus Clinocottus; species Clinocottus analis. The sequence goes on from NW_027175898.1 coordinate 10,469,588, forward strand.
ACTTAGGACGGCTCACAAACAGACTGATGGGGATAATAAAAGAAACAGAGTAGAGAAGGTGTCAAAGCTGTACGTAGGGAGTGATAGTGAATCAAACAACTCTGATGTAGTGCCTGAAAGTTCTGGTACATTCAAAAGTATCTCTGCTTTAGAGAAGGACACATTGTTCGCCTCAGATCAGGAATCAATAGACCAAGTTCAGGAATCTGTCGCCTCTACCCTGTCCAAAGCCAATGGAGCCTACGCAGCCTTCAGGTCCAACGTCACTCCACTGTTGCCCAACGACCAGGGGTCAGAAGGTCATTCATCTGCCTCTGAAACAGAATCGACTGGTTCAAGGCCCTCTGAACCAGAGCCTGTAATTGAGACTACTTCAACTGTAAGCAGTAGGACTGCCACCTCTAGATATTCTAGATACCCCCATGTCCGTGACTCAAATTCAGAGGGTTCTTCTTCCAGGAGCTCGTTTGATGAGGAGCTCCACAACAGAACAGTGTTCGCTGAGGCCGGCCACCAGGGGCCCACACATACGGCATCAGGGATTGAGATCCAGCGTGTGTGCAGCCCACGCGAGGCTCTGAGGTCCAAAGCGGTCATCAAGCCTGCGATCGTAGAGATCGACAGGAAGGAAGTGATGATGTCTGAACCTTTTTCTACAAATGGCAAACCCAAAATCTCCACCAAACCTATGGTGACCACCACTAGTAAGATAACCAGCAGTATAACCATCTACCCCAATGATCCAAGCTCTTCAAGAACAAGCAGTCGCAGCAGCAGCGTGTCCAGTGAACCCATGCCGATCAAAGAACGCCACACCTCCACGAGTAACATCCTCATAGGTAAGGAAGGTTAAACGCTTGCTATGATACAATTTTACTTTAACTACAGCTGGATGAGAACATGAGCTGTGTAAATAAACAAGACTGAAAAGTCTACAGCCAGGTTAGTAATTTTGTTAGGCTGTATTCAATCAGAGCTTTTAAAGCTAAATGCTAATGCTATCATGCTCACAGTGACAATACCAACATGCTAATGTTTAGAAGGTATATTGTTAACAATGTTCACCATCTCGCTGTAGCAGCTGCATTACTGCTCTGTTACTCTTACTGTCAGCATGTTGCATGTATTTGATGTACTTTAACTCATTGCCAGGCCCCAGCAGTGGCAGCATCTCCATCCCATATGAGATCTCTATTCCCAAAAGTGAGATCACCTTGCGGCCGTGCCCAGACCAGGACTATATAGTGGATGACCACAGTGAATCCTCATTAAGGTCCAAACCCCACAACCCTTCCAGAGTGGAGAGCACCACCGGCCACCTGAGCTGCCAACGCAGCAACTTCAGCCTCCAGTCCCTGGACAGCACCTCTGCAGACTTCAACGACACAGAGTCCGGCTTTGAAAGCAGCAGCAGTAGCACCACCACGGTCACCAGCTGGAGACACCAAAGACCAAGCCAGCACTCTCAAGAAGACAGTTTTCCAGACATGAAGAATGTGACTGTGAGAAGCACCTGGAAGAACACGGCGTCAGCGGATGAGACGGGCCAAGGAAGGGGAGGCACAAGGATGACGACTGATGGGGGGTCTGAGGATGAAGCGGAGGTCGCAACAACATGGAGGGCTTACCGGGCAACCACCTTCGATACAGAAGAAACAATAAACAGTGGAACAGGAGGTGGTGGGAGTGCTGAGTCACACCGGGGAGCTAAGCCGTCCCCTGCAGAGGTGAGCTAGATAACAAATGTATGAGGGAAATGAGTATGTTCTTTACACAAAGTTAATGATGGCTTGGATAACATAAACTACTTCATAGCTGTATAACGTTGCTCCTTGTTCCAGGTGTACATGCGTAGGATCAACAGTGTGGCCTCTAATACCAGAGAGGTCGAGGACCCCGCGCTTCGCAGAGGCAAACGCTCAACATCTCCCACCATGGAAGCAAGAGGCCTGGGAAGAACCATACCCCACGCACCTGTTACCTCTCAGTCCTGGGGCCGATCCTACACACAACAACCACAGGTAGGACGAAGGACTTTATTTTGAGGCTTTTCTGCTCTCATAAGCTGTAATCTTTTTAAATAATGCAGGTAAATAGAAAAGTGTTAATATAAAATTAAGTATGTATAAGTCTTCAACAAATTGTAAGCACAAAGCAAGTGTCATGGTTTTGCGAAATGTGGCTGGTAATTTTACATACTTGGAGTATTTAGTGTTTTGACTCGGTTAAAGTAACTCAATCACTTACAATTTAATTCCTCCCTTCCATTGAAAATTGGTCCTCGTGTCTGCTTTAAATTTCTTAAACAAACATGTGACTGCACTATTACTGCATAATGTGTCTTCTAAAAGACCCTGCAGTGCTGCGCAGGTGAAGGCCTTATCCGTGCGCGGTCGTCTTGCAGATAAAAGTTGAGAAAGTACAACCGCAGCGCAGAGCTCCCGGTGTGTCCACTTTGCATGAGAGCTCAGCTTGTATTTTTCCCTGACGCCAGGCTCTGCGACTTCAAGCTTAGCACAGCAGTTCTGTAGGCCCCACTCCTGCTGCCCCAGTAAGCACAAAGAGAAAAGGGTGGGACAAAAAAAAGAGGGAGGATGGAAATGAAAAAGACCTCAACAGGGGGAAAAGAGGGTTAGGAAAACCACAAGGAGAAGAAAATAGCTTTCATTTAAACGTGCCACAACAGTCTGTGCCCCTGCCGGGCTAATCTACACAAACATTACTGAAAAGGAATGGTAATCACGCCCACTTAGTGCACGTATTGGATTAATGTGTGTTGGTGTAATTATCAACATTATGAATCTTTCACCTGCCGCTGTAAGAGCTTATATTTTGGGCTTCTGGTCTTCTTTCAGTATGAGGGAAATGTAACGTAATCGCAACCTGCCATGTGACTTCAACACTTTTGTGGAAATGTGTTGTAAACAATACATTTTACAGAGACAGATTAAGCCCACTAGTTTCATGTAAGATTGTGTGCATAGTTACAATTTAATTAATGAAGTGTGACTGTTCATTCAAGTCTTTAGAAAGATGAGGTGAAAACTACTAATGGGCTATTAACTTACTTGTCTCTTAGTGTATATTATATTGTCAAATGGCAACAGTACTGCTTACTGTGTGGGTTCCATGGCTACAATAACATCAGTCTGTCAGTTTGACAAACTATGCTGGGCACTCGGCTTTTCTTGGGTAAAATCTCTGTTTTCCCCGATAAATAAACTGTGTTACCAAGGAGACCAACACAGACGTGCAAAATGTCTGCTGTCTCATCCATCATGTTTGCTCACATTTGCTTTATCTTAATGTAAACTTTATTTGTATTACACATATACACGTACGGCACACAGAGATTGCCTGTAGATGTTACAGATATTCTACAGGCAATATTCTATGCATGATAAGATCCCACTGTATACCCACAGACTGTTTATAAGAAGTGGACATAGTCCTCGTGACATCACCCATTGGCTTGTGGATTGCCATTCTGAAGCCTAAAGTTTGGCTATTACTTTTAGGATCTTTTTTTTTTTATAGAAGTTGCGTATTAAAAATGATATGGACCAGACTTCAGGGTCCTTGTGGTGTTTCCCTCCAAAGTCGTGCAGTGTAAACATGATGTTAGAGCTGTAATTGCCTACAGGGACTCTTAGTAGCTGCAACCGGCTCAATGAAATCTGTCTAACAAGGCTCGACCCTTAACGCCTCCCTTCAACGCTGATATAGACTAGAAAGATCAGGAGGGGGCAGCGAGCTTTGTTTTGTCTGACGCCTCCCCGCCCACCTATTTAATGTCATCCAACCCCTGACACCAGCAAAGTGGCTTCAAGTCATGTATTTGAGAAGTTCTGTCAGGGTCAGTTCCCTCATCAATGGCCTTCACTGCATGGCCTTCACTGCAGCGCTTTTTCAGTAGGGCGACCACTTATTCTTTTCTCACTTCAGTCTCCTGCTCTCTTTCTGACCCCGTCCCACGTCACTCATCCTTGATAGCCCTGGTTATCCAAAAGCCTCGAGTCCCTGTCCTGTCTCTGATAAATGGTAAATAAATGGTAAAAGTGGTAAATCAGCAGTGACCTGATGAACTGCCTTTTTTTTCTCAGTTATGCACTGCGTTATGGGAATTTTCCAAACTCGCTTAGTTGACACTACGGTACAGTAAACTGTGTTTATCTTAATATTTAATGGACGAACTGCAAGAAAAAATTTCTATAAGCAAAAAAACATACTTCAATTTATAATTGGTATTCAAAGCATGTTATGGAGCACAGCCGATCATTATGGTTTGGATATTAAGAACATTTCAGCTGTCTGAACAGCATCCAGTCCCATGAGGGTTGGATACATCCAGCTGTAGTTAGAACAGTTGGAGGTTGGGATTAGTTTATGATTGCTGTGTCAAAGGTTGATAGAAGAGGTTTGTGTCCACGTTTGTAGATGGAGGCACCATCAATGGATCCATCGTTAATGGAAGGGGGATGTAGGTAGTCATCATTTACGTCCGTTCTGTCAATACTCCTTTGGCTAAAGCTTTATTGACCAAAGTTACAGACTGCATGTAAATAGCAGCTGTTGAGATATGATGTTGTAGTTTGAGTCATTTACTCTTAATTTGTCTTTCAGTATAAAAAGATTGGTAGAAAAATGTGTGTATCTTTGCTCGAGATTCAAATATATCTTCTACATGTCGTTTTACACCAAAGGCCTTCCCAGTGACTATACTGCAGACTGAAAATCAGCGCTCAATAAATAGTCATTGAGGAGGAGACGACACTCCCTTAAGCACCCTGCAGCAAGCTGGGAAAACTGATAGCTTATTGATTAGCTTTCTTTTGTGAACCTCATGTATAATTTATTTGGATGCCATTTATTCGAACCTCGATGGCACAGAGAATGACATCGTTTCAGCTAATGAAGGGTCACCGTTGTTGTCATCATGATGCAAATCAATGGCTGTTGCCTCTGGTATGTCCAGAACAATTATTGCCAAACCATTTCATGCAGACATTCACACCGTTCACAGTATGAAGCCTACTGACATTGTTGAATTTAATTCATTAACATCTTGACAACCCAAGGATGGACTGGCACAAAGTTAGTTGACCATCCCGGACTTGGTCCAAAACATGTGTAAAGATATTAATAAACCTTACGGGTCAGTGTTAAAATGGAGAGTGCTTGCTTTCTGTTACAGTCACTCCACACTTCGGAGTACAGAGCAGAACATTATTGTAGTGATTCTTCCCTGCTGTAGCAGAAGGAAACCTCAGCCTGTACTTGAATGAACCGTGAACTTATGTTTGGCTGAGGACAGCGGGGCCGATATGGCCGATAAACGAGATACCAAAACATCCTTTGTTGAGTCAAAAACCAGCAGCAGCAAGGTAAAGTGTGGGATAAGGGCTTGTCTACTATTCACCATTTGCCTGACCTGACCCGTGCAGAAAAATCCCTCTGGAATAACAGTCTGTGCAGCAGCTGAAGTTTGACTGTGGGATGTTCCAAGTTGTAGAGCATCTGACAACTGACACTGTGCAAATGCCCCATGAAAAGCTATAAAAGCACGACTTTTATAAATCATAAGCAATAAACAGATCATCACCAGGAAAAATCAAACACACATTTTTTTTTTGTTTTACCTTTTTCTAAAACATTTCACCTGGAGTGTCAAGAGTGTTGTCTTGCTGGAGACGTGATTTATGAGTTTGGGTTGGCAAGACATCGCCATTCCTTTAAAATTGGGCGGGAGACCAAGGGCAGAAAGATTTAAAGTAGGGATATAATTTCTTCTGCAGATGCTCTGACACGCTACTTGTGTTACTTCCTAAATCTGTGGCCTTCATTTTGTATTAGAAAGAAGAGTTTTCTCACAGTGTGTGTTTGGTTTTTAGAAGTAAACTCTTGGAAACGGTATTGAGCATTATAACAAAGAGCCTCCTTTTGTCATCAAAGTATGTATATGCAAATAGCCTAAAACACCGTGTGAGAATAGTCTGTGGGAATAGTTTACATTTTCGAAAACCTGTTGGACAAGAACATTGATACCACTCTGTATATCTCTACGGTAAATATGAATCTGCAGTTTCTTAGCTTAACTTAGAAAGACTTGTAAAAGAATAGAACATTATTCATTAGCTTTTTCTTTTAACTTTAAAATAATCTTTCTTGTCAGGTGTACTCTTTTGTTCTATCTTTTGTTATTTTAAGGACATGACAGCATGTTGAACAATGCACAAGCCTCCTGTTGCTTGTAGGAGGAACACTGGAAGTGCATTACATGGCACCCTTGTGAAAGGCCCCGGTCTTGCAGCTGTGGCTTACCATAGAAGGAGAATATGCCACTCTGCCGTTTCCTCCCTTTGCTGACTGGAGCAGGAAGTGACCACACTGAACACGCCTACTTGGCAAGGTTCGCTGGTGACTGATTTCCTGTCTGTTACCCCTGGAGACCGAGAAAGGCAGTCCAGCAGGGCGCCATTAAAGCCAATTAGTGAGCATGCATTCTAAAACTGCATCAGAAGCCAACTCCAACCCACCAAATGTCACTAATTATGGTGCTTTTTTAAAGCTGAAATTACAGGAGCGGGGTGCTGTTTCTGTGTGCTTCAGGAACTGCATCGTCATCGAACTCTCGCTTTCTTAGAGCAGGGTTACTGAGGTTATGAGAGGGGACGTGCCGCTGTAGCTACCACAGACTAGTAACGTTGGATTTGTTTTCTAGTCAGCCCACCAAATTATAAATCTCTCAGCTTGGGGTATGTTTGAGGTTTTTGGTTGGGGATTTTTCCCCTGGCAGAAGTCCACATGGCAGTCTTTCCCTGTCACACACCAGTTAACATAAGCAGCATGTACTTAATGCCCACATAATACAAAAGTCCAAACAAGGCCCCAAGCCGCCCAAACAAATATCCCAGAGCGAAGAAACACTACTTCAGAATATGGGATTGAATGAATTGACCTCTGTTGTGATGTTTGGTTTGGCATTCGCAGGGTCAGATACAATCAATGTCTTACACTTGCTGCAGCTGCTACTCCGACAGTGAACAAAACTTTTCTTTATCAAGTTTTCTAACCTTTTCAGGCTGCTGATAGCGCAGAGCCAAGTCCAAACCCGAGCCACAGTCCAGCCTCCTGGAGGCGGCAGATGCCCAGCAGCAACTCTTCTCACCTGGGAAGCTCTAATGACCGGGCATCCAAGACAGCGGGGGTCCCCCCCAGAGGGGAGGTGTGGTCCATTCAGGGTCAAGGGTCAGGGGCCAAAGCTGAAGGGAGGAGTGGAGTGGTGAGCCGACCATGGAATCACCGTCATTATGAGCATCATTAGACCGGCTGGGGTCTCAGCAGGACTTCTGCAGCAAGAGGACAGGTAGGAGAGGACGGGGTCTTTTTCTTTTGTCTCCTGAAACTCATTAATTAAAGGAAACTTAATCTTAATTACCCCTGTTGGAATGATGACACATCTCCTAATGGGGTTTCTAATCAAACTGTGCTGTATTAAGTTGACCTGACACTGCTGTAGCACATTTCACAGCGCAGCAGTGCAGTGGTTTAATGAGGAGAGTGACCCCCAGTGGGAAGGCCCAGCTTCACTGCATGTAACAGTTAGCATCCACCCTGCAGAAGGGTCCATGAACAAGGCGATCCCAGGTGAACTGTGCCGTAGCTAAACCTGCGAGCTAGCGTGAGAGAGAAATCCTGGACTGTTAATAATTCCAAATATTTTCCTGACTCCTCAGCAGTTTCCTGGGAATAATTATGTCGTTAAGCACAAATTAGGGGACCTTTTTCTTGAAAGAAAAGCTCCCTTTGAACCCAAGTTAATATTCATTCATCATTCACTTCTTTTCAGAAACTTTGTCATACATGTTGACTTGTATATCAACACATTTCACATTGTACATGTTCAGATCCGAGTTAAACCCTTGACGTTTTCTGGACATTTAATTTATTGAGCTTAATTAGTACCAAACTACATTGTTCTTTCTGGCACACTTTCTCTGAAATGATTTGGAAATTGTGGAGCAATCATGTCAAAAGAAGATAAATAGTTCTGTTGAAATAATGAAGGATTAAGCAAGCCCTTTCTCCATTTTTTTTTCTCTTAACAGCACTCCATCAAGCTCTCCATGGCACAAGGAGGGCCAAACATCAGTCTCTTGTCAACTAAAGGCTTCCATCTCCAAAAGTCAACATCTACAGCTTTTATAGCAAAGAAAAGAAAACTAGCCATTGCAGCCACACACACAGTACAACAAACCACAAACCTGACATCCCTACTCTGACCCCGAGTGTGTGCTGAGACGTGAACAGCTCATTCTATCCGGAACTCTCTGTCCCAAAAGATGCATAAATGGAAAGACAGTGCCTGTACAGTGTTTTTGGAGGTCGCCTCACCAGCCCATGTATCCTCTTCTGCTTCTTGTGTTGGATGTATTATAGTGTAATCCCGAAACTTGACAAGGGAGAGGCTGGCATGTTGTGGACGGCTGAGGATTTTCCTGCGCCTAGAGAGGGTTTAAAGAGATTTATCGGAAAAGAACGACTCAAGCGTTGAGAATACCTTTCTCAGAGGACCCTGACTGTGACCTCGATGGAGCTGGATATGTCGCTTCTGCGTCAGAAATTCAACCTTTTCTTTATCACGGAAAATTTAAAAGAACCCAATCTTCAGTCAACAGCAGTACGATGTTTAAGATGAGTCTTCATCTCACAGGGCTGGATCTTCATGCAGAGTTCTTCACAAGCTACTAGATCTTTAACTTTTAAATGTGACCAAAAACAGGAAGCGAATTATTCTCTTTGCTGATTCCACATGTGCATTTTTCTTTAGATTTTTTTTTCACCCATAAATACACAAAACCATACAAACGAGCACGTTTAAAAAAATAAAAAAAAAAAAAATTTAAAAAAAAAAAGTTTATTTTTAACCCACTGGCCTCAAACTGGATTTCACTTAAGGTCTTAAATGTTAAGTGAACATTTGCATGTTTCTCAGTAATAAATGAAGAGCACTTGAAAGATTGTGACTCAGCATGTACTCTGCCAAAAGGATTGCTGGTTGGCTGCATATAAGGTGCGCACGCACACGCACACGCGCGCACACACACACACACACACACACACACACACACACACACACACACACACACACACACACACACACACACACACACATGAATTCTGAAAGGCCAGGACCTTATTTATACTTTTTGCCATCTTCACCAGTTGTTTAGCTTCTTTGTAATTCGCTTCCTGTTCCGCATTACCCTTTCTCTTTTTGCTCAACCATATCAAGAGAAAAAACATGTAGTTTGCACGCAATGAAATGCAATGCACATGTAGAAAACATAATAATTCGGGGAGGGTGTTTGTAACCTCAAACCATGCTACAATTTCCATGGTGCTTTGTTTTACAGCTCTTGCAATTGTCCTCATTCATGTATTTTCAGAGAGCCATAGCAAAGAGGAGTTTCTCTTTTAACTGGACATTGGACTTTGGATAAACCAGCAAGCCTGGCAAGGCGGACATCTTCAGTGCTGCTGTAAATACTGGTGGACATGCCAGCCAGTCATAGGAAGAAACCAGACTCCTAATCACGGGGAGCTGACAGTTCAGCTTGTGTGTGACTGGGTTCGCCGTGCGAATTGTCCCAGCTTATCTCTGTTTCTTATTAATATACAGGTGTATTATTTTTGTTACATTATAAAATATCAACATGTGGTTGGTAGGTTGGAGCAATCTCTCATAGAAGGGTGCCACTGCAACAATGAGAAGGGGGGAGGGGTGCCATAAACCAGTTTAATAGTGGCCAGTAATGACAATAAGGGGTTTTCATTGAGGTGAATGATGCATATCAACTTCTAACAGGCTCCTGCTGGACCTACGATCCGACACGCGACTTTTATTGCAGTATGACAGGCGTGTAAGCGTTGATCCTTCCACAAAATATATGAATGTTGCGATTTGAATGCAGCTGAGAATGAGCAATTGCTTGATGCCCCAATCTGACAGGATCCTGTAACCATAGCTGTGACGACTCGGGCCGCATGAATTCTGTTGAAGAACTTAAAGGACTTTCAAAAGCTCCGTCTGGTTCCTCCGCTGTTACGGATTTCAATGCTGTGTCGAGTCGGACCCCGCTGGGGCCGGCCCGTTTCCGTCTGTGCATTTCTCACTTCTCCTGTATTTCTACCAGCCGCCATCTCGCTGTCGTATTTATTAGTCTGCATACATGTACAGGTTCTTTTGTTGTGAGGTCTGCCCGGTGGCAGGAGCCCAGTCTGTCGCTGCTTTGTCACTTTACTGTTTATGCAAGCAGGAGATTATATGCAATGAATAAACTGTCCCCCATGCAATGTTTGTAACAATGTCAGTCATCATGCTTTTCATACAAATCAGTGATAACGCCTAACTCGGATGTTTCTTTACCTTCAGAATGCACATTTTCACTAATATCTACTTATTGCTAGAAATATCTACAGTATGTTCATCTGTGCCTTGAGATAGTCAGAGAGAATATCCCAACTAATTCAGACTTGCACCAAATCGTTAGTTTTGCTGTGCATATGAATGACATGCAACACTGATTTGCGAGGTTGACTTTTATCATTTTATATATTTTCCTCTCGTGGACTGTTGTATGGAACGTTGTAAAAGTATTTTGGTTGAAGCGTAAAAAGAGGTTCATCGAGGAAACTCCCCCCTGAGGAAGTCAGAGCAAAGTTCCCTGAGGAAAAAGCAAGTTTTTTTGTCTCGAACCCAACTTCAAAGTAGCCTTTTAAAGAATATAGACCGCACCGCCCAAAAAGCTATGTCGTTTGGATTTGTCTGTCAGAGTTGCAGCCTCAGAGAGGATTGCCATGTGGCCACTTCATGGCCACTGCTGGCTTTAAGACGGAGCAAAGACAGCCCAGACAAACTGTTCAGAGCTTCTCGTGCCCGCGCCAAGACTTGATGATCATATAGTCTTTCTCTGTTGTTTCTTCGACCACACTTCTCATTCACCAAGAGGGAACGCGATCATTTCAATTTCCTTTTTAGTACGTTCGCTGTGAAATGTCTCTCTCGCCTCTGTTTCTCGTACTTGCTCCGTTTCTCTGCGTCCTTCTTCTCATGTCCTAAAGGGAAAGCCGAGACCTAAACAGCAGCGATGTGTGTTGTTGGCTCAGAGTTCTTTTATTGAAGGCCAGGGGCCCGTCACCAGGCTGTGACGGGCAGCGCCCTGGGTAGATGAAAGGTCAGAGGTCAGAGCTGCGTCTAATCCTGTCTCTATGTCTTGACTCAGGGCTTCTAAATACAGGAGAGAGGAAGACCGACAGCTTGGCAGCGATGTCCACTTTAGGGATAATTAAAACAGACGATGGTATCGAATGTCCGGTTCTGCCTGAGCTCATGCTGCCAAAGATACGCGTGGTGTGGTCATCCATTGGCGTGTGTTGTTATTAATGTCGGCAAGGCCTCTTGTTTTGAAGCTCGACCTGTGAACTGGTGTGCTGTAAATTGCTGCAGATCCACAAGTAGGAAGGCGCCGACTGACACACACACGTGCACATTTGTCAGAGGTGACATGCAGGTCCGGAGAGCGTTTCTTTTTTGGAGGCTGACATCACTGTGGGTCAGGACTTCTGTACATAGCAACTCGATGATGCAAGTGCTGACACGAATGCCCTCCTCCACCTTTATCCTGCCTTACCCCGACTCCCCCCATGTGTCACCCGTTTCCCTCCGCCCAACAAATAAGTACTCCAGTTTCACCCGTCCTTACTACAACTATGCTGCGCAACCTCACTTTCATTCTCCAGCCTTTCTCGCCGTCTGCTCTTTAAACCTGTAACCCCACCCGCCCCGACTTTGAATCTAGGGGTCCCAGGAAGAGCCCAGCTGTTGGAAACTGTAGGTTTTTATGAAACGTTGGAGGGTTTCCCTCCCAGAGAGCGACTTCAAAGAATGCAGTTGAAACTCCATCCTCTGCTTTGAGTGATGCCTTTCTTCCTGAAAAGCCCCAAAGCACACTAACACCCACCTGTACATCCACTCCGTCCACTGGAATCTCGCTTGACTCTGAGTGCCGGGATGAAGACCTCTTTAAGCTTTGACCTATCTGTGTTTTGGGCTCCAATCCACGGCCAGAGGTCTTCTACGCTGCTCCCAACGGCAAGAGCTTGTACAGTGTTGACATGCTGGAATGTACTGACTGGTCATCTGGGACTTAAGTGAAGACTTTACAGGTTATAAACGGTGGTATCGGTGACAGTTTTGCAGAACATTGTTGAATGAGAGAATCGGTATGATGGCTGCTCCTGGAGCAGAGTATATTAAGACATGGCTGTGAATGTCATGAGAGAAGCTTCCTACAAGGACAAGAAGTGGTTAAACTGCAGAGAGAAAGAGTCTGCTTCACTGCTCAAATACCAACTAAAGAGTTAACAGAAATCCTCTTAAACTCTGGTGTTGTAAGTATAAACATCCGTTATTTACAAGTCATTGTTTTTTCCCTTTTATTAAGTAGACTAGAATGTACTTAGTGGAGATTGGAGTGGCAAGGCAGAAATGGCTCTCGGGCAGCGAGCAGGCCCTTGTCCTCAAAAGCCTCCATTGTGAAGCCGGGGTCATGGTGTCATTGGGTGGCGTAGGCTATAATCTGCACTTAACCAGCACTTAACTTTAAGACCTCAAACGACTAATGCCCCTTTAGTCCCCTTTGTCAAAAAAATTGTCCACGAACTGTGTTTTAGTTGTGTTTCAGTAGCTGTTTGCTGAATGTACCACCGTCAGATATGTTATGTATTTTTGCACCAGCCAAATTAGAGTATTTCAGAATCATCCCACCAGTTAAAGAAAGGAAATTGGTGTGCACTCAGTGAATGAATAATCTTTGAGCTATGGCGTCCCGTTATGCCTGCATCTCAGACTTCTAACATTGTGCCAAAATCATTCCACAGTATTTACAGTTTACAGTTAGAGACAGTGCCAACGCTTCTCCAGATGGTCACCCTGTCTCTAAGATGCTGACATGAAGGGGACATATTCAATTTGAGGGTTTTTCTTTTTTCTTTTTTTTTCTTCTATCAATTGTGTTCTGATTTCTTTGTTAAACAAAAGATGTCTTATTTTGGAAGCTATATCGGATAGATTTTATTTAAGGAAACTTGTAATTTTGTAAAGTGGGCCTTATTATTGAAATATATTAAGTATTTGTCCATCTTGATTTTAAGAATGATATTTGTTTTTGCAAGATAATGCATCTTCCTTATTAATACACTCCTGGAGAGTACTTCTTCCTGTATTTTGTGTTTGTTATTTTAATGCAAGACATTTCTCACGGCCTGGAGACACGATGGCACACCACGGATCAGAGAAAGGGAGAGAGAGAGAGAGAGAGCCCAGGGTTGTGTCATAGCCATTAAAGACTGAGGTGTGTGTGTGTGTGTGTGTGTGTGTGTGTGTGTGTGTGTGTGTGTGTGTGTGTGTGTGTGTGTGTGTGTGTGTGTGTGTGTGTGTGTGTGTGTGTGTGTGTGTGTGTGTGTGTGTGTGTGTCGTCAGTGCTGAGCAGGTTGGCAGTGCAGAGTGGTTCACCATGTGTTGGTCCGCTTTTATCAGACAGCAGTCAGTGATCTGCTCTCCCTCGCTCTTACATTCAGGGTTCGTACATCTTCTGTGCTGTACGTGTGTAAGTGCTGCCAAAGAAAGAAGCGTGCTGGCCCCAGACACACACACAAAAAACATAATAGGAATTATAAAAAAAAAATGAAAAAACATGTAACTGGATCTCTTTTACACACACACACACACATACATGCACAGATACAATAATATCAGGCCCGTACAATCAACTGTTGTTGTTTTTATTGCTGTTGTTTAAGTTCATTTTGTTTGCAGAGGAAGGAGACTGACAGACAGAGGTGTCAAACACAGAACTGTATGTAATGAAATCAGATCAAATGGGTTTTTATGGTTTAATATTGCTTCTCAGTGTGTCGGCAATGCCAGGTGGACTGTGTGGGGAGGCTTTTTTTTTCTGTTTTAGACTTAATACATTGTGCATGTTTTAACCTTACTGTGGCTGGCGCACTCTGCATGTAGGTCTCTCGAAGCTGCCAACTGTACAGCAGACCATATGTATTCCAATAAAAATGAAAAAAAAACGACTTGTTTGTAACACGTCTCCATGTCGGAACCTATGTGTATGTGCGCAGCTCATTGTGTGTAAAACCTAACCATGTATGTTGATCTCATGCTATTCTGCTGAACAAGCTCAGCAGGTTTGTGTGTGTGTGTGTGTGTGTGTGTGTGTGTGCTCTCTGGTTTTACCAGCTGACGGTACTCAAAATATGCAGGCCGACAGATGAAGCAAATTTGGTCAGGTACAAAGAGGAAAACCACAAGCTGTTGTGGAATGCAAAGTCAGCGCACACAACTTTCTCTTAAACAGCTACGCCTCGCTTTATGAAAGCCAGCAATTCTGCCCCTGCAACTGAAATGTAAATCTAATCCACACAATCTAGTCTGATGAATCAGACTTTTCGTGCGACAAATAAGCAACCTCTGATTCTCTAGGTATTGCACTGTCCGTCAGTATAGCTTGTTGCATCTCAGATTGTTTTTTTTTTTGCTTCAAGCTGCCAGTTAGTTTTCAACATTTCCAAAACCGTTTTTGTAAGACACCAGTGAACAAGCCTGAACGCGCTGAATTCTGCTGCATAGCCATAATGTGCAGGTGGAGTCATAAAGCAAAACTGTCAACATGTTCTAGTTGAGAACAAGTGACTCCTGCTGCTCAGCTGCATTTCATTTGTCTATTAAAAACCACTATTAATAGACAAAACGTCCTGCTCTGGAATTTGAAAATGACTAATAGTTCCAAAGATATCAAACCATATAGTACACACCATTTTTCAACTGTTAATATATATATATTAAATTCTGCATACAACACCCGTTTGACATTTTGCTGTCACAGGAAAATAAAATGAATGACTGCTGAGTTCCAGTTTGCTGCTTCAGTCTCAGGGTCCTGATAAATGGGGATGTTTGAACAGGCCAACACTGTGCTTTACCTACGGGGACCAGTTCATATGTCTGCTGCAAAAAAAGGCCAGTTTGAATCACAGATGCTTGCCGTCTCAAAGCTTCTTTCACTTCAGAGTAGAAAAAATAAGTCATCACTTATCAGAGCTTTGTGGGTTGACGTGTGTCAGTACGGTTGAGAGTCAGGGGTTAACGCTGTCTCCTGCTTGTGTGGTTTAATCTGTCCCAAGTTCAGATGCAGGGAGGCGCTACCCTAACACAGCGGTGCCTGTTTAGACCCTGGTACTCCTGAGGCTCAGCGCCGATGCCTGACCTGAATTAGTGCTGTGAAGTCAACCATGGAAATGACTGTGGCACTGCAGGCGGGTGGAGGAGCTGGAAGATGGAGGAAGCAGTGAAGAGGCTTCACTGCCCAAAACAAGTGTCATGGAAGAGACTGAGGGGGATTTTCATTGTGAGAATACACACAAAGGGTTGTTGAGGTCGAGCCTGCAGCTTTAAATAACTTGGGAAGTCACACTAAGTGTGATGATTGTGCACGTTATATGGGGATTCAGGTAATTTTCTAAGTATTAGTACTGAAGGGACTGTCATTAGTTTCGCAGTTTTTTTTTGTGTCAGAAGCTAAAGTACTGATGGGTTGGAAAGTCAAGGGATCAGCAAAGTCTAAGTTTCATCATCTGGGGACCATGATTATCCGTCCAAAATGCCATGACAAATAGTTTGTCTTGACCAAAATGGTGGACCGACCAACATTACCCCTAAAAGCCATGCTGCTGGAATAACAAATACTATGATAACGATCTGTCACTATCTCTGGATTCATTTCAAATTTGATTATTGTGGATGATGTCCAAAATGCTCAGAATGTGGGAGGTGTCTGTACCTGTGTCGGTGTGCATTCCACCCCACACCTATAAATCCCATGAGATGTGCTCAGACGCGCTGTGGACTCTCATCCAAAGGACTTTAGTAACTCCATATTACAGGTTCAGTGTCTCTGCCTCTCTATCAACAAACCAGTTGTGGGCTTGAGGCCATCTTGAAAAATAACCTCAGTTACACACGGCTCCGAGCCGATGGTTTACCAGGGAGGTGAAAATGCCCGAGTGCCGCAGTCCAAAACCTCAGCTCAAATTACTGTCGTTACACCTCCTTTGGTCGCGATAATAATAACCGCATCTCTGGGGGGAAAACGGGCCTGCGACACTTCAGTGCATGGAAACAGAGGGGCACAGAGCCCTGAAACACAACTCCACAGAAAAGCTCATAGCTCACGGTTGACCATTTTACCCCGTCATTCATCAGATCCCCCACTATGTGGAGCTGCTGCCAGGGACCCTCATCTCTTCCTCACACAGGGTGCCACAGACCCTGGGAACCAGCCAGGCCTCCGAGGACGGAGGGTCACGAGGGGGTCAAGGCAGAAGCAGCCATGTTACTGTTGTACATGCATGTACAAGCACAGAAACTACACGACTGCAGGTGATAGAACAGAAAGCACATTGTTCTGTTTTTGGAAAAAATACATGATTTACATACACACACACCACATAACTTTCAAGAACACGCTGAATTCAAGACCCTTTTTTTTTTTTTTAATAACAAAACAATTGTCAATATAAAAAAAGTATGGTGACAACCATAATAAAATACTTAAACTGCTATGGCAACAAAAACATTCACAATTATTTTAATCTTTTTTTTTTTAGCTTTTGATACAAACTATTTCCACTACTCTCTGCAACCGAAAATAATAGAAAGTAAACTTTAGAGGCATACAGCTACAGTACATAGCAATGTTTTAAGACATCCAAGACGAGGCCTTGAGATTGAGACTGTGCCACTGAGCTCGTCGTCGGTCCTATAAGATATCTGGCTCTAGGTTCTGTGTACTTTGAGGATTTAAACAAGGGCACATAAATAGATGTTGTGTTTTGCAGACATGCTCCACATGGAATCAAATGCACTTTATCACTCCAAACATAATGCCATGCTTCTGTTTTCAAGACTGGGAAAATCACATTTCTAGAGCGGAGTTATCACATTACTATGTAACAAAATTGGGATGTATTCTTCCCCCAGTCCTCGTAGTACGTTACATCCGCCTCCATATGTTACTGGAAATGTGAACAGTCAATAATGTCCCAAAATAAGTCTGTAGGAACTGTAATGCCCCACTTAAAGAATCTCAACATCACATCATACCTAAAGTCAGAAAATGAATTCTGTGGGTGTCATTACTCGAGTAAAGGCAAAGATGCAAAGTGTTGTCAGGGACTTCCAAGATCTTTCACGTTCAGAAATATCAACAGTATATGGGGAAAACTTTAGTATTTTCTCATTATCTGCTTTAGTTGGTCCCACAGTCCTGAGTTGGCAGAGACTGGGTGAGGCGATATCAGACACTGGGGGTGGGATGAGCCTGTTGAGGGTTGCTGGGAGCTGTGGGAGTGGCTTGTCGGGGGAGCGTGTACATGGCGCCCAGGAACTGATCAGCAATGCGTCCGGCTTCGCGGAGCCCGCTGAGCAGGGCGCCGTGAACTGTAGCGGGGTAATTCCTGATTGTGTGCTCCCCGGAGAAGAAGAGACGAGGGACAGGCTGAGAGGAAAACAGAAAAACCACATTGATGTTGGATTGTTCCAATATAATAAGGAATTAAATGAAAATATGGTATTGGTGAAACAGGAAAAAAACACGTGTGGTAGTAAAATGCCAGAACACATCAGTCAACACTAAAATATGACTAAATCAGCTAAAAACATCTGGAGAATAAACTGCTCTGGTTAAGTATTGTGGGCAGGCTGGGATGCCTTCTCACACACACAAACAGACTCAACTTAAAAAAGGTGCTATATACAGGATTAAAAGCTTTAATAGCAGCAAATACCTAATTACTATGTTAACATGTGGTGAAGTAATGTCTAACGGAGCAGAGAAGGATTACACTTTTGTTGTAAACCCAGCTTCTCCTCGCTTTGTAGGGCGTGAGAGTCTCTCCGTTGTGCCCGACTGGCTAGCTGCTTGCCACTGCGCTGATACGTCAGTCATCGCTGATAACGCCTTCCTGACCCGAGGCATAGTGAAGGAAGCGTTGCGTTGTGTACTTTACCTGCGAGGCTCCTGGTATGGCGGGGCCAGGTGTGATGGGTTGTGCCATGAGGTCATAGTCGTTACCCGAAGAACCTGCTGCCACGTACGAGTAGGAGCCCCGAGCCCACGGGTCCGCACGCCAACGAGTGACCACGGTTTCCTTTGGCTGCCATGACGACAAACAACAACACATACTTCTTAGGAGTTTCCATGATGATGTTAGAGGAACCTGTTAGCAGTTGGATGGCGAACAGTTCCAACGCTGGCCTCCATGCATATGATTTTACCCCCATTTGAAACCATAAGCAAATGATTTATATTTTATAATGACATGTGGTTTGGATGAGACTCCGGTGCCTTTCACATGTGCTCGCTGTGTAAAGTGGTTATGGGGGTCAATTCAGGAACGGATTTGACATTCCACTCAAAGTACTGGAAAAACCAGAGAAAACACTAATGATGGAGCTTAAAAGTAAAACCCAGCACTACGTTTCTGTAAACAACAAAAATGATGAAGTCATATTTAAACAAATCTGCCAGCCATGTCGAATTGTGTGGATGTTGTGTCTGAAGGGAATAAACAATTTGGTATGTGGACTCGGGGTTCAAGAATAACTCAAAATGAAGAAAATCAAGCAAATATCAAACTGAACATTATTGGTTAAGAGAAATAACAGTGGAAGGGTTTTTGTCATTGATGATTCCTAATTGTGTACCTGCGGGACAGCGCTGCTTCCGAATATTCCTTTGAGAATGGCCAGGCAGCGCCCGACAATCACGTCGTCACTGATGTTCTCCATGATGCCAGCGGCCTCTCCGGCCATCAGAGCGAGTAGGATCGGGGCTGAAAAGGGAAAAGTCACAATTTGTTACGGAGACCTTTTGAATATATTAAGAAAAGCAAAGGGCATGCATACACACATACATATGGACAGGGAACATATCTCAATACCAAATCCCTACGTGAAACTTAAAAGCATCTCGTTACCTTTGTACAAGTTCCAGAAAAGGAAGAGTTCGCCGCGACTTGCTGTGGTGGAGCCGACATGACCAAACAGGTTGACACTGGGATCCCAGAACACGCGGTCAAAACACAACACCACCTTCAGAGAGGGAGGAACACAAAATAAGAAAAAAAGTACACACATCAATCAATGAGCTTATTTTGATCAAAAGCTCCATGGGCTGTGAGGCACATCGCAGGTTCAGCACTACATAGTTATCAATGTGTGAATAGTTGAGCGCCATCTGCTGGAGACAGAGTTAGTAGCAGATCAGATTGCATAATAATGCAGTATTCTCCTCTGTGCTGCAGTGGAATTAGGATGTAAACTACTCTGCTGCAGATGATGCTCAGCAACAGAGAGAGAGAGAGAGAGAGAGAGAGAGCGAGAGAGCGAGAGGGGGCAAGAGCTGGTGGGCCAGGAGTGACGCAGAATGATCTGATTACAAACACACTGTCAAAAAGCACCTTTCATTTGCACGCCATGAAGCTCCGACTGCCTTTCCAGTCCTATACGTTACACATTGGCCATGCCACCCTTTTTAGCCCACTGCATTCTGTCTGAGCCCAAATGTAAACAACATTACGCAATATCAACAAGGCAATGAACACAATGGAATCCTGAATACTTATTCTACAGCCCATTACCACTGAAGGTCAAGTTCCTAGCATAAGGACACTGCAGCAGAAAGAAGCAGGCGGTCTCTAAGAAACAGTCCCAGTCATTCCAAAAGCACACAACATGATTTCAAACCTCACAAACTCTGATTTGAAAATTGTGACTCATTTCTTGACAAAAGAGTTTGCACTGGTCCGCACAAAATGTGGCAGACCACACTTGGCACACATTTTTCTGTAGTGCGCGTGTGAAGAGGGAGGTTAGCGGTAACATCTCTGGCCTTCCACTGTCCAATATCAGACTACTCAGGACCGTCTTGACTGCATTGAAGATGTACCACTGGAATCTAGACAAATGAAAATGAGAGTATGCAGTTTGTTTGAGGAAAGAAGGCAGTTTGATGAATACTCCATACCTTGTTGAGGTTGCCAAAGCCCATCCTCTGTATAGCAGATGTCTTCCACTCAGGCAGCGGGGGAACAAACTGCACCGCAGGGGGCTGCTGCTTCAGCACGCCGAGTGGCAAGGTGCACAGCACAGCGTCACACTTGTATATAAAGGTTTGGGTCGTGGAGCGGGTGTTGACTGCTATCACCTCACAGCCTGGAAAAACAACAGATGAGGAACCGTTAAACAAACAATGTACATCCACATGATCATCAATCACTATAGGAACGTGTGGCCAAAAGCGGTCGAAAACACACACACAAACACACACAGTCCTGTGCACGTACCAGAAGCTGTATACCGGACCTGGCGCACTGCTGTGTTTAGTTTGATGTCCAAGCCTTCGGCCAGGGCCACAGGAACACATGAATAACCATTCCTTACTGTCAGGTGGCTGCCAGTGAACTCAAAGTCATCATCCTGTGGATAAAGTAATAACTTGTCACACAGTAGCACAATTAAATCCCTAAAATCATAAAACAGGATGGCAGAGGTATCCCATAGTTAGTCTAGCAATATCTTGTTATGAACATGGGTTTGCAAAAGGACTTTCGGTCTTTACAATGCAAGACAGGACTACATCGTTATAACATTTTAAAATGGCTTCATGTTTATACCTGATCCCAATGCTTGAGAGAAAGGGTGGAGAGGGGCGTGGCATTAGCAAACTCTAAGTTGGCAAAGTGCCAGTCCAGGATCTGCCGATCCCTGGATGACAGGTAAACATCACTGTGGGAAAGAAGGGAAGAAAAGAGACATGTGACTGACAGCTATTCAGGCATCAGAGGCACATGTTTACTCATGCAAAAGCAGAAAACGCTTGATTTAAAACATAATACATATTTGAACACATACGTTAACGAGAAACTTAAAAAAAATAGGCATACTGCCATAATACACACAGGTAAACATCTGTTGCCAATGGCCTCAGGGCTCCAACATCAATTATCTGTTATTACCATTAATGATAGACCATGTTCACTACAGCTCATAAGACAATATTGCTTCAAGTTCACTACAGCTCTTAAGACAATATTGCTTCAACAGAGCCAGTCCAGCATACTTATCTTGGATAGCTCCCGATTAAAACTATTTTTTTTTTTTTTTTAAACAAAAATTCTGCAACAGTAACATGTCACACTCATGTACTGATCCAATCCAGACAAACAAGAAGCTGCTGCCTTTGTTCCTTGCTGGATTCAAATAAGTGCTTCATGTAATTATATATTACACTGAACCATTTAATACCCTGGGATATTTTTGCTTTAGGTTCTCAAATATAGTTCAGCATAATAATGGCATGTATACTGTGAAGGTATTTAGTCATAATACAGTGTGATGGAACAGAGGGATTTAGCCATTAAAGAAAAGATGGTGCTCAACAAGGATGGGGGAACAAATGGAGACTAGCTCAATTTCATTCTGGCCACTACGTCTTCATCAGTACCCACTGGTTAACTGGATTGGTTACCTGGGTGGGTTGGCCTCCAGCTCCTGCAGCTTCTCCTCCAGCTTGACCTGCATCTCCACCAAGTCATCATACTCCTACACAGGGACAAGGCAGACAGGAAGGAGACGTATGTCATAATTTCATCTATTTAGTATCACTGCAGGGAAATACTAATACCAATTCTGATGATAACAATGACAATTCTTTTATTTGATTATGAATATTTATCACAATTACATTTCCAATTAAAGCTAATGACCTACAACTTAAATGAGAAAAGTACAGTGACAATTCCCCATTACAGCTGACAATTAAGATGTATTTAAAAGGTGCATTTCTTTTTACAATATTTCACCATTACACACTGAACATTATAACAAATAACTCTCACACTTATTTCTGCCAGATTTATGGAGCTGGTGAAGAACCGTGTGAGTGTGTGCTTACAAGACACACACCCAGAGGGTTTCAGGTCATGCAGAAAAAACAAGCAGTCTTGACAGAAAGGGCTGACTCAACCTGTTCATCAGCGTCTGGTAATACCACCTACCACGACAGGACACAGCGGCACGGAGTCTAGTCTACAACATTTTACATCCAAATCACCCTGACAAGCTAACAAGCCGACCTGGGAAAATACTACAAATTGCAAGAATACTGAGAAATACCCCAGCAAAAATGTCCTGACACCTTAAAATCTTGTGATAAGGTGTATTCCCACATGTCATGACCACACACACACAAATGCTCATTCTGTCTTGCTGAGAGAGAGAGAGTGTGTGTGTGTGTGTGTGTGTGTGTGTGTGTGTGTGTGTGTGTGTGTGTGTGTGTGTGTAGACATAAAGACAGTCAGACCATGATTCAAAGTCTTGAAGTGGGTTTTTTTTTTTTAGACAGCGGATGGGTAGCAGTCAAACACCACCTGTGTTTAAACCAACTAAAACCTCCTTCTAAAATACACACATAGCAGTAGCGAAGGTGATTTATCTGAGGCAAAAATAAAACGGCAGCGCTCACACTAATAATACATCCAACCGAGGCATTAAACCACTTAAACACAGCCTGTCTGGTTTACTTAAAGAGCACGGTATGAAAATTCTCAAGACATCCACCCTAAAATATTCAGCGTCTATGTTCGTACTTCTGCATTTCAATAGCATTACGAATGTTTTGGTCTTCACAACAAATATAAATGTTTCCGTCCGGCAAATTGTGGTGGTCAACCTATAATTAACAAAGGAAATCCAATACTTTAAACTACAGCAAAATCCCCTATGCAAAACACCACAAACAAAGTTGGGAAAAGTTAGGTCCTAACTGATATGACTACATCATTTTTAGTTTTAGACAACATGATGATGTAAAAACTTTTTCTTCTGATCACGTTTCTCTTTATTTTTCTGAAACAGTGTTTTTGCTTACTTTGCAGAGCGTGGTGAGGTCGCGGTTCTTGCTCTTCACCAGGAACTCTGCTGTGATATCTCTCGGTGGTTTAACTTCACTGGCCTCCTTATACTGCTGATGGAGCTCCTTAACCCGTTCCTTAGTGGTCACCATCTAAAAAGCAGGGAGGAGGAAAAAAGAGCATGGGGAATTAAGTCATGAAATGATGGTGGATGAAAGAAAGAAAAAAATAACTCTGTGGGTTGGTTATGTTGTTAAATTAAACCCCCCGTAATCAGAGCTCAAAATAAAACCAGCAGTGATCCAGCATAAAGCCTGCTTTTGTTACCGTAATGGCACTGTTTGACCGCAAGAGCTGTCACAAATGTAACTAAAGTGTACTCCATCTATTGGCTCTATTAGTGAATCGAACAAACAAACATAACCGACAAAACAATTGCTAAAAGTTCGAGCAGTATTAATTGTTGACCGTTCAATTTCTGATCAAGTTTTTCCAACAATTTAAACGGAAAATGAAAAGTTCTCCACCAAGATTTTTCTTTGAGTCGTCTGAATAAACAGTGAATTGTTTCAGGAAATACATTTATTTGTCCGTCTTTCCGAGAGTTAGACAAAAAGGTCGATACCACTCACTTGCAAAAACTTGCACTCACTTTATTAAGAAGATCCCGGAGGTCTTCCTGAGTCTTTACAATCTTCTTCCAGTGTTCTATCTGCTCATCTTTCACATGCTTCTCCTGCAGCCTGTACACGCAGACACACACACGCACGCACACTTAAAATAAGTGTTTGTGTATACATCTTTATTTTGGATATAAATGTGCAGGACACACCTGTCACATCTCCTGTATGTGAGCTCATGTATTGTACACCAAACTCACTGTATGACCACCTCCAAGGCTTGTCCGAGAGAAACAGGTTTGTTGTTGAGGAAGTTAAAGTCCAGCTGGTGGCTGAGGAAGGAGGTGGCTTCCAGCAATCTGTTGAACTCTTGCTCCACCATCTCATCTTTTTCTTTTGGCACCTAGGTACAAAATGACACCATTGGACATCAGTCTCAAGAATGACAGCAGTGTTGGAAATTATAGTCAAATAAAATGTAGAAAAAGCAAAGCAAAGCTGAAGGAACAAAAAGTATTAAAACTGTTACAATAAGCAGAATTTCAATATAAAACTGTTGATGTTTTTTTGACTTAATTCATGGCATTTATACATCACTTCAAAATCCAACTTGTAACTGTCTATTTTTCTCATACTTTGGCGAGTTTCCCTAATAAAGCAGAAGAAACAAGGTAAGGGATGTAAAAAATAAATACATACACTTGTGCATCGTTCACCCTTGAGTAGTCCACCAAAAGATTACCATGGAAGTTGAGAAGAAAAGAGAACAGAGGGTAGGGGAAGAGACAAGAACATATGAAGTAAACACAAGTTTAACCTCAACCAGGTTTCCACAAAAATAAAACATGGTCATTTAATTTGCCTTTTCCTGCACAGGAGGAAACCAGTTACACATGATGTGGATGCTTCCAGAGCCCTGCCGGCTGCTATCTACTTCAATAGAAGTGCCCCGAACTTGAACCTAAACATCCTACTACTGTTGCTGCCACTTGACGGACAGCACAAAAAATGAAAGGGGAAAAACACTGTTTGTATCCAATTTAATGACATTAGGCTATATCTGTTTTCTGGTCTGCTTTGCTCTGAAAGGAACTGGAGCAGTTGTTGATGAAACGCATTCAAGCAGTTAAATGAATCCTCCTCTTAGTGTATTTTTGTGGCTTATGGAAAACCAGATCTCTGCCTCAGGACACAAGGGGGCTTGGAGAACAGCTATAAACCAAGACACACAGCATTTTTATCCCAAGAGGGAACTCTTGTGCATAAGTAAACATATTCTGTTGAATGAAGTAAACAACACAAGGTCCTTGTTTAAAAATAAATAATTTGGATACACATGTCTAATGCCATTGTAGCCAGAGGTTAGCCGTTTGAACATGTCAGTATGACAGAAGCAGGGAGATATTTTTTAGAAATCAGCTGATTGGACCCAATAACACACATGGCCCTGCTGTCATTAACCCTTTTCCATCTATCATATTGTTACATCATGTCTCAGCTTTATGAGTAAACTTGGGATTTTTGAAAGTATAAAACAAAAGAATTAAGCCTCTTTACAACTACTTTACACATTTAACTGCTTTATTAAATTATCTCTGGATTCTACTTATTTGTAAAAGAAAACCCAGCTTGGCTGTGGGGGGATAATGAACAAGAGGCAACTCAATTTACTGATTGTGTAACGTCATTATACTCACAGCTTGGCCATTGGCTTCATACAGTGGACACTTCTGTTTGATCTTGGCCAGCTCCATGTTAACCTGCTTGCTGATCACGGCCATTGGATTCCCACCTGAACATGCACACACAATTGGCAATGACACAGCATAAGCCTGGACAATAACACCATCTACAGGTATTTTTTTGTAACTGTAGAATCTCTATGAGAACATCTATCAGGGTTTGTCAAAAGCAACTGTCTCAAATCTAGGTTGATGATAATGTGCCATGACTAAATACTAAAGGTTTATAGGATGCTTTGACTTGTCACTAACTTCCAACTGACTTCCGTATTGACATAAAAAACTGTAGCTGCATCTTACCCAGCCCTGTTACCACCATGGCTCCCAGATCAGCTACATAGTTGCCCTTCCTAAAAGTGGCCACTCTGCCTCCAACACGGTCCTGCATGGAAAAAGCAAAGTAAGTTTAGGTCACTCGATTAGTTATCATCTAAACCCATAGAGTGGCACTAATTTCAAAATGCTATTGATTGTAAAGTAAATAAATAAATACAGCAAATGGTTTATTATCATAAAATGTTGACACCAACAACTAGTTAAGAAAATGTGACAAAACAAACATACCAGAAATAACAAAGAACCTGTTGATGACCTACCCTGGCCTCCAATACGGTAACATCCATCCCGAAGCTTTGCAGCTGCCTGGCTGCAGCTAAACCAGACACACCTCCACCAATGACTATGACCTTTCCGGTCTTCTTTGCTGAAACAACAAACAGGGAGCACATAACTAGGTATCCTTACACTACCAGGTAAGTGTCTGATTTTGTCCACAAACCAGATTAGCTAGTAAATCCCAACATCAGACAATAACTTCTGTACACCAAATTTTTGAGCGGGATATAAATCAAAGACATTTTTGCAATTCGATCAAAATGGGCTTGAATAGGACATAAATTACAGAAAAGGGCTAGTGTTATTTGACCAGTGCAGTGAATGAAGTGAACTTACTTGGTAAAGGCTTGACCCTCTTGTAAATGCCAAAATTAACGAGACCATGCCTTTCTAAGTAGCTGTGTATTCTGTGAACCAGCACAGCATCACCTAAAAAGAGAAAAAGAGCACATACAACTTCAACTTCTGCACAACTACAATTGTTTTCACTGCAAAGTAAATCATAGAATAAATAAGATGTAGACAAACACAATGTATATAATGTTTAATTTAATGTCTCACTGTTATATGGAGCTTCAAGCTGCTGTGCAGTGGCCTCAAATGTTAGCTGGATTTTAGGGTTGTCCAGCCAAAGTTGGAGCTGTATGGGGTTAATATGAATTAAGACACAGTAGTACACATGTTTAAAAC
Organism: Clinocottus analis; assembly: GCF_023055335.1. Lineage (NCBI taxonomy): Eukaryota > Metazoa > Chordata > Actinopteri > Perciformes > Cottidae > Clinocottus > Clinocottus analis. The sequence goes on from NW_027175898.1 coordinate 10,496,301, forward strand.
AATGATCCCGACGTCCTTAGTTTTGGAATATAAAGTAATGTGTCTACGCTGGCACTTACCGTACGGTTGCGGATGTAGAGGAAGACCTTCTGAGTCTGCTGGGGACCACTGATGATGTCAGGGAAGCAGGCGGCCTCTTGGGATGTCATACGGTCATGAGGAAGACGGCTTTGAAAAGCAGCTCCTTCGACACCTAAAAATAAACAAACATATCAATATTCTATTCAAAGCAATAAGTGTAATTTAGGATCAATTTAAGACAAAAACAAAGAGCATTCATGTACAATGAGGCCAAAAATGAGATTGAACACAGGGCAAAATACCAGACTGTAAACAACACTGCCTTCAAGTTAGCAGAGAAAAATCTCTGCACTTTAAGAAAAGATCAGGCTTTTTATTAAACATTTTAAGAATCTTTCCTCAACCAAAACATAAGTTTCATTTCACTGCTTTGTTCTGATACATCAAGTTACAAACTGACCAGATGGCTCCTCTGGTTCACTGTCATTCTCTTCCTCTGGTGGTGGAGGTGGTGGAGGGATGACCTGCTTCCTCTCTTTCTCTGCCTTAGCATTCCTCTCCTCCTCAGAGTAATATTCATCCTCTGACAGATTAGCCAGGCTCTCGTCCATTTCGCGGTATTCCACCTGCTGTGTTAGGCACAATAAAAGCAACATAAATACCGGCATTACGGTGAATTATTTGGTGTGCTCCCACGCCACTTAGAGTAGAAGTGCCAAAACCGTTCTGGTACTAAGAAACAAATACTAAGAACATCACGCTACAAAGATTATGAGACATTACCTCTGTTGCTAATTTCCACTAGTGCGCATATGCAATTGAAAACCTGTGACTTCAGATAGAAAGCAATATTGCAGTTGCAAAAGTTCTATTGAAAAGAAAGCAATGGTCATGAAAATACACTGAATTGCCAGTAACCGATAAACTAATTTTCACTCATATCAGTTTTGGCAGCTTCTTTCCCTCCCTGAGCAAGAGGATTCCCAACCCGAAGATATTTACTTTTGCTCGCTTGCGACGACTCGTTCTGCGAACTTCAGCTGCGTCTTGGTCTGCCCCACCAGGGCCTGCTTGATGAGGTAATGGGGCTCCTCCAGGTTCCCCACTTGGGGATGACCTTTCCTTTTTCTTTACATCCATAGGGCCTGCAGCTGAGGCTGATGGACCACTTTGGGCATCAGCAACAGGGGGCCTATCCGCTCCCGCTGCTCCCGCAGAAGATGTAGAGGAGGAGGAAGAGCCAGCATCTGACTTCTTGCTAGACAGCATCATGGAGGATGTTGGAGGCCTCTCCTGAACAAAGAGGGTACAGACATTTGATGAAAGTCATCAAAATGAAACATACAAGGGAAAATGTTGAAATTTGACTGCTCAAAATAGTATGATCAATGAAAAAAATATAAATTATTCCTCAAAGAAAAGATGAAAATAATGTGTGGGTTGTGTGTGCTGAAAACTAACAACCAAAAATAACCTCTTGTGACCTTATAGTATTCCCAAATGTGTTTGTCTACAACAGATCAAATATAGAAACGTACAAAATCCATGCCAATGGTAAATGTACTAATGGTTTTAACACAAATTAACAGAAAATAATAGTTAATAACATTTGTCAACTGGTCACATTTCTGCTTCGGGCAGTGAAGGCACCTGCAACAAAAGGCTAACAACCACCATACACATCTGTCACCTCTGCATGTCTCATCTACATCACTGCATGATGAAGGCTGGCTAGTAGTGCATGAATGGCATGGTTTATGAAAATGAAGGCTCCAAGGTGACAATAACCTTTTCTTGTTTTACCCATTTCTCCGTGCACCTGGTAATATCCATTCAAACACTAAGAAATGAAGACAGAACCAGAAATATGGTTACGAACAGGCTCAACTGGACAAAAGAAATGTTGGCCTTTCACATAACATCCATCGAGATTTTGCAAAACATTTGTTTGAAAAATTGCCACTGTAGTTATAGCACAAGACACTAGTCTAAAATGTTTCATCGAAGCTCACTGGTTGATGACGATTAACAGTCAGACATCCTGAATCCGTAATACCCAATTTGATAATTTTAACAGCCGTTCGTCGCACACAGACACCTTCATTTTACCGAGACCGCGAGTAGTTCCCGATCTCCACCTTGAATAAGTTGACTTTTTGAAACGTTAGCAAGCCGGTTCAAAGCAAAGCTAGCAGCGGACCGACGTTAGCTTGCGGTAGCTAACAGTAGCTCGGTTCTTGACAGCGAACGTTACTCGCAAAAAGGGCAGGCAAATGCGACGTTATATTCCTGACAAAAAATTGCTGCGGGAGTTGTGCTGCAAATACACATTAAATCACTTCAGATTTTATTATCTTTCACATGTATAGTACGAGACAATGCTATGCTAGTTTGTTAGCGGCGCTAACAATGAGAACTGGTTAGCACCAACTGCAGCAGGTGCGACCCCTAGAAACAGAAAGCACCGGCCTCGCTTTCAAATGGGTGGAAATTGATAAAGTGGACGTGTGTTAGGTACGCTCCCCTGCTCCACGGACCAGAGTTTACAACGTTAAACTGTGGAAATGTGAATATTACCTCTCAGTCCTCCTAAGATGTCAACACAAAGACGGCACAGTAGTAGGTCTTCGTTCAATGAACTCGTTGGTGATTGGTAGATTGAAAACGTTACCCAACACCACGAAGCGGAATAATTGGTCGAAATAACTGTCAATCCAAAAAAGTGGGCAGGGAATTAATACTAAAAAAACTACTACGATGGAAGTTTAAGCGTATTAATGCACAGTTTGTTTCCTAAACATATCGCAATTGTTTTTTAGGTAACCTATAAAAGTGAGAACAATATTTAGTTGTGGTTTTCTTTCTCTTCTTCATCTTCCGTTCGCGGAGAAACGACAAACAAACCCGTTTTGCGTCTGCACACCAAGCTGACGTCAGTCTGGAAGAAGAACGGGATGGGCAGGCAAGGTGGGGTTGGACAGGTAAAGGTGAGCGTCTCTGTCGCGCCTAGTACTCGGGGAAGCATACCGACGTTTTGTTGACTCCTTTATTCTCCATTTTGAGCCGACTGTGTGTAAGTAACTAACATCCAAATCTTGAATATATATTTTTGTGCAACACTTTAACCTTTCACTTTACCAGTTAGTTTTAAAGTCTACGCTACGGAGAGTCAGTCTGCTCTCGGCTAATCTGAGTGTTGTTTGTTTGTTTGTTTATCAATGTTTGATATGGCTATTGTACACTTTAAGATAAAATATACTATTGTCACGTACAAACTGGTGATCTGATTAAGAATCTATCCAACAGAAAAAAACAATGGTGAAGGAAGAGAAGCAACTGTTGGCCAATCGGCCTGACAACACTGCCTTCACCCAGCAGAGGCTTCCGGCATGGCAGCCAATGCTTTCAGCTGGCATTGTCATCCCAGGATTTGTCCTCATAGGCCTAGCATTCATTGGCATTGGCGTTGCTCTCTTTGTCACTTCACGGAGCATCCAGGTTTTAGAGGTATGACTGTATTTAAAAAAAAAAAAAAGAGCGAGAAGGAGACACAGTAAACTGGATTGAAGTGAACAAATCTTAAATCAATATTTTTTTTTTAAATCTCTGTTTTCAGTGTTGAGATGAAATAAATGTCATACAGTCCAAAACTGTACACTGCTATCTGCTTGCAGACTTGCCACTCGTATGCAATATTGGACTGAGTATAAAGAGGTGTGGTGTCTTTGACACTGATGGAGACAATAATTGATAGCCTTTCTTGTTCTTTCCTACACAGATGGACTACACTGGGTCAGAAACAACCTCAGCATGCTTCAAGTGCACCGACACAGATAGAACGAATTGTGTATGCCAGCTGGACTTCAACATTGACAGTCTAATCGAGGTTACATTGCAGCTTTCCACAGTCATGTTCACACGCATACAAATAGTAATGAAGTTGAACTTTCCTCCTGCCACTGACCCCTGACTTTGTTCTGTTTTCCTCCACAGGGACCCGTGTTCTTTTATTATGGTTTGTCCAACTACTTCCAGAACTACAGAAGGTACGGTGCATCCAAAGATGATGCTCAGCTGTCTGGAGACTTGGACTACTTTGAGGTAAGTTACCATAAGAAAAACATGCTCTGGTTTTAACTTCCATAGGAAAAACTAAATCGAGATTCACCTTGGTCAAACATGTGGGTGCAGTTTATATTTGCATCTGTATACATTTTGGGAACAATGTACAGAACCTAAAGTTCCATTAGTTCATTACTTAATTCCCCTATCAATCTGTAATACAAACAACGATGTCAGATTATTTATTTGAGTATTTAAAACACTTTTCTTTGTCTCTCTTGAAGAGTCCTAGTGACAGCTGTTCACCCTATGACACTGACAATAACACACCAATTGTACCATGTGGGTCAATAGCAAACAGCATGTTTAATGGTACGTAAGGACATTTAAAATTTATCTGGAATTAAGATTAGTTGCATTGTTATGTAAGTATTAATTATTGCCTTTTTTAATAGACACCTTCGTGCTGAGTCAGATCATCAATGGGACAAAGAAGCTGGTGCCCTTCGATGGCAAAGGGATTGCTTGGTGGACAGATTACAATGTCAAATACCGAAACCCCAGTGTCACACCTCTTAAGGACGCATTCAAAGGTAGAAACTTACTTCGCTGTAACTGGTCTGTCCTGTTTGAGGAGGGCTATGGTGCATATGAATTGTTTTGTAATGAGGGGTTTCCAGTTGACTCCAAACTAATTGTGTTGTCAATAAGATTTTAGGGAGTGGGAAAGGAGTTGCATTTTGGATGAAAGGAGAAATTTAGTTTAATGCAGTAAACATGGGGTCGTTTAAGGCGGTATGGGGGTCATATTTTGAATAATGTGAATTTTGATGAATCATATTAGCTGATTAAAACTTTAACTTCCAGATACGGTGAAGCCTCCATTTTGGCCCAAACCTGCTTACGAATTGGACCCCACAGACAAGAATAATAACGGCTTCATCAATCAAGATTTCCTGGTGTGGATGAGGAGGGCGGCTCTGCCAGATTTCAGAAAGCTCTATCGACGAATCGCTCAGGGTGAATATAAGCAGGGTCTGCCAGCTGGAAACTACTCCCTTGAAATTCACTACAGTATCCTTTTTGTACAAGTTACAGATTCTGGTTTGATTTTAACAAAAGTGCCAAAAGATTACAGTGGTCACCGTAATCTTTTCTTTCCATCACACAAACAATCACTGTATAGCTACAACACAAGACAACAGCCAAAGTATCATTGAAAATATTCCCAAAAACTTGACTCATTCTCATTTATACATAAACCATCCAATTGATGTCCTCTCACCTTGCCTGCTGGCAAGAAAGTTGCCAATTTGGTGAAGCTATTCAATTTAGAGAAAAATTATACAGCAATGGGTGATAAGCTGCAGGAGTAATGTGGAAGTGGACACTTTTTTTACTTGTTCAAAAATGGCATCTGGATAATGAACCTTATTATTTGAGAGCTTTACACAATAATATATATGTACTACTTATGAAAAGCAGAAACCGGCATTAAATTCCATGTATGTGAGACTGTACATGGTCATTGAAGCTACGAAGCTTCATACCTACATAAAAGGATCAGCCATTGTATTGGCCGCATGTTTTGAGTTACGTTACGGCAACAGCAGATTAGACTAACTTGTTTAACCTGTTGGGTGTGGCTCTGTTTTTACCTGAGCAGAGTGAACACAACACCTGAGCAGAGTGATCACAATGACTAAGAAGTTTCTTGAGCTCAGAAAAAAATAAGCAAATTTTTCGATTTACGTAAATCTGCGAGGCAAATGATCTTTGAGGTATTTTTGCATAGGCTTCAGACATTTAAAAAACATTTAGATTCTGTATTATTGTTTCCAAGTTTAACTCAATTAACTACACGTACATTCTCAGCACAATATATTTGTGTTTGACATTTTCTTACTGTTTCAGAGAGCCATTGCCTTCTGTACACATTGGAAATCTATTCATAAAATATTGACCTTTTAGTTCAGTTGTTTAATCTATCAGAGTGGACTACAGTTTACATTTTAGAGTTACATTATCATTGAGTGGTAATGCAGTTTAAAAACTGATTGCTTTGGAAAATCTACACTGCAATACGTCAATGGAAATAATGTCACTAAGATGTATTATGCAGTTCAATAAAGTTGTTATCTGATATATTAATATTGCATAAATGAATGGAGGCCAATGCTCTTAAATAAATCCTTTCAAACGGATTTTACTATGAGTTGTAAATAGGTAAAACATGCAAAACCGCTGGCTGTTTAATACAGTATCTTAATGTAGTTTTGTACATTGAATGCTAGTGAACATACTGGCACAAGATCACTTTTTATGCATATCCATTTTTGCTGTATGTCCTTAACTTTTTGTCCTCCAGACTATCCTGTTCTGAGCTTTAATGGAAGAAAGAAGGTGGTGTTCAGCAATGTGTCCTGGATGGGTGGCAAGAATAACTTCCTGGGCATTGCCTACCTTGTGATTGGTTCAATGTGCATCATCATGTCCATAGTCATGCTCATTGTCTATGCAAAATTCAAGTTTCCCGAAGAAGACTGAGTCATTGACTCTGCTAGTGGATTATGTATATTATTAACACGTTTTTTTCCAATATCTGCAAAATAAGATGATTTACAATAGGAGTACAACATCTCGGAAATTAGGCTCTCCTTGGTGCAAAAACATAGCAAAGTCACTGTTGATTGCTAATGAAACAGCTGTAAGAGCGGTCTCTTAACTGTGTGTTATGCATCATCACAAAATGAGCTATCTCCTCGATTTAGGTCAGTAATAATGTCAAGCCATAGACTACTTGATAAGCCATACGATACTAGACAATGATTTATACTTGATTGTGGGAGCTCACTAAGCTGTGTAGTTTGCGATGAGTAGTTTTTTAGCTTGGAAATAATGCTGTAAAATATGATTCATATTAACTCAGGGATCTGCTGTACAGCAAGCTCATGTTTTATTCATACTGTGGTTTTAGACACTTTACTTCATGTTGATATTTATTTAATAAAACATCAAAACTATGCCTCTCTGTCTGTATTATAACATTTTGTTTCTATAGGTAACATTGCCATAATTTGTTAATTTTTAACATAACATGGCAATGTTGTAAAAAACATGCTGTATAAAAAAATATAGAGAATTTGATCTTTTAAAAAAAAAAAAAGATTAACACATGAGTAGTGCATCCGTAATAGGTCCGTGTACGTTCTGGTCGTTTGTTTTATGGTTTAGTCGAAAATACAGAAATACCATGTTTTGTCCATCTGAATAGCAAAAGAAAACCGAACTCAAGTAGCAAGCCGATTAATAAAGACACAGGTAAATACAAGTAAATGGATTAAATACAGCCATCTACTGAAAAAAGGAAAACACTCATCCAGGCCTCTGCTCTGCGTTCACTCAAGAAACTGCACAATTTAGTGGAAAACTACTCAACACAAAAATGACTGATTAAACTATATTACTTGCATACAACCCTTCTGTTGCTTTTATATTGACAGACTCGTATTTCCGGTTACCTGCCTTACTTTACGTTTTTTCAACTAAACGAGAAAACAAACGATAAAAATGTACACGGACCGTGAAAGCAGGAGTCTGAAAAAAATGAATCAATGAATAAGTAATACTATACTAATACTAATACTAATCTTGATTTCACATCCAACTATGTATCATCACGGAATTAGTAATTCCATTTTTAAATGTTGATAACTTTGCTTACACCAACTGTTTTGTAAAAAACGTCTTGTAGCTCTGATTTATAGCTGCATCATCGGAGGTCACTCCCTTTCTCCCCTATCTGTCACAAGATACACGACGAAAAATAAAACTAAAAGAATTGATTCATTCAACTGCATTGTGGGTATAGTAGTTCCGTCATGTATATTCCATCGGAATCACAAACCCTTGAACCATAAGTACCACAATGCATTGCGCAAATAAACCCGACGGCCACGGGTGCGGCAGTTTGACAGCAGCAGTTAGCGTCTGACCAGCTCGGTTGACACCACTGCTAACAACACAACTCAAGCGTCGTTTCTTTGTTCACTCTCACGCCGCTACCGGGCGTTGTTGCCCGCTTCAAACGATGTCCGACGGTGGGGGGACGGAGGAAAACTCCGGCACCATGGAGGTGTCGGCCGTTCAGACGGTCGCTGATACTTCGGTGCTGCAGAAGCATATGAGGAAATTGGTACCGCTGCTCCTGGAAGATGGCGGCGAGGCCCCGGCCACCCTGGAAACCGCCCTGGAGGAGAAGAGCGCCGTGGAGCAGATGAAAAAATTTCTGTCCGATCCCCAAGTTCACACCATCCTGGTCGAGAGAACCACACTCAAAGGTAACGTTGACGTTATATTTAGCGGTCAGCGAGCTGATTTTAAAAACCGAACTAACGGTTGTCCAGTGATGCGTTAACGTCACATTAACGCGTCTGGTACTTTTGATGGATGAATCATCTTGGTTTTATCAAACATAAAGTTTAACTACCAGTTCCAGCTGTGGAGAAATTGGTACAGCTGTCTCTTTATAAGGCACATTGGTAGGTCTATCTATTTCAATATAGATATAGATATATAGATGTCTTCTCTGATGTCTTCTCTGGACCCGGAGTCTGACATTAAAGTAGGTTGATTGTTCTTCATCTATAACATTGTTAAATTGTAATGCAGCTCCGCCACAATGGGTGGGGTAGAGATAATCGAGCCTATTTGTGTGTGTGTGTGTGTGTGTGTGTGTGTGTGTGTGTGTGTGTGTGTGTGTGTGTGTGTGTGTGTGTGTGTGTTCAATGTTGGCTCACGTTATCATTGTAAGGCGCGATACTGGTTAATTTAAGTCTCAGTTAATGAATATGTTTTTGTAATGTGGAATGAATGTACGTTACCTTTTTTTGTTAATGTTGAAATGTAAGTTGTGCGAACTACATGCAAATTATAGTTGTCAAGTGACTGTGACATTAATAACACAGGTTTTGATTATTTTTTTAAAAGAACCAAAACCATCTAAAATTCAAAGATAATGAATCCTTTGTAAGAACTGCAAGTCATGTTGTGTGCATCTTGGGGTTTTATCACGTGAACCAGCTTGTGTCCATGAACACAAGATCTTCTGTTTTCCCCAGGGGAATTAATCCTTAGCTCGCCCTCCATTAACCCGCCCTAATGTTTTATGAGTGCTAAACCTTGATCTCTTGGTACTGCACATGCCCAGTCACTGACTCTGAGCCTGTAGGTTTTGGTTTCCATTTTCTTGCACCAACATTACTGATGCTGTAATGCAGAGGGTGCAGTTTCCTTTCCTACAAGCAATGACCTCACTCGTAAAGAAGGGTGGGAACATAGACGGATGCATGTCAGATTGCACTGTCATCCTAATGTAACATGGCTTAGTTAGTATACTGTCTCCTAACTATACTAACTATACTACTGTCTGCCATCCAAATAATTTATTTTTACCATTCGAAGCAAAGTTATGTTGTTGGCCCTAAACAATCAATCCTTCCTGCTTGGTGAATGATGTATTGATTTTAACTTGATTACAATGTGCAAAATTACTTTTTTTTTCTTTCTTTTTTTACCATTGACCAAGATTATTAGAATATTTTGCTTGTTCAGATGAGACTTACATTTGATCTTTTCTTCACACAGAGGATGTTGGGGATGAAGGGGAAGAGGAGAAGGAATGCATCACTTATAATATCAGCACTGACATACATTATGGGATAAAGTCCAACAGGTAAGTGATGCATCTAATGCACTGAATTGGGACCGTTTGATATGAATAGGTTGCAATTTGCAATAATGTTGTTGAACATAACAGGTTATAATATAACTATTACTTTCTATAAAACAATTATTTTTCAATTAATTATGTAAGGAAATGTTTCTACATTATTTTATTGAACTAGACACAAAATGCACAAAAACATTAAAAAAAAAGAGTCTAGTTTAAGATTTGGCCCTGTGTGTTAACTGATAACTTCTTTTTCCCCCTCTGCAGCTTAGCGTTCATCAAGAGGGCGATCGTGATTGATGCTGACAAGCCCATTTCGACCCAAGTTCGAGTTCTGACTTTGAGTGAGGATTCTCCCTATGAGACACTCCACTCTTTCATCAGCAATGCTGTTGCTCCTTTCTTCAAGTCCTACATCCGTGAGTCTGGCAAGGCAGACAGGTAATCTTTAAAATAAGTCTAAAATATGGCTTATATTTTTATTTTTAAAGAAATATCTAAAAAACTGAATCATGTACTCCAAAATGAGGATTAATTTAACAATGATGAAAAATGAATGTGCACTATCACCTCTGTCCTACCTTTCTAGAGATGGGGATAAGATGGCTCCCTCAGTGGAGAAAAAGATTGCTGAGCTGGAGATGGGTCTACTCCATCTGCAGCAGAACATTGAGATTCCTGAGATCACCCTGCTCATCCACCCCAACATCTCAAACATCGCCAAGCAGTTCTATGAGCGTGGGGAGAAGCCAAAGGTCACTGACTTTGGTGACAAAGTGGAGGACCCAACCTTTCTTAACCAGCTGCAATCTGGGGTCAACCGTTGGATCAGGGAGATCCAAAAGGTAAGAGGCTTTCCTATACAATTTTACATCATAAATATATAAATGTTTTCTCTTAAACTTCTCCTCCAACCACCCTTTTATCAGGTGACAAAGCTTGATCGTGACCCAGCTTCAGGCACAGCCCTGCAAGAGATCAGTTTCTGGCTGAATCTGGAAAGAGCTCTCAACAGGATCCAGGAGAAGAGAGAGAGCCCTGAGGTTCTGCTTACTCTGGACATACTTAAACACGGAAAACGTTTCCATGCCACTGTCAGCTTTGATACAGACACTGGTGAGTGACAACCAGTTCAGACAGTTTTTCTTTACTGGCATTAATTAAATACAGTGTGATTTAATTGTTTATTATTTTTATGCTTCTTATAGGTCTTAAACAGGCTGTGGAAACCGTCAATGACTACAATCCTCTGATGAAGGACTTCCCTCTCAATGACCTGCTCTCTGCTTCAGAGCTTGATAAGATCCGCCAGGCTCTAATGGCCATTTTCACTCACTTAAAAAAGATAAGGAACACCAAGTACCCAATCCAGAGAGCACTGCGTCTCGTGGAGGCCATCTCTAGGGACTTGAGCTCCCAGCTCCTCAAAGTGTTGGGCACCAGAAAGCTCATGCATGTCGCCTATGAGGAATTTGAAAAGGTTGGTGTGGCTGGGTCTCCAGCATAAACTAAAACCTGTTGTAATATATATCTCCCCCCCAGAAGTAGTCTTACTTTAGCTACTCAAAACTTTCAACATCTTTATAAATGTCATTTTAACTTCTGCGTGCAGGTAATGGTGGCATGCTTCGAGGTGTTCCAGACCTGGGAGGATGAGTATGAGAAATTGCAGGTTCTTTTGAGAGACATTGTGAAGAGAAAGAGAGAGGAAAACCTGAAGATGGTGTGGCGTCTGAGCCCAGCTCACAGAAAGCTCCAATCACGTCTGGATCACATGAGACGTTTTAGACGGCAGCACGAGCAGTTGAGGGCTGTCATTGTCCGTGTGCTGAGGCCTCAGGTAAAATACCATCAGCATCTGTAATGGCCACTCTTGAAGTGACCCTCATTTACTTGTTCCATGTCAATTTGAATACTGTTTTCCTGTAGAGCATGACAACATACGAATAACATTTGGTTATGTCCACATTTCATTAAGATTTTCTTTTACATTTCTGTCCCCAGGTTTCTGCCGTGCCACAACATGCCCCTGGAGAGACAGTTGAGCCTCAAGATTTGAAGGTAGCTGGAGTTCTCTTTGATGCTGCTGATGCCAATGCCATCGAGGAGGTTAACCTGGCTTATGAGAATGTTAAAGAGGTCGATGGTCTGGACGTGTCTAAGGAAGGCATGGAAGCCTGGGAAGCAGCAATGAAGCGTTATGATGAACGTATCGACCGCGTTGAGACCCGAATCACTGCTCGCCTGCGTGATCAGCTGGGAACCGCCAAGAACGCCAATGAGATGTTCCGCATCTTCTCCCGCTTCAATGCTCTCTTTGTGCGCCCCCACATCCGTGGTGCCATCCGGGAGTACCAGACGCAGCTCATCCAGCGTGTCAAAGATGACATTGAGTCACTCCATGATAAATTCAAAGTGCAGTACCCTCAGAGCCAGGCCTGTAAGATGAGCCATGTTCGAGACCTGCCGCCTGTGTCTGGCTCCATCATCTGGGCCAAGCAGATTGACCGTCAGCTGACTGCCTATATGAAGAGAGTTGAGGATGTTCTGGGAAAAGGGTGGGAGAACCATGTGGAAGGGTTGAAGCTGAAGCAGGATGGAGATAGCTTCAGGGCTAAGCTCAATACTCAAGAGATATTCGATGACTGGGCTCGCAAGGTATGAAGCTGATCATAGACAATAATATAATGTAGCATCTTTCTCAAATATTTGACTAAATGTTAAAGTTTTTGCTACTGACAGTGCTGTTTTCCTTGTTTTGTCCACTCATCTTCTGTTTTTTAATATGTGTCACTCCTTTGTTTTGTAAATCAGGTGCAGCAGCGTAACCTTGGCGTGTCTGGCCGCATCTTCACAATTGAGAGTACTCGTGCCCGTGGACGTACAGGAAACATGCTCAAGCTTAAAGTCAACTTCCTCCCTGAGATCATCACCTTGTCCAAAGAGGTCCGCAACCTCAAGTGGTTGAGCTTTCGTGTTCCTTTGGCCATCGTCAACAAAGCCCACCAAGCTAACCAGCTGTACCCATTTGCCATCTCTTTGATCGAGAGCGTGCGCACCTATGAGCGCACTTGTGAGAAGGTGGAGGAGAGGTTCTCCATCTGCCTGCTGGTGGCTGGGCTCAAGAAAGAGGTTCAGGCACTTGTTACTGAAGGCATAACTCTGGTCTGGGAATCCTACAAGCTGGATCCCTATGTTCAGAGGCTGGCTGAGACAGTCTTCAACTTCCAGGAAAAGGTCAGTGTCACTCTAAGATGGTTACATATATCAGTACAGACTCTCCTCAGCTGCCCCAAATATTAATTCTAATGTTGTTTTTTCTGTGGTTTGTTTTCAGGTGGACGACCTCTTACTGATTGAGGAGAAAATTGATCTTGAGGTCCGCTCTTTAGAGACTTGCATGTTCGAGAACAAGACCTTCTCGGACATCCTTAACCGAGTCCAGAAGGCTGTGGATGACCTCAATCTCCACTCCTATTCCAACCTGCCCATCTGGGTCAACAAGCTCGACATTGAGGTTGGCACTAAAAGAATACAAGGATTATTTGTTCTTTTTGTTCAGTTAGATTGGGACTGTTTTGAATCACAATGGAAATACTTTAAACTTTATCTTTTTCATAGATTGAACGTATCCTGGGAGTTCGTCTGCAGGCTGGCCTTAAGGCCTGGACCCAGGTGCTCCGTGGCCAGATAGAAGACAAAGCGGATGTCGATATGGACACAGAGACTCCACAATTGAGCCACAAACCTGGAGGGGAGCCCAGGATCAAGGTACCAATTGCGACTCTGTTACCTTATGTCATGTTTTGTTTTGATAGATGATTGATTCTGTTTTTTTGGGGGGGGAAACCTTGGATTCCTGGTCACTGCTCACTATTATAACACACAATTATGTTATTTTCTATTCCCAGAATGTTGTCCACGAGTTGAGGATTACTAACCAGGTGATCTACCTGAACCCACCGATTGAAGACTGTCGCTACAAGCTCTACCAGGAGATGTTTGCCTGGAAGATGGTCATCCTTTCTCTTCCCAGGATTCAGAGCCAGAGATACCAGGTAGAGATGTTTGAATGGTTTGAGTAGTAGGGCTGTGATTCCCGCTGCAGAAAGTCATGTTAAAAATGCCTAATTGTCTGTAGTATGTAAACTTCAGATTGACAAGCCACATTAAACTACATTATTCTGCCAAAGTACAATACATTTTATTTGAGTTCAAATATTATATATGGAAGGACATAGGAATCTTATTGCACTTGTGCTTTCCCACCAGGTGGGAGTCCACTACGAGCTGTCAGAGGAGGAGAAGTTCTACAGAAATGCCCTGACGAGGATGCCAGATGGTCCCGCAGCGTTAGAGGAGGCCTATAATGCAGTTGAAGACATTGTCAATGAGGTGGAGCAGTATGTCAAGGTAAGAGACCTTTCCCGTGTGTTATCACACTTAAGGTTTCCTTCTGATAGTTGGTTACTTTGTTTGTTTGAGGAACGGCTTAAAAGAAATGAAACGCCAAAATATCTGTTTCCTAGTTGTAAACTAGTACTTTCTGCATAATATAGACTGTCATGTATATTAGTTTGTGATTATCCTTATCTTTTCTTTGCCACCTCTGTCCAGGTGTGGCTGCAGTACCAGTGCTTGTGGGACATGCAAGCTGAGAACATCTACAATCGTCTGGGTGAGGACCTCACCAAGTGGCAGGCCTTGCTGGTCCAGATCCGCAAAGCACGTGGAACCTTTGATAACGCAGAGACGCGTAAAGAATTTGGACCTGTGGTCATCGACTACGGCAAGGTAATAATGATTGACTGTTAAAGATGCTTCATTTTAAAATTATTTCTTTAGCAACAATAACTTAGGAAATGTTAAGAGTCTGTTACGTGAGACAGTCTTATAAAAACAAACGTTTTAAACCTAATGTTTCCAATCATATAAAGAAGCATGATGTCCGTATTTACATCAACCCCCTTATTTGTGTAAATGTGTTTCATGCAATTCTCTTATACAATGTCACAAAGATAATCATTTTGTATGTCAATTGGCATTTTATTAAATGTTTTGTTTTTTTTGTTCCTGCTAACAGGTTCAGTCCAAGGTGAACTTGAAGTACGACTCCTGGCACAAAGAGGTGCTCAGCAAATTTGGCCAGATGCTTGGCCAGAACATGCAGGACTTCCATTCGCAGATCTCCAAGGTAACATAAAATATGCATATAAAATGTCTTTTGACCAGGTTAGTAAAATATATTACCAAGAAACACGAAGTATCATTCTCTGAAATCGATTTTCTTTTCTAATAATCTTTTATTTTTCTGTTTCCTCAAAAGTCCCGTCAAGAACTGGAGCAGCATTCTGTGGACACAGCTAGCACCTCAGATGCTGTCAACTTCATAACTTACGTCCAGACCTTGAAGCGCAAGATAAAACAGTTTGAGAAAAATGTGGATGTAAGTCCTCAAAGACGTTCAGTGGCCTTTCCTATTACTTCTTTGTATTATTGCATGCTGCAAGAAATATATAGTTTGGGTTCTCATCAAATTCTCCCTACTTTCACTTGTAGTTGTTCCGTAATGGACAGCGTTTGTTAGAGAAGCAGAGATTCCAGTTCCCTCCATCTTGGCTCTACATCGACAACATCGAAGGTGAATGGGGTGCCTTCAGTGACATTATGAAGCGCAAGGATACTGCTATCCAGCAGCAGGTGGCCAACCTGCAGTTGAAGATCGTCCAGGAGGACAAAGCTGTGGAAAACCGCACTACTGACTTGCTCAATGACTGGGAGAAGACCAAACCAGTTGCTGTAAGAGCTAATAGATAATCATATTACATTTAAAATACAATACACCATGCAATCAACCCTATTTTGTACTTTTCGTACAAACTGCAACTGTTGAAGCATTGGCGGTTGTGACTGAAATACTTCATCACATTTAGAAAAATATACATTTGAATTAGCTTTTTAATGTTTAACTGATGTGTTTCACCAGGGTAACCTACGTCCAGAGGAGGCTCTTCAGTCTCTGACTATCTACGAGGGCAACTTTGGCCGTCTGAAGGTTGAGAGGGAGAAGTGTGCCCGAGCCAAAGAAGCCCTGGAGCTCACAGATACGGGCCTGCTCAGTGGCAGTGAAGAGAGGGTGCAGGTAATGCCAGCAAACATTCACATAAAATCATTTTAAAACACCAATCAAAGACGAAGTAACAGGCAGGCTAAACTTTTTCTTTTGACTTTTTTTCTTTCTTTGTGGCGACTTATAGGTGGCACTAGAGGAGCTACATGACCTAAAGGAAGTTTGGTCTGAGCTGTCAAAGGTCTGGGAGCAGATCGACCAGATGAAAGAGCAGCCGTGGGTGTCTGTACAGCCTCGTAAGGTAAAGAAATCCACAATAATTGTTCAGATCATTGAATATCTGCTGTTTATTTAAGAAGTACTGAGACTATAAGTATTCTTTTTGTGTTTTGTAGCTTCGTCAGACTCTGGATGGTCTTCTGAACCAGCTGAAGAACTTCCAAGCAAGACTGAGACAGTACGCTTCCTACGAGTTTATCCAGAGGCTGCTTAAAGGATACCTGAAGGTAATGCAAATATTTATTTCCCCACTAAGCACACATTTTGACTTTCAAGAAATTGTGAAAAAATAGTTATTAAATTCTCTACTTATTCCTTTTCTCACCAGGTTAACATGTTGGTGATTGAGCTGAAATCGGAGGCTCTGAAGGACCGCCACTGGAAGCAACTGATGAAGCGTTTGCATGTAAACTGGGTCCCGTCAGAGCTGACCCTGGGACTCATTTGGGATGTGGATCTGCAGAAGAATGAGATGGTGGTGAAGGACGTTCTCCTTGTAGCCCAAGGAGAGATGGCTTTAGAGGAGTTCCTCAAACAGGTGAAGAGAGAGGGCCCTAAAGAGATGTAGATATGTGATGCTCATAGGTTTATGATTATAAATGACTGTGGTTTGTAGTCCTACTCCTAATTATTTTGTGTTTTTTCATCCTCAGATCCGTGAGGTGTGGAACTCATATGAGCTCGACCTGGTGAACTATCAGAACAAGTGTCGTCTCATAAGAGGCTGGGACGACCTCTTCAACAAGGTCAAAGAACACATAAACAGCGTGTCTGCCATGAAGTTGTCTCCATACTACAAGGTCAACAGAATTACTTTACTATTACATTTAGACAATTCTTGTTAAAGTGTTTTTCACTGCATCAACAACGTGCTCTTCTACTTTTTTTCCTCCCAGGTGTTTGAAGAAGATGCCCTGAGCTGGGAGGACAAGCTGAATCGCATCATGGCTCTGTTTGACGTTTGGATTGATGTTCAGCGTCGCTGGGTCTATCTGGAAGGCATCTTCACCGGCAGTGCTGACATCAAACATCTGCTCCCTGTAGAAACCCAAAGATTCCAGAGGTAAAAGAAGTACCCTTTTTTAATTTAAAATGATTTATTTCAATGATAATTGACTAATATGTCTTTGTTTTTTCCACAGTATCAGCACAGAGTTCTTGGCACTGATGAAGAAGGTGACAAAGTCTCCTTTAGTGATGGACGTGTTAAGCATACAAGGTGTGCAGAGGTCACTGGAGCGACTAGCTGACCTTCTGGGAAAAATCCAGAAAGCCCTCGGAGAATACCTGGAGAGGGAGAGATCTTCATTCCCCAGGTAAGACAAAGATAGTGGATGCACATTGTTGTCAATGTGCATTTTAACGCGACATTACCCTGAACGTTTTATTTTTAAGCATTTGGAATCAATTTAATTTATTCATACATTTATTTATTAACTATCCTTAATTGATCCATTTAACTTTTTTCCCCAGGTTCTACTTTGTGGGAGACGAGGACCTGCTTGAAATCATCGGAAACAGCAAGAATGTGCCCAAACTGCAGAAGCACTTCAAGAAGATGTTTGCTGGTGTTTCTAGCATCCTGCTCAACGAAGATAGCACTGTGGTGCTGGGAATCTGCTCCCGTGAGGGTGAAGAAATTGTCTACAAGACACCGGTCTCCATTACAGATCACCCCAAAATCAATGAGTGGCTGACGCTAGTGGAGAAGGAGATGAGGGTGACGCTGGCCAAACTCTTAGCTGAGTCCGTAACAGAGGTCATATCCTTCAACAAGGGCACAGCCGTTGACCTGAGCCAGTACATCACCTGGATTGATAATTATCAGGTTGGTATACATTTTATCTTCACACAGTTGTTCAACATAATGGAAATCAGGCTTCAGTTATTCAACATATTGGAAATCACGCTATGTGTTAATGTAATTTCACTTAATCGGTTTCCTCTCTTCACAGGCTCAGCTGGTGGTCCTGTCCACTCAAATTGCCTGGTCTGAGAACATTGAGTTTGCCTTGACCAGCATCTCTACTGGTGGGGACCTTAATCTCATGGAGGTAGTGCTGTCAAATGTACAGGCCACCCTCAACGTGTTGGCCGACACCGTTCTGATGGAGCAGCCTCCACTCCGCAGGAGGAAACTTGAGCATCTGGTTAGAGGCCATTTTCTTAAATATGTTTTAAACAATGTTGTCAACTGAAAAATGTGTCTGAACTCCCTCTTCTGCTCTCTTTCAGATCACCGAGTTGGTGCACCAACGGGATGTGACGAGGACTCTGATCAAGAACAAGATCGACAACCCCAAGTCCTTTGAGTGGCTCAGCCAGATGCGCTTCTATTTTGACCCCAAGCAGACCGATGTCCTGCAACAGCTGTCTATTCAGATGGCCAATGCCAAGTTCAACTATGGCTTTGAGTACCTGGGTGTCCAGGACAAGCTCGTCCAGACCCCTCTCACAGATCGCTGTTATCTCACCATGACTCAGGCTCTGGAGGCCCGCCTTGGAGGCTCACCATTTGGTACAGAAGCTTTTTTTTTTTACCCATTAGAATTTATAAGATATTAAAGATATTAAAAAAAACGTTCAACTTCGTTATGTTTGTCCTCTATCTAGGTCCTGCTGGCACAGGAAAGACTGAGTCAGTGAAAGCTCTTGGTCACCAACTGGGCCGCTTTGTCCTAGTCTTCAACTGTGATGAGACATTTGACTTCCAGGTACATAACTGCACCCACATTATTCGATCTTCGGCTTTTTTTTTTTTATAGACAAGACAATAACGACACGCATTGAGAGATCAATGAACTATTTGCACATCATGTGATAATTATAAGGATTTTTCTGTATTATACTGTTCATTAAACTTATGTCCTAATTGCCATTTTTCTTTTTTTAGGCCATGGGTCGAATCTTTGTAGGTCTGTGCCAGGTGGGAGCATGGGGCTGCTTCGACGAGTTCAATCGTCTGGAGGAGAGAATGCTTTCTGCTGTCTCCCAGCAGGTCCAGTATATCCAGGTGGCCTTGAGGGAGCACAGCAACTCCAACAGAGACAAGAGTATGTATACAATTTGTGGAAACTTTGATTTGTGTGATGAAAAGAGTTTGTCCTTTGAAAGAGACTGTCCTGATTACTTTCAGTAGTATGAGCACGTATTGCCAAGAAAGATTAAATAACATTTCTTTCTTCGTACTCAAATGAGAGAAATTTATATTGGGACAGCAACGCAGTGTATCAGCATATTGTAAAAAATTTAACAAGAACTGCATTCTAAATGCACATCTGTCACCCCTCAGGTGTGCCAGTCACCACAGAGCTCCTGAACAAGCAGGTGAAGGTGAGCCCAGACATGGCCATCTTCATCACCATGAACCCTGGCTACGCTGGCCGATCCAACCTGCCTGACAATCTGAAGAAGCTGTTCCGCAGTTTGGCCATGACCAAGCCCGACCGTCAGCTTATCGCTCAGGTCATGCTCTACTCTCAAGGTTTCCGCACTGCCGAGATCCTCGCCAAGAAGATTGTGCCTTTCTTCAAGTATGTACTGAATGAACATAGATTGAGAGAACTTGGCAGGTCTTCCCGTTTCTAAATTCCTACCATGATCTCTAATTACATCTTATTTGCTTTTAATTTTTTTTTATGAAGCACTTCATTACTTTGTTTTAAAAGGTACTATTTAATAAATAAAGTTATTATTAAAATTTCAGGTTGTGTGATGAACAGCTGTCATCCCAGAGTCACTACGACTTTGGCCTCCGAGCTCTCAAGAGTGTGCTGATCAGTGCTGGAAATGTCAAGCGTGAGCGCATCCAGAGGATCAAAAGGGAGAAGCTCGAGCGTGGAGAGGTGGTTGATGAGAATGAAATCGCTGAGAACCTTCCCGAACAGGAGGTATAGATATTACACATTTTAAGTGAAGTTTCTGTTTTGTCAATATGGTAAATTTGTTTTTATCATTCAGCTAGAAAGTTAAGAGGCTAAAATGTTTGTCTTGTTACTGTAGATTCTGATCCAGAGTGTGTGCGAGACCATGGTTCCTAAGCTGGTGGCGGAGGACATCCCTCTTCTGTTCAGCCTGCTGTCAGATGTCTTCCCTGGAGTCCAGTACATGCGTGGAGAAATGACTGCTCTGAGGGAGGAGCTGAAGAAAGTCTGCGCGGAGATGTACCTCACCTATGGAGATGGTGACGATGTGGGCAGCATGTGGGTGGAGAAGGTATGTAGTTACATTTTGTCAACATATATCTTCTTGAATGTGCCTGCAAATAATAAGTTATACAGCCCTGCCATCTCTGAGAGACAGAAGACCCCATTAGAGCTAGGTCCAGATCCCTGCATGACAGCAGTCAGTTTTTTCTGAAACTTTTTTTTATTCATCCTCTTCCAGGTGCTCCAGCTGTTCCAGATCACACAAATCAACCACGGTTTGATGATGGTGGGACCCTCCGGTAGTGGGAAGTCCATGGCATGGAGGGTGCTGCTGAAGGCTCTCGAGAGGCTGGAGGGAGTTGAGGGCGTAGCCCACATCATTGACCCTAAGGCCATCAGCAAGGACCACCTGTATGGAACCCTGGACCCCAACACCCGTGAATGGACCGATGGCCTGTTCACACATATCCTCAGAAAGTGAGTTCTGTCACACATTTTATTGTAAAACGGTATAAATTAACTTGGCTCATATCTAGCTTGGTAAATAGGACTTTAAAAAAAAAAAAATACCTTGTGTAAAATATTTTCCCCTTCGATTTCAGAATCATTGACAATGTTCGAGGTGAACTGCAAAAGCGTCAGTGGATCATCTTTGATGGTGATGTTGACCCTGAGTGGGTTGAAAATCTCAACTCTGTACTGGATGACAACAAGCTGCTCACCCTCCCCAATGGCGAGCGTCTCAGCTTACCACCAAATGTAAGGGCACAAATCTTGAAACGTTTTCTATTTTTATTATAGTCTAAACTGGTGCAAGCATCCTGTATTGACCAGCATTTTTTTCCCTCTCTCTCAAGGTGCGTGTAATGTTTGAAGTACAGAACCTGAAGTATGCCACCCTGGCCACTGTGTCTCGCTGTGGTATGGTCTGGTTCAGTGAGGATGTCCTTAGCACCGACATGATCTTCAACCGCTTCCTGGCTCGCATTCGCAGCATTCCATTAGACGAGGGAGAGGATGAAGCTCATCGCCAAAGGAAGGGCACAGAAGACGAGGAGGAGACCGCATCACCAATGTTGCAGGTGAAAAAAAAACTAAAAGCATGACCCTTTTTCAAAAAAGGAAAATGGCAGCATTCATTCAAGAAGAATATTGTATGATTTTTCTTATTTACTGATGTAATGTTGCATGTTCTACACTAGATTCAGCGTGATGCTGCAGCTGTCCTGCAGCCTTACTTCACCTCTACAGGCCTGGTGATCAAAGCCTTAGAGCATGCCTCCAAGATGGAGCACATCATGGACTTCACTCGCCTGCGCTGCATGGGTTCTCTGTTCTCAATGTTGCACCAGGCCTGCCGTAATGTGGCGCTCTACAACAACAATCATCCTGACTTCCCCATGCCCATTGAACAGTTGGAGAGATACATGCAGGTAATTCTGCTTTCTGCTCTCCATATAACTAAAAGAAGCAAAAATATGTTATTGTTATAATAACATAATCACTGCAAAAGCATAAACATTTTCTTCAACTGATACATTTTGTCGTATTTTCTCTATCCAGAGGTATTTGATCTACGCCGTGTTGTGGTCCTTTTCTGGTGACGGACGATTGAAGATGAGGGCTGAGCTCGGAGAATATATCCGTCGCATCACCACTGTACCACTCCCCTCTGCTCCCAATGTCCCCATCATTGACTATGAGGTACATACTCTTTCTGTTCATACAGATATTGGTTCTTCTCTTGAGTAAATCTCAAAGAAAATGTTTGATTTTTTATTCCTGCAAGACAATATAAGCAAACCAAAACTACAGCAGTCTTGTAATTTTAGAAAGACCATTACATAATTTTTTTTGTTTTGTGCAGGTGTGTATCTCTGGTGAGTGGCAGTCCTGGCAGGGCAAGGTGCCCCAGATTGAGGTGGAGACTCACAAAGTGGCGTCCCCGGATGTCGTGGTTCCCACACTGGACACTGTTCGTCACGAGGCTCTGCTTTACACATGGCTGGCAGAGCACAAACCCCTGGTACTGTGTGGACCTCCCGGCTCTGGAAAGACTATGACCTTGTTCAGCGCCCTCAGAGCCTTGCCTGATATGGAGGTGAGAGACTGGATAAATATGAATTATATATCTTTAAAATCGGTTTAATCTGAGCTTGTTACTGATGAAATCAGTTAAAATGATGACGTGATGTAACACTTTTACATCGCTGTTCATTTCACCAGAAAGCTCTTGCATATCCTTTTTAAAATAATGATATTTATGTATGTTGGAGTGTAAAATTAGGAGAATATTTTGTAATTTCCAAATGTTCCGCCTATTCTCTGCCAGGTTGTGGGTCTGAACTTCTCCAGTGCCACCACCCCAGAGCTGCTGCTGAAGACCTTTGATCATTACTGCGAGTATCGTCGTACCCCCAACGGTGTGGTCCTCGCCCCGGTCCAGCTGGGCAAGTGGCTGGTGTTGTTCTGTGATGAGATCAATCTTCCAGACATGGACAAGTATGGCACACAGAGAGTCATCTCTTTCATCAGACAGGTATGATTCATTGTTTACGAACTGCTATTTTTATTCTCCCTTGTTGCATTTTGCAGGTTTGCAAACTGAAATCGTTGCAGAATAAAATGTGGTGTCCCTTTTGTGTATGTTAAAGGCTCCCCTGTGGTGTTTTTCTTTGCAGATGGTGGAACATGGAGGCTTTTACCGCACCTCAGACCAGACTTGGGTCAAATTGGAGAGAATCCAGTTTGTTGGAGCCTGTAATCCTCCCACTGACCCTGGCAGAAAGCCTCTCACACACAGGTACGGTAACCAGAATGATTATATAGTTTATACAATGATTAACAGAAAAACTAATGAAATAATACTTCTTATAAAAAGTAACATTGCCAATGACAAGCTCTAACAGTGGTCATGTGTGCCGTCTCCAGGTTCCTGCGTCATGTTCCTGTGGTGTATGTGGACTATCCAGGCCCAGCCTCTCTAACTCAGATTTATGGAACCTTCAACCGTGCCATGCTGCGCCTCATCCCGTCTCTGCGTACCTATGCTGAGCCGCTTACTGCTGCTATGGTTGAATTCTACACCATGTCTCAGGTAGGAGATCCCTAAATAAATATAATAAATAGTTATAATGTCATAAGTAAACTGGTGGTCAAAAAAAATAAATACAATGTTTTACCGATCACATTTCAGTAATTTTGTGTCTTTATTCTATCCTTTTATCCTCTCAGGAGCGATTCACCCAGGACACACAACCTCACTACATCTACTCTCCCAGAGAGATGACCCGCTGGGTGAGGGGTATCTTCGAGGCCCTGCGGCCACTTGAGACTTTGCCTGTGGAGGGGCTCATTCGCATCTGGGCCCATGAAGCTCTCCGTCTCTTCCAGGACAGGTGAGTGCAAATTTTTGAGAGGCTGAAGAATAGGAAATTCTTATCTATTCTGATAGTGTTTGAAGGGATTCACAGTACATTTGTTAGATGTGAACAGTATAGTGTAGAGTATATTTATATGGGCATGTCTGAATATGGTCTGATTAATCTGATAAACTGCTACCTAAGAAATGCAAAGGTATTTAAAGGATGATCATTTGCTAATTTTCAAGATAATCATAATCTTAAACCTTTTTCCAGACTTGTCGATGATGAAGAAAGAAGGTGGACAGATGAAAACATCGACGTGGTTGCTCTCAAACACTTCCCCAACATTGATAAGGAGAAGGGTCTTAACCGGCCTATCCTCTACAGCAACTGGCTCTCCAAGGTAAACCAGAAACGGGTTGACTATGCTGTGATATTCCTGCTTCGGTAATGATGCTGACATTTTGAGAACTGACCTCATGTCTTAATTAACTCAGTTCAAATGGACATCTAACTGCTTGTTTGTGGACGCAGGACTACATCCCAGTGGAGCAGGAGGAGTTGAGGGACTATGTGAAGGCCCGTCTGAAGGTGTTCTATGAAGAGGAGCTGGACGTCCCTCTGGTGCTCTTCAATGAGGTGCTTGACCACGTTCTCAGAATTGACCGGTGAGTAACAGCGTCTGAAGTGATTGACTTCTCATCTGGTGTTAGTCGAGAAATATACCATATCTGAAATCATTATGTTGGTGAAGGGGGTTCATCAAATATTCTACATACCATGCACGGCAAACGTTACGTTGAGTCATGTAAACAAACCATGTACCTATCAGCTATGCATTCAAGATCAGACTGGAGGCGTAACAACTTCAATTGCATCAATAACTCCTCATTTCATCTTCATACATTTGCCATTCCTCACCCATTGCTGTGTTTTCAAAGCTAGTGACAGAAATGAATGAAAACAGGGCATTCAACGAAAAGTTATCGCTACCAGTTAGGATGCGGTGTCATGGACGTAATGGGCAAAAATAGATAGTTTGAACCTATGCGGGGGTTTTTTAGAAGGAAATTTGAACGTCATCTTAACATTGTATTTCCTCCACCAGGATCTTCCGTCAGCCTCAGGGCCATCTCCTGTTGATCGGTGTGAGTGGAGCAGGAAAGACTACTCTGTCTCGCTTTGTAGCCTGGATGAATGGACTTAGTGTTTACCAGATCAAGGTTGGTACAGCACATACAGTTGTATTGACATGGCTCCGAATATCTTCATGTCTATATTTAATTTGATTTCTGCATGTGTGTTTTCAGGTACACAGGAAATATACTGGAGAGGACTTTGATGAGGACCTGCGTACAGTGCTGCGTCGGTCAGGTTGCAAGAACGAGAAGATTGCCTTCATCATGGATGAGTCCAACGTGTTGGATTCTGGTTTCCTTGAGAGAATGAACACACTGCTGGCCAACGGAGAGGTATGTTTACCACTTGCTGCCATCATAACCGATGACAACCCCAGCTTTAGATTTCTAAGATGAAATATCAATTTGGGTTGTGCTCACATAATTTTCTAGTTCCTGATATGGAAACATTGCTTGATCTTTTTAGGTTCCTGGGCTGTTCGAGGGAGATGAGTATGCCACCTTGATGACTCAATGTAAGGAGGGAGCCCAGAAAGAAGGCCTGATGCTTGACACACACGAGGAGCTGTATAAATGGTTCACCAGCCAGGTTATCAGGAACCTCCATGTTGTTTTCACCATGAACCCTTCATCAGAGGGCCTGAAGGACAGAGCTGCCACATCTCCTGCCCTCTTCAATAGGTACAGAGACACTTGCTGAACACTAACCATGAATTTATTAACACCACCATTATAATGTTAAAATTACAACACAACGTTTTTTTTTTAATTAGGTGCGTGCTGAATTGGTTTGGAGACTGGTCCACAGAGGCTCTTTATCAGGTCGGTAAGGAGTTCACCAGCAAGATGGATCTGGAGAAACCAAATTACAAGGTGCCAGACTACATGCCCGCCGTCTATGACAAACTGCCCCAGCCACCATCTCACCGCGAGGCTATTGTCAATGGCTGTGTGTTTGTACACCAGACCCTTCACCAGGTAGGAATGTTTCCAAGATTGCACTTGTGGTGAATGAGATGATTGTGTGGTATACTTCATCTGTTTTTGTGTACACAGGCTAACAACCGTCTGGCTAAGCGAGGTGGTCACACAATGGCCATCACTCCTCGCCACTACCTGGACTTTATCAACCAGTATGCCAACCTGTTCAACGAGAAGCGTAGTGAGTTGGAGGAGCAGCAGATGCACCTCAACGTTGGTCTCCGCAAAATCAAAGAGACTGTAGATCAGGTAAAGTAACTCTGAATTTTAATCCTTTTTATGTGCCCATTTTTGCCACCTAATTCTCAAATCCTGAAAAGGCCGGTGTTGTATTTTTCTGCTTGTCAACTGCTGCTCTTGTCTGACTCTCCGCTTGTACGTGTGCCTTCTCATCAAGGTGGAGGAGCTTCGTCGTGATCTGAGAATCAAGAGCCAAGAGTTGGAGGCAAAGAACGCTGCTGCCAATGACAAGCTGAAGAAGATGGTCAAAGACCAGCAGGAAGCGGAAAAGAAAAAGGTACACGGGAAGAAATTTCGCTCTTAGATCACTTAAAGAAAAGAAAAACACAATAGATTGAATCAGACTAAACTATTTTGTTATTGTGATTCCAGGTGATGAGCCAGGAGATCCAGGAATCTGTGTACAAGCAGCAGGAGGTGATCAAGGACAAACAACTGAGTGTCAAAGAGGACTTGGACCAAGTGGAGCCTGCTGTTATTGAGGCTCAGAATGGTACAGTGGTATATTTACTTACAGCTGTCTTTATAGTGCGTTTGATCTGTTGTCACAGAACACGTACTGTAGTCTTGTGCTTCAAGGATGGATTGTAGTACTGTTTACATAACAGTAGAACTATATAAATTCTCTATAATACGTACCATACTACTGTTTTACTTAGCTTTGCTCTAGTTCCCTCATTAAAAAGCTTAAAGTTAGGTTAAAAACGAACTACACCACAGTCACAAGACTTCACATTATCACCACTAAGCTGAAGGCAGACTAGTCCTCTGCGTGATGTTTAATATTCCTTAGTCGTTTGTTAGCAACGCCGTTATTTTTAAAGCGTCAATATTCCACTTTATACCGTAACACCAAAACCTTAAAATCTCTTGCGCGTGTGTTAACCACAGACCTTATTTCAAACCTGCAAACTTATTTCCAGGTTTTTGGACTCATTCCTGGAGCACTGACATACGTTATGAAATACTCACTTACTTGATATGTACTTGCATCCTCCCTTCATCACTGCCCCTTCCGTGTCATAATCCACAATCCTTGTTCACCTGATGCCGATAGCTGTTAAGTCCATTAAGAAGCAGCACCTGGTGGAGGTGCGTTCCATGGCCAATCCACCCGCGGCCGTGAAGCTTGCCCTCGAGTCCATCTGTCTGCTCCTGGGAGAGAGCACGACTGACTGGAAACAGATCCGTTCCATCATCATGAGGGAGAACTTCATCCCCACTATTGTTAACTTTGAAGCTGATGAGATCAGGTGAAATAATAAAGAATGTATGATGTAATTGTTCACTAAAGCGCTCTTCCTTTCTGTCTCCGCTTCCCTCTTACTTTTCAACCCCTGAGTCTGTTTCTTTTGCCCTCTATGCTCCCCCTTTCCCCTCTTCTTTTTACGATCTATTTTTTTCAAAACATTCCTTTTTCCACCTAACTAGCGGTGAGTTCTATTAAGCGGCATCACCTAGTAGAAGTGCGGGCTATGACCAATCCTCCAGCTGCAGTCAAGCTGGCCCTGGAGTCTATCTGCCTTTTGCTGGGCGAGGAGACCAATGACTGGAAAAAAATAAGACAAGTTATTATCAGGGACAATTTCATCAGCAGCATAGTCAACTTTTCCTCTCAGGAAATGAGGTACCAGTGTCAGAATGTCTGTCGAGTCTTAAATAGATGCACAAATGATTTAAATCAGTTTATTAATCAAGTGGCACCTGTGATCAGAATTTGATTTTAGGTTTCTTAGTGGTTGATTAAGCTAAATCAGAAAATAAGCAGATAGTTAAAACGACCACTATCCTTGTTTCAATGGTTGAGGTCATGATTTTGCACTTCACACAGTGAAGATAATAGAATACCCCCCCCCTTCTCCACCCTTAAATTTAAAAAAAAAATGATTCTGTGCAATATTTTATTTCCTATGATTCATGATCATCGTTCCACACTTTCACATTTAAGAATTCGACTGTGTGAAGTGCTGCTATATTCTAACTTCTCGGACTGTTTACATTTTATCTAGTGACTCCATCCGTGAGAAGATGAAGAAGAACTACATGTCCAATCCAAGCTACAACTATGACCAAGTCAACAGGGCATCTTTGGCTTGTGGACCTATGGTGAAATGGGCAATTGCTCAGGTAAGGAAGCCTAAATAACATGAAAATGAATGATTTTTTTTTTTATAGTAATCTTTTAATGTATACCATGTTCTGCCACTCCCTCTAGCTTAATTATGCTGACATGCTGAAGCGTGTGGAGCCTCTGCGTAACGAACTGCAGAAGCTTGAGGATGACGCCACTGACAACCAGACAAGGGCAGAAGAGGTAGAGCAGATGATCAGAGACCTGGAGGCTAGCATCGCTCGCTACAAGGAGGAGTATGCCGTCCTTATCTCAGAGGCCCAGGCTATCAAGGCTGACCTAGCTGCTGTCGAGGCCAAGGTAACTGGTCACCAAACCCTCCCTCCTTTCTATCCAGTTAAGAGTGTCCTATGTAAGTATGCGTAAGTATCTTACAGCATTTTTCTAAACTTGTGCGCTCTCCTCCCAGGTGAATCGCAGCACAGCCCTGCTGAAGAGTCTGTCAGCGGAAAGGGACCGCTGGGAGAAGACCAGTGAGACCTTCAAGAACCAGATGTCCACCATCGCTGGAGACTGTCTGCTCTCTGCAGCTTTCATTTCCTATGCCGGCTACTTTGAACAACAGATGAGGCAGAACCTGTTCACTACTTGGTCTCACCACCTGCAGCAGGCAAACATTCAGGTAGTTAACGCTCTGATACACAAGACCATTTTTGATCATCATGCCTCCAAATTTTAGCCTCACTCAAATTATGATTACATAGATTATGTGCGAACTTAAAGACATCAAATGTCCTCCCCAGTTCCGTACTGATATTGCCAGAACTGAGTACCTGTCCAACGCTGACGAGAGGCTCCGCTGGCAAGCCAACTCCCTCCCAGCTGATGACCTCTGCACTGAGAACGCCATCATGCTCAAGCGGTTCAACAGGTCAGTGTCATTCTCTTCTTCTGGTAGTGTTTGTAGGTTTTATTACTGTGTAGAATACTGAACATCCCGTAACATTAATTAGCCTTGATGTGATCTCACTTCCTGCATTGATCTATTCAATACCATTCCCCTTTTCTAGGTATCCGCTAATCATTGATCCATCAGGCCAAGCAACAGAGTTCATAATGAACGAGTACAAAGACCGCAAAATCACCAGAACCAGTTTCCTGGATGATGCGTTCAGGAAGAACCTGGAGAGTGCCCTGCGTTTTGGAAACCCACTGTTGGTTCAGGTATGAACGATTACTTTAGTGCCAACATTTAGTTGCCACTGTCCAAGGCCTATGTATTCATCAATGATTTGTGTATTTGTTAATTAATTAGTAATTTCTATTTTTTTTGTGCCCTTTTTAAAGGATGTAGAAAGTTACGACCCTATCCTAAACCCGGTGTTGAACAGAGAGGTGCGCAGGACTGGAGGACGTGTCCTCATCACCCTAGGAGACCAGGACATCGATCTGTCGCCTTCCTTTGTCATCTTCCTTTCCACACGGGACCCAACGGTGTGTAGAATCATCCATTAACTACGTCTATCATGAAGAAAAAATGCTTTTGTGAAATGGCTCATTTGATTCTACGAGGAAGTAAATATATTTTTTTGTGTACGCAGGTTGAGTTCCCACCAGACTTGTGTTCTCGTGTTACATTTGTCAACTTCACTGTGACACGCAGCAGCCTTCAGAGTCAGTGTCTCAACGAGGTTTTAAAGGCTGAGAGGCCTGATGTGGATGAAAAACGCTCTGACCTCCTCAAACTGCAGGGTGAGACATATGAGGACTGATGAAGATGCAAGAGGAAGAGTTCAGTGAAATGATAGACAATTACAACGGTCCTTCTGTCTCTTGTAGGAGAGTTCCAACTGCGTCTGCGTCAGCTGGAAAAGTCCCTGCTTCAGGCCCTCAATGAGGTAAAGGGACGCATCCTTGATGATGACACCATCATCACCACATTGGAGAACTTGAAGAAGGAGGCAGCTGAGGTGACAAGGAAGGTGGAGGAAACTGATATCGTCATGGCAGAAGTGGAGACAGTGTCGCAGCAATACCTGTCTCTATCCTCTGCCTGCAGCAGCATCTACTTCACCATGGAGTCTCTCAACCAGGTCTGGACACATCTTACTTACTCTTTCACCCACTCCTTTTTTTTTTTGTTTATTTAGCTTTTCTTAAAACACGGATGCACACTAAGCTACGCTGCCTAATACTTGTATACGAGCCAAACAGCCTTTTATTAAACTAATCTTTTTTGTATCTTGTTCCAGATGCACTTCCTGTATCAGTACTCCCTTCACTTTTTCCTGGATACCTACCACACGGTGCTGTATGAGAATTCCAACCTCAAGAACATCAGTGATCATTCACAGAGACTCGATGTCATCACTAAGGACCTATTCCAGGTTTGAACCACACATTTTGAAAACAAGAGACTCCTTTTCTTTCGTAGTATGATTGTAATGAACATAATTTGTCAATTTGTTTTTTTTGTTTTTAGGTGGTGTTCAACAGAACAGCCAGAGGTATGCTGCACCATGATCACATCACCTTTGCCATGCTGCTGGCTAAGATTAGCATTAAAGGCATTACCAGGTAAGATGCACTCTATTACAGTTATGTACAACCAGTGGTAATATCGCATTAAAACAAGGTTTTCCATTATTATCAAACAACATAAATCCTAATGATTTTTATCCATCTCTTTCCAGTGAGCCCTCATATGATGTTGAGTTCCAGCACTTCCTTCGTGGTAAGGAGATTGTTCTGACTGGCATGTCGCTGCCCAAAGTGAAGGGTCTCACCACCGAACAGAGTGAGGACATGGTCCGTCTCAGCCGCCTGCCAGCATTCAGCGACTTGGTGGAAAAGGTTCAGGCTGATGAGGTGAGTAATTAAACAGTAGCTGTTTAACAAGCATATCTCTAGATTACTTTTATACTTTCTTCTCAATGCATACTGCCTGAGTGATCATTATTGCTTTCTTTTGTCACTTCAGCAATTCTTCATGTGGCTTGAGAGCAACACTCCAGATCTGGCTGTTCCTTATCTGTGGTCAGAGGAGAAGCAGTCCAGTGAGTGTATATAGCTTTGTCATATGATGCATGAACATTAATGTCAAGCAGACATTGATTTAATTATGTATTAAATATATATTCTGCTCTGCCCTTCGCTCTACACCTCTGCCTGTTCAGCTCCCATTGGCCAGGCAGTGCACCAGTTGTTGCTGATTCAGACCTTCCGCCCCGACCGTCTGCTAGCTATGTCGCACATCTTTGTCTCAAAGGTGCTGGGAGAGACCTTCATGAACATCATCGAACAGCCGCTTGACCTGGCTAGTGTTGTGGATAGTGAGGTAATACCAAATATCTCTTCAATAATTTTCTCTTCCAAACTGTTTGATCTGACAGAACTGTGGCTGACTTTCCGTCTCTTGTGTCTGTAGGTTAAGCCCAGCACTCCAGTGCTGATGTGTTCTGTCCCAGGTTATGATGCCAGCGGCCTGGTGAGAGATCTGGCTGCTGAGGAGAACAAACAGATCACCTCCATCTCGATTGGTAAGGAAGAAATAAGTGTTGACACTCAAAGAATATCCTGAAGTCAAATGTTTAGTTAGGATATTGTTGGTAAATGTCGTCTTACAATGTCCACAGGTTCGGCTGAAGGCTTCAATAAGGCTGACAGAGACATCAACACTGCTGTCAAGTCTGGCAGGTGGGTAATGTGTATTTTCTTGGTTTGTACACTTTGTTTGCTTGTCTCGGTATCCTGACTGTTTTCTTCCTGCAGGTGGGTGATGTTGGAAAATGTTCACTTGGCCCCCGGATGGCTGATGCAGCTGGAAAAGAAGCTTCACTCCATGCAGCCTCATACCAGCTTCAGGCTTTTCCTGACAATGGAGATCAACCCCAAGGTAAACCATGCCACTCATAAAAATGTTAACATTTCATAATCTTTGTAATGAAGCAGTGAGCTATCATAATTGTTGTCTTTCACCCCTAAAATCTTGTTACTTTCATTTCCCGGCAGGTTCCAGTGAATCTGCTTCGTGCCGGTCGTATCTTTGTGTTTGAGCCGCCTCCTGGTGTCAAGGCCAACATGCTCAGAACCTTCAGCAGCATCCCTGTGGCTCGCATGTGCAAGGTCATTTAATCCATACCTACCAATGCATAAACTCACACTTTTCTACCAAAGCTCAATTATTACCGTCAATGCTGTATGCACCCATACTTACATACTCTCCTCACCCCCCATGTTTCTCCAGGCTCCCAATGAGCGAGCTCGTCTCTACTTCCTGCTGGCTTGGTTCCATGCAGTCATTCAGGAACGTCTGCGCTATGCACCACTGGGCTGGTCCAAGAAATATGAGTTTGGAGAGTCTGACCTCCGCTCTGCCTGTGACACCATTGACACCTGGCTGGACGACACTGCTAAGGTGGGAGATCATTTCATGAATCGTATACAGTGCTTTAGATGTGTCGGCACAAGAATAATTTGTTGCCAATAAAGACTTGTATCAAAAACCCTAAATTCATACAGTTTAAACTTTAAAAACTAAAATACTTGAGTAATTCATTTGTGTGTTAAGAGATATCGACCTTGTCACACTTTGCCTCTACCAACACACACAAACACAGGGTCGTCAAAACATTGCACCAGACAAGATCCCCTGGGCGGCTCTGAAAACCCTGATGGCCCAATCCATCTATGGTGGCCGCATTGACAATGAGTTTGACCAGCGTCTGCTCAACACCTTCATGGATCGCATCTTCACCAAGCTAAGCTTCGACAGTGAATTCAAGCTGGCTCTCAAGGTTGACGGCCACAATGACATCAAAATGCCGGACGGCATTCGGTCAGTAGTGGCTTTTTTAATATCGCTTTGGTTCATTGATATCAAAAGGACGTGTTCTTGATGATCATATCCTGTTCAAATATTTGTATGTCACAGGCGTGAGGAGTTCATGCACTGGGTAGAAATGCTTCCCGACACCCAGACTCCGGCATGGCTTGGTTTGCCGAGCAATGCGGAGAAAGTGTTGCTCACCACTCAGGGTATGCCACAGCCGGTCATTTTTGTCATCTGAACTCTGTTGTTCTGTCATTATAACAGGACCACAACATTTCCTGGTTCTTCTTGCTCAATCAATTCATTCATATTCCATATTTTCACAGGGCAGATTATTAACCGTCTCTCTCTATTCTAGTGTTTTTAGTGTGGTGGCAAAGAATGTCACAGGTTCTATCTTTACTAATTTTTCATCTTTTTATGGGTCCACTTCACCAGTTAGTTTTCTATGGTATCCCAAGTAGCCCCTTGCATCAGTATTGTAGATCATAGTCATACAGTATAGCTGTGTAGTTGTAGCCCAGCTGTGATCATAGCCATCATATTTAAAAAGTGCTGTGCCAAAGGAAGGGGTGTGCGTGTCCTCACCCTCCAGCAGCTGTATTTCACAGCCATCATGTCGCTTTGCTGAAATATTATCCTCACCCCACCCTCTGATTACGATTCAAAGCAACCCCACTCCTCCCATCCCCTCAATCATACCTTGCCTACCTGCTTTGTCCGATTTGATTTGCACACCCTCTTCAAGCTTTCATAATCCCAGCTGCCAAAGATTCCACCCCTTAGACCCCCATCTTTCCTCAACCTCATTCCTACCCCTTAGATTCTCTTTATTTATTTTACAGATCCAGTCAGCCAAGAATGCGGTTAATTTAACAATTTGGGAACTATGTTGAATTTTACATTTGATGGAAATATTGCCTGAAGCCTTTTGTGTTTATTGTCCTACCCAGTATAGTCCTTATGTTTGTCTGTCTGGCACAACTCTTTCTTTTGATAGAACAAACCTTTTATTAACACACTCTCAAGAAAAGCTGTTGGTGTTTTTGTTCCACTATTAATTTCTTCTCCCCCTACCTCCCACCATGGCCTTGTCTTCAACCTACCTCCCCACTCACTTGCTCCCTCCCTCCACCCGGCTGCTCAGGCACTGACATGATGGGTAAGATGCTGAAAATGCAGATGTTGGAGGATGAGGATGACCTTGCCTACGATACGGAGATAAAGGAGCGCACTTCGTCCACATCTGACGCCCAGCCAGCCTGGATGAGGATCCTCCACACCACTGCCTGCAACTGGCTGCAGCTCATACCCCAAACAGTCAATCCACTCAAACGCACAGTGGAGAACATCAAGGTAATGGCAGACAAATGAGGAAGGATGGTTGGCAAGCAGACTTCAAGAGACAGACCTATAATAGTGTGCTCTGTACAAGAAGCTGTACAAAATCAATGAGAATTTCTGTTATGTTAGTCAGTTTCTTTTTATACATACCACCTCGTCTGTTTTGGGGTTGTCCGTCCAGTCGGTAATTCTAGTTTTTTTTTATGACTTAATGTAGACTTATGAGCTGAAATAAAATTAAATAAAACACAGGTTTGAATGTTAGTAGATAAATATGTACCTTCTTTTCATTACACCCTTCTGTATTTGATTAAATGTCTTTGTTAAAACACACAAACACCAGGACCCACTGTTCCGGTTCTTCGAGCGTGAGGTAAAGATGGGTGCCAAGATGCTGCAGGAGGTCCGTCAGGATCTGGCCGATGTGGCGCAAGTTTGCGAGGGCAAGAAAAAGCAGACTAATGATCTGCGCACTCTCATCAGCGACCTTGTTAAAGGTAAAAGCTTACTCTTTGACTCATTGTTAATTTGTTTTTTTTTACATGTTTGAGGCTGGATAAATAAATATTGGAAAATCACTGCACATTTAAAAAATTCTTCAGTGTCATCCTTGACCAACAAGATGTGCTTATATTATGATGGAATAATGGGTTTACACATGTTTTTCTTGCTTCCCAGGCATCCTCCCTCGCGGTTGGTGTCGGTACACGGTTCCAGCGGCCATGACTGTGATCCAGTGGGTGGCGGACTTCAGTGAGCGAATCAAACAGCTGCAGCAGATCTCCCAGGGTTCTGCCAGTGGGGGTGCAAAGGAACTGAAGGTACTTTTTGGTTAACTATTTGTGTAGAGCAATAAACAATCTGTACCTAAATAGTATGTTAAAATCCATGAAAATTGACAAAGCCACTCACAATACTGAAATTTGTTTTTTCTCCTTCTCCAGAACATCCATGTGTGTATCGGCAGCCTGTTTGTGCCAGAGGCTTACATTACTGCAACACGCCAGTATGTGGCCCAGGCAAACAGCTGGTCTCTGGAAGAGTTGTGTCTGGAGGTCAATGTCACCACCGCCCAGGGCGCCGCACTGGATGCCTGCAGCTTCGGCATCAAAGGTCAGACAAGCAGGCTCACACTGATTCTGTAGCCTCCCTAGTCAAATACTCGCATAGCTCTTGAAAATGTGAATCCAGCTGGTTGTCACTAATAGAACTTTGTGATCTAATACATATTTGTAAAATGTAGTTTCAAGGGTTCTAATGTGAAACATGCTCACGGTTTGTCTCAGGTCTGACACTGCAGGGAGCTACTTGTGCCAACAACAAGCTCTCTCTGTCCACCGCCATCTCCACTGAGCTGCCTCTGACTCAGCTCCGCTGGATCAAGCAAGACAACGCTGAGAAGAGACACATGGTATGAACGAGATATGTATACACAATTTATAAAACAATTCATCTTTCTAACAAATAATTTCTACAGTGAGAAGATTTAAGGTATATTATGCTGTTAACTTCTGCTTTTGTAATGATTTTGGCTGTTTTCTTACATTTGTTTCTTGTCCTTGCAGGTGACTCTCCCTGTGTACCTGAACTTCACCAGGTCTGACCTCATCTTCACCGTTGACTTTGACATCGCCACCAAGGAAGATCCGCGATGCTTCTATGAGCGTGGTGTTGCTGTCCTCTGCACAGAGTAGATGAAACATTAGTCATTCCTTGAGGTCCACAGCCTTGATTATTAAACTACACATAATCACTTAGTCATTGCTTATTACCAACCATTTAAGAAGTAGTTTGTAGCCTGTTGCATTCCAATATAAAAAGTAGTTGTCAACATTCATGGAGCAGTAATTTACTTGTAGTCAGTCTTAGTGTTTTTGGAAGGTATTGATGAAGGTTGAGAGGAGGATGTTAGATGGTGATGGTGAAGATGAAATGTGGAAACGATCAAAGGAAAGGATGTTTTTATGAAGGAAACTGAATGGTTTTAGATTGAATAAAGTCTGTTGGAATTAATTGAAATGCAATTATGATTTCAGAGTGGTCTTTCTTGATGAATGTAATGAATGAAATTGTATGCTGGGTTATAAGGATTCACTTCAATTCAATTTTATATAGCCCAAAATCATAAAAACAAATTTGACATTGGACATCCCTGTCTTGGGACCTCCCATTAGATCAGGGAAAAACTCTTCTAAATAAAGAACCTGTAAAAATCCTTTTACGGGTTCTTTTTTTAAGGAAGAAACCTGAGGCAGATCAACAGAGAAGGATCCCTCACCCCGGACGAATGGAGTGTACGGAGCTGGAGCTCTTAATCTGACTGAAATTTTTAATATATGCTCAAATACGTGGCCAATATACAATAGTTGTTTAACTGTCCTGTGTTAAAAAAAATTCCAATAATTGAGCAATACGTATTCTCACCCATAAAGCAAAGCTGCTATGACTCCCGACATGCACACACCTCAATTAAACAAATTAATCCTCATGTTCTATGTTCGTGCTGTAGCTAGTTAGCCTTTTGCTAAGTGAAGAGCAGAATTTATTGTGCATGTTGTACCTCGATATGACAAGGGACATCTCTTTTATTCCTCATTGATGCAAAAAGGGAAACAGATTGTCCAAATCAAACTATGCCTGATCTTTGAAAGGAAATTCCACTCTTCTGTATGCTTATGTTCAGTAAACTGAAGTAGTAGACAATGTCTCAGAAGGTACCCAATGATTTTCATGAATTTGCAGAGGAGATAAAGACTTCTTCTTTTAGCCCAGACCAGATCAGTTAATTTCCTTAGCTCTGGACATGGGGACACAGCACGTAGCGGCACCTATCAGGAGGTGCTCAAACTTCACTATTCAGTATAGCACACACTGGTTTAGCTTTTGTGGACATAAAAAAAAGATACATAATTTTGAATCCTCTTAACTTATTTCTTTAATTGGAAGATGGGAAATTACAGTTTGTAGTGGCCATTTGTCCCGTAAATTAAAAGAAAGTAAATATAAATCAAAAATAAACCAAAATCAAAAGCCACTGATGCACTGTAGGTATGTAATTTATGCAGTTAAAAAGAATGTAGGGTCCATGCGGGAGTCTGGTTTTACTGATGTTTTATTTCAACGTAAAACACATAGGCCCTGTCCAGGTGCATCACAGTCCTGTACCTGCCTTCTCCTTTAAATACACCAAGTGCCCACAGAGTTACCCAATTACCAAATTTAAAGACTAAGTAAACTACTATCAAAAGAAAAAACTATCCTAAAACATCAACTAAATCTAACCTAAATAAACAAACAACTATAATTAAACAATATTACTTGTGAATAAAATAAAACTTCAGTAAATAGCTCCTTCACAGTTTCTACATCACCAGTGCATATGATGTCTATTATGGACAAATAAATCCCAACTACTTGAAGACAATCGGTACATTATGTGACACTCAAAATAACTGAAGGTACAAATACAAACCCTCAGGGATTTACACCGTTTTATCTATACATAATCATAATAAAGTGCATTGCCAAGTAACTATAATATTTCATTCTACCTGAATCATCATCATTTAGTATGACTTCAGTACTTTGGTCTGTCAGTCCACTATTAGATGGCTCGAACATGGTTCAGATGCAGAGTCCCTTTCTTTTTGTTCGTCATCCATGTTAACACACTGCCTCTTTCTTTGCCCATCTTCGGCTTCAGCGGAACCCAGCTTTCTCTTGTAAATCGATCGGAGGTTACAGGGGCCGGGTGACGTCTCAGAGGAGCTATCCAGCCTCTGGGATGAAGTCCCTTCCACTAGGGTTACAGGTCCAGGTAAGTGAGATGTGGATGGCATTGTAGCATGTAAGCCTGCATCATTAAATTGACAATGCATTTCTATATCCATGGTTTGGCTGTGTATTGTTGAATCATTGGCCATTTCCTCTGTACGATCTCTACAACCACCTCTGTCACTATGGGAGGGCATGATGCCACAGACACACAGCTCAGAGTCACTCCCATATTTCATCTTGACATCCAAAAGATGTTGCTGCTGCTCAGTTATGGGATCTCTCGTCCCATTTTCTGCCCCTTCTTTGAGGGCAACAGAAGGAGGGTGATGAAGGATAAATCTCTTACTCCTATTCCTACCCAAAAAACGACAGCCGCCACCTCCACGTTTTCCCTGCAGCCTTGTTTGCCTTCTGGAGACATCCACATCAAACTTTGACTCGTCAGAATCCTCTGAGCTCCCATCGTATGGGTCCAAAAACTATAATCAAAAGCACACATGCATTCATTTATGAAAATACAGAACAGAAGGATGCTTTTGTAACAGAAAGGGGGCGGATTAGACAAAGAAGAGTGCTTACCAAAGAATGACACCCATGCCTTCCAGCAGGTGTGTGTGTTAATGGCAATGTCCGCCGAAAAGTCCCACTCTCTGGTGTACTGCTCACACATCCCTGCTGTATACAATGAGTTTATTCAGTGATTTTTCTATCGACAAGTGATTAATTTCTTAAATCAAAAACTGCAAGCCTGCTGGAGCCCATTCAATGTGTTCCCCTGCTAAGCAATGTTACTGAGATCGCAAAAGACAAAACTGTGGACATAGAAAGGTGTGTATGTTTGGTGCCAAGATAAAGAGCATGTGGTCATTTTCTGAGAAAGAAACTCAATTTGATCTCATTTTAGAACTGAATTCATTGACATGTCCACAGTAAAATGTTCTTATGTTTGGGACTGGTTGCAATCTAACTTTAGGCCATGTGAATTATATGTATACAATGAGTTTATATTGCCAATTGTATATGTACTTATTATATGTGTGATTGTCACATTCAGAAATAAAGGAATACCATAGTGCTGGTGTCCGACCACCTTGGACTGATCTCTGAGTCAGAATCAGTGCTGGACTCCACTAAACACAGCTCCTTAAAGAAAACAGAGGTCACTCCATCCACATTTAGCAAATGTCAAAGCAGGACAACAGTTAAATTAATTTTTGATATGTTCAAGGGACAGAGCACTCTCAATATGGTAATGTGGCTGGATGATATATCTCACCATGTATTTGAAAGCAAGCTGGTCCATATTGTTGGGCACATGTCTATCCCTGTGATCTAATTGGAGAATATGCATGTGCAAAAATGCACTTAAAAACTCAAAACATAATACATATTACAAATTTAAGTAAATTCAAGTTAGTATTCTAAGTTTCTGAATTTTGCAATAAATACATATATATTTATAAATTGATACCTGGAGATGTAGCCTTCAGAGTTGTCGTCTTCCACCATATGACATGACATTTGCCGCTAACTTATTTGCATCGTGATGAAGTAAAACTACGGTGTATTTGTTGTGTTGTCAGGTAAAAAGCAAATTAATCAACTAGCAGATTGCCAGGTGCTTTTATGTGATGCAGCAATGTAAGGCCACGGGTGACCAGTTGGTCTACACGCGATGGTAGCATTTGCACGAGTTCAAAACGCCACTTAGTGTGCTAATTAAAATATTTTAACAAAATAATACGTCCGTCCGGTGATTCTTTTTCAAAATAAAACCCGCATTGACCTCGCTGCTTTTGCTACTAATGCATTTATGTCAATGTATATCATCATGTCTACCTTCTAAGTCTGTTTTTTTTAACATGTGTATTTTGTAAATCGTAATTAAAGAGTTTCTAAATATATACATTAAACTAGCTATCAACCTACCACGAACGCAAACATATCTCATATTGTTGTATAACTTTTCTTTTCCCACATGTAGCGTTAATGTAAGTAATTTGGGGATTTGAAGTTTTGTTTTAGAAAAGTTCAATACTGTGGCAATAATGTTATTCTAAAATAGCTCCAGCAGTGTCCCCCTTCAGTTCTCCGGTGAACCATTGGGGGGAACGGGAGTCGGGATGCCCGCTCCATGGCCCCCGCTCCTCCTCCCCGTGCGTAAGATCCGGCCTGGGGGAAAGGGATGAATGTTAATTTCAAAGATGGCGGCGGAGGGAGGAGGGAAGGAGATGAACGAAATTAAAACTCAGTTTACCACTCGGGAAGGCGTCTATAAACTCCTCACTCACTCCGAATATAGCCGCCCCAACAGGGTGCCTTTCAACTCGCAAGGCTCCAACCCCGTCAAGGTCTCCTTCGTCAACGTCAACGACCAGTCGGGCAACGGCGACCGGATCTGTTTCAATGTGGGCCGTGAGCTCTACTTCTACATCTACAAAGGCGTTAGAAAGGTAGCGAGCTAACGCGACTATTGTCAATGGACGTTCGTGATACTGCACGTCAAACCGCGACCCCGCTGCCCCCGCTGTTGCTGAACTCCGGGCTCGTGTTGGACATTAAATAACTCTGACAGGTGCTTGACTTTGAAATTAGCTCGCAGCTAGTTAGCTTGATGCTACGTTGGAGCTAACGCAACTAGCTAACGTTAGCGGCAGCTGACTTACTACGAGGCCGGGGGGCGGAACCCCGTCCCCCGGTCTCTCGCTCCGTTTTACTTGTTGCTAGGTGGTAGGATTCGGGTGTTTGGTCAATGGTCGACGGGGTGAAACCCACCGATTGATTCGACTCAAGTTGTCAGTGTTGTCATGGCCGCCGTGGCGGTTAATTTTTTAACGTTAGTTTGTGGTGACAGTGACAGTTCCTTCGGGTTCCACCCGAAACACCTGTCGACGCCGTTTTGAATGAGAGGAGTCGATAAAATCACAATGCTGCCGATTCAGTGACTCTTAGCTATGGGGATGTATCGTCAGACGAGGCTGACTTGCTCTGCTCGTAGGGAAATGCTAACGTTAGTCACATTAACATATATGCCGGAGCTTTTTAAATCAGCTTAGTAAATCATAACATGCAAATTCGAGATCATCGTCTTTAAAGGATCCATCATCGCACAATATGTGTTCATCATGTTGCTAGCAAACAAGTAATTTCAATATTAAATACTTCTTGGTGATGGTGGGTCATGACAAACATGCCAAAAGAAATACGAAGGCGAAAAACGACCGGAGATCACATGGTACATGTGGTCAGCAGTCCTAAGTTACATTTGAAAAGAAATTCACAAAGCAGCCGTATATATTTGACACTAACCCAACATCAAGTGGGTTCAGCTTTGTTAACAGCTGACATCATAAGTTGACGGGATCATCTGATTTCTAACTTGAATCGATGTGTCATGACATTACTTGCACTGAAACGTGCATGTCATGTGTTTCCTCATTCCATTGGTTAAAGGCGGAACTAATATAACTTAAAAGAATTAGAGTTTGTATGTTTGTAGAAAAAGACAACATTGTGTGGAGCAGACACATGGCTATGTGTTTTTTTTCTTTTTGGTCATATGTTGTACAGATTATAATGCCCTCTTTGTGACATTGGGCTAAACAAATATAATTGAATTTAAAATCACAGTGAACAAATCTACCAGATCACGTTGAACTGTTCAATTTCTGATCTTCTTAC
Organism: Clinocottus analis; assembly: GCF_023055335.1. NCBI lineage: Eukaryota > Metazoa > Chordata > Actinopteri > Perciformes > Cottidae > Clinocottus > Clinocottus analis. The sequence continues at coordinate 10,538,041 of NW_027175898.1, forward strand.
TTCAATGTATCCTCCACCACTCTTGACATAGGCTTATCGTCTAGCCTTAGTGCTGATATTGATAATCGTCAAAGTACTGTCGTTTAATTTGTCATAAGAGCAGTATCTTCAACTTAAAATCCGTTTGAAAGATGGTTTGACATTTCTCACACTTGTGGAGAAACCACTGATTCATCGTCTTCAACCAATTTAAATTCTTCCAGGAGTGTAAACTGTCAATCATTGAATCAATGAAACTGTTGTTATACTGGTTATCTGCAGTATATACCCATGGTGTGTTGTTCATTGCAGTAAAAATAATGTTTTCCTCACTAACTGTAAATCATAAAGAGTGATCGCTAACTTCTGACAATCTGCAGAGAATCTTGAGTCCTTCCTCTTTTTTCTCCGTGACTGTCACCGATTACCGATTTAATGTGTTGCAAAAGGTCATGCAGAAATATTGAGTTTAGCTGTCACTTCTGTCACTGCAAGATACTTGACTTAAGAAAGCTTTAAGCCGACTTTAAATAATATTTTTCCTTCATCTCCTCTAAATGTTGTGCCAGTGTGATGAAATGTAACCGCACACTCTGCTCCAATAGTTTATAACTGACATTTCAACCAACAATAGCTTTTGTCATGCAACAAAGAGAAGTCATTTTTGATATTTAAAGCTTCCTGTCATTATTTCATGTGCATTTCCTCTTTCGCTCCTCAGGCAGCTGACCTGAGCAAGCCCATAGACAAGCGCATCTACAAGGGAACGCAGCCCACCTGTCATGACTTCAACCACCTCACAGCCACAGCAGAAAGTGTGTCCTTGCTGGTGGGTTTTTCTGCTGGACAGGTACAGCTCATTGATCCGATCAAGAAGGAGACGAGCAAGCTCTTCAATGAGGAGGTAGGTGACTGAGGGACGGAGGTTAGATTAATACAAGTTTTGCGTGTGTGTGTGTGTAAGAGGAAACATTGGGAGAGGCAGTGGATTTCAATATAACATTTTTCACAAAGTCAGTTATTGTAGTACTGTTGTCAGATGTTCCACCTTCTTATAAAGATTTAAAGCATCTGTATGGCAAAAGGTCGTCTATATTCTAAGGATTTCCAATAGCCTTTCTTGTCCTTTGTGCTGCTATTTGTATTTTCCCTGCCTCACACATTTTAAAACAATATTACCAAAAGGGGCGCATTAAATAACATTTTAAACATTGATACTTTGATGATACTGTGCTGATATTTCTTTTTTACTCTCTCCTTCTGCTCTCTCCTGCCAACTGCTCCTCAAACCTCAACATCCCATCTGTCCTGCCAGAGACTAATAGACAAGTCCAGAGTAACATGTGTGAAATGGGTGCCGGGTTCTGAGAGCCTGTTTCTGGTCTCTCATGCCAGTGGGAATATGTACCTGTACAATGTGGAGCATACGTGTGGCACCACAGCACCACACTACCAGCTGCTTAAACAGGGAGAGAACTATTCTGTACACACCTGTAAGAGTAAATCCACACGGAACCCTCTCCTTAAATGGACAGTAGGCGAGGGGGCTTTGAATGAGTTTGCCTTCTCTCCAGATGGGAAGCTCCTAGCCTGCGTTAGTCAAGACGGCTTCCTACGAGTCTTCAACTTTGACGCAGTCGAGCTTCACGGCACCATGAAGAGCTACTTCGGTGGCTTGTTGTGCGTGTGCTGGAGCCCTGACGGAAAGTACATCGTAGCAGGTGGAGAGGACGATTTAGTGACCGTGTGGTCGTTTTTGGACTGCAGAGTCATTGCCCGAGGTCACGGGCACAAGTCATGGGTCAGCGTGGTAGCATTTGACCATTACACCACCAGCGTGGAAGAGAGTGACCCAATGGAGTTCAGTGGCAGCGACGAGGACTTCCAGGATCAGATGATCCACTTTGGACGAGACCGGGCCAACAGTACGCAGTCTCGACTCTCCAAGCGCAACTCCACGGACAGCCGGCCTGTTAGTGTCACATACAGGTTTGGCTCAGTGGGCCAGGACACTCAGCTGTGCCTATGGGACCTCACGGAGGACATCCTTTTTCCCCATCTTCCGCTCTCACGGACACGAACACACACTAACGTGATGAATGCTACCAGTCCCCCTGCGGGTGCTACAATAATCACTAACACCTCTAGTAACACTACTAATGGAAACAACAGTGGTGCCAATACTCCTGGCATTAACTCCCTCTCTACTACATTACCACGCTCAAACAGCCTGCCCCATTCAGCCAGCACCACAGCAACCGCAAACAATACCAACAAAACTGGCAGCGGTGGCGGCATCGGCAGTGGTATTATGGACAGTGCCATTGCTACTGGTGTGAGTAAGTTTGCCACGTTGTCACTCCACGATCGGAAGGAACGCCACCACGAGAAGGACCACAAACGCAACCACAGCATGGGTCACATCAGCAGCAAGAGCAGCGACAAGCTCAACCTGCTGACCAAAACCAAATCGGACCCTGCTAAGACTCTGGGCACTCTGCTGTGCCCGCGCATGGAGGATGTGCCCCTCCTTGAGCCCCTCATCTGTAAAAAGATAGCACACGAGAGACTGACTGTACTCATATTTTTAGAGGACTGTTTAGTGACTGCTTGTCAGGAGGGATTTATTTGCACATGGGCGAGGCCAGGCAAAGTGGTAAGTTCTTTTTAATGTAGGAAATGTGGGGGGAAAGTGTCTTTCAATCTTGAACTGTCCTTAAATCAGTTGATTGGCCCTAACTTAAGGCAAGAAATATTCTGGAGGCAAAAAAAAGTAAGGACATTGGAGGAACATTTTTAGCTTTTATAAGATAGACTGTCAATTTCTGCAGGCAGGCGAGTAACATATCAGACTTGTTTAATGTACATCTGCTTTACAGTGAAGGAACCATTATGCCTAAGTTTCAAATCTAACCAATGCTATAAAAATCTTAGTCCGGTTATATAATACATTCTGATAAGGAGGATTTTCTGTGTAGACCTGTGAGGGGGGGAAAGACGTTAATCCATATGAAGTGTATTCATTGGTTCATCATAATCATCCCACAATGCATAGCCAAAAAAAATCATCTGCATACACTTTTGCATTTCAGCTTTTATGCAAATTGTTCTCTGTATTTGCCAAAATAATCTCTGCAGTTCCTCACATGCGTCCATCTTAATGTGTATACTCCCCTATATACTTCTCTTTTTGTCTGTGTTTTGACGGACTTTGCCGGAACAAGGCACACGATAGTCTGGAGCTGGAACATACAGTTAGTCTTTTGAGATTGTTACTACATTAACAAAGTGTTTGAGGCGAGAATGCCCTTGAAAAGTACATCAGCAGCTGTAAATGATGGCACAACACAGTAGTGGGATGGAATTTGGATAAATAAATACATAATACAATACAATAAAAGTGCAGTTAGAATTCAGTAAGAGGAAATAAGTTCAAACAAACATTATTGTTTATTTTTAAGGATTAAGTGTGTAATAGCAGAAGTGCAATAAAATGTAATGCTTGCAAAAAATGGACGAAAAAGGAAAAAATGCCTTCGAAGGTCGGAGCAAGAGGATATAAAAGGTGCCTGGAAAAAACATTTATCTTGTTGTGTACATTAGAAGTGCCTTGATCACGCAAACCTTTCAAAGAGTCTTACACTGCCTACTTGGCATCCACTTTGACTGCGCTGCACAGCCGTTTAACTGCAGGGGACTGGGATGTGGAAGGAAGAGGCTGATTTTTAATGAGCTATTTGTTGCTTGATTTTTTTTTATTTTGCTAAAGTGTGTCATCTTTCCCAATGCAAATCTCCTTGTTTTCCTTTTTCCAGGGTTTATTGTCATCCCAAAACCAAGCCAGCTCTCCCAGTGGAACAGTAGTATAGACACAATATTTCTGCTGCTAAAGAACCCTGCAACCCAGAGTCTGATGCTGCTCTTCACCCTGCAAGCATTGCAAGTTTTCCTTTTTCTTTTATAATCCCACACGCTCCCCCGGATTTTGTTAATGGCTTTTTTCTGTTTTTCGTTTATCACTCACTTGACCTAGAGGAGAAATGAAGCAAGAAAAGGTGTGGTGCAATTGTGGACTATTTGCGCTAATGTAGTGTCTCTGGATTTCTAACACATTTTAGATTTGAAAAAAATATCTTTCTTTTCAAATACCGTCAGACTGTTTTCCCCTCTGGAAATAGAGCTTTGCTTTGAGAGATGCGAACCAGACAATTGTGGCTTGAGGTTAAAGGGGTAGTTCATTTAATTTTCAGAATCTGTGTTCTTTTTTTCTCTTTACCTTGTGGTGTGGCCCAGTCTTGGCTCAGGGTTACGTTACTGACTAAAATAGGATTTTTGGATGAACTATCCTTTTTCCACCAAGTGCGTACGCATCTGAAAGTTTTGCATCCATCCACATTTACCCACCAACCCTTCTGTCTTTTTTTGAGGAGAATCTCACCATCAACAACTTTGCACTGATTTTGTTATTCTGTTGTCTGTTTTTATAACTACTCTAACAGAACAAAAAAAGGTTGAGGACTGCCTTGTTTCACTGGGCGTTATCATCCTCAGTCTTTAATTCTGAAACTATAAAGTTGGATGCTGCAATCAGTCTTTTTAAAGAAAAATATGTTTGCACTTAATTTAGTTTATTAGAAGCAAATGGCTTTACATTTTGGGTGTGCTCAGAACTCACAGATGGCTAATAACAATAGGTAAAGAAAAATGATTAAAGAAAAAAATTTAAAAGTTTATCTTTTGAGCATTTATTTTAATATTATTTCAGATTTAAAATCTGCTTTGTATCATAATGTGCATATTGTAATTAATTGATTTGATGGGGCCCTAAGCAAAGTACCATTACTCCAGTGGAAGCTTTGTCATTGATAGTTATATTTCTAAAGCCTAAAGTATACATATTAATAATATTAAAATAATCTTGAATACACCGTTTTCTGTTCCTTTTTGTCGTTCACCCACATGTACTGTATTTACATAACAAAACTGTAATGCTTCTGGCTTGGAAATTGCTTACATTGTCATAAAAGTGCTACAGCTGCAAGGAAGGAGCTGACAAGTATGTCATCTTTGAAGCTCTGGATGACAACAATTGAATCTCAAAATACTTGATACAAGCTTGCATTAGGCCTCAGACCTTCTTTAAAGAAATTTAAGAATAAGCAAAATGAAAGAATTCAGATAAACGTCAATGAGTCTTTCCCATTTGAGACATACTTTTTTGTGTGACGACCATTATTTTGTTATGCCTTGAAGACTTTAGTGACCATTTACGCCGGACAGTAAGTTAGTGAAGCAAATGTGTTTTTATAGTGGATACCAGTTCACATGTTCCACTTTATTGTTTGTAGAAAAGAAATCATGATTCTCATCAATCTTTTCCTCTTTACATGTTTATCAGGAGGCTGTTGCACCTTAACAATGACATCATACAAATGACCCGTAACTTCTTTAATCTGGTAATGTGTCACAATAACCAACATAATACAGTGCAGACTGAGTCACAGTCCGGTTTTCTTTTTTTCGTTCTCAGCTCTGAATTAAATTGTACTTATTTAAGCCACATTGCTTCAATTAGAGCTACTGGCGGAGCTACATTCAAAACATAAAATACAAATATGTAGGACTTTCTTAAGGCCATATACATTAAAGATCACATACATAATTGATCTAAAAGTTTGTTTTTTTTGTTGACTGTTCTGTCTTGCTGCCCCTACGGGGCTATTTATTTACATTACAGTTCAATGTGCCTTTAAAATATTTTTCTCCAAAGGAAATGTTGTGGCTTAGAATAAATCTGAAGCCCTTTGTCCCGAGGAGTTAAATCGCAGCATTTGAAAAGAGACTATCGCAAGTATACAATGCCTATAAAAAGTATTCAACCCCACCCCTGGTTTTTTATGTTTATTGCTATTGTAAATTGTTATTTATTTAAACCTGCTGTCAAGCATCTGTTTTACAGTAGCACATAATTGAATGTGTCATTTGTAGTCATGTTTTTATCATTTATTAATTTATTTGATCATTTGTGGTTCAAGGCTGTAAAACAAGACAACCGGAATAGGTCCGTGGTTTGTGACAACTTTCTAAAGGTCCCCCATTTTACAGCAAGTTGACCAAGTTACTCATCAAATATATTACACTATTTCATTCAGAATTTTTTTTAAAAAGACAAACACATTCAGTGTCCGGTAGAATGGGTGCTGGATCAAAGAAATATCTAACAGGATTAAAACTGTGGATTAATCTGTTTCAATACCAAATGCCATTCACCCATGTAAATGGCTCTTCACGTGTCATATCTTATTGCTTAGCTTGTCTAATAGGCTCAGATTGAAGTATATTTCTTAACACTTGTAAACATGTAACACCTGACTAGGTCAAGTAAAACTGAGGTCATAACTAAACTACACATTCTCAATCCATTGTAATATTACAGACTAATATTGTTTGTGAAGATATTACATTGAATTGTACATTGAACAGCTTGATGTGAGCAGTCAGAACTGGGTATATGACAGGCATGGAGGTCTTTGTTGCATTTTTCGTCATGTTTGTGTTGCTTCATAGATTTCAACATCTGGCCTGTCCAAACATTGTCCTCCCCACAATTTGTTTAACAGTATAGGTCTATCCAGTTTTAGGAGGACTTTTTTTATTAATACGTTGGAAGTGTTTTTGATTCTCAGAAGCCTCCCCGTTTCCTATCCAGAGGTGGAATGTAGAAGGTCTTGAAAGCTGCCCGGTGTGACTCATCCCGGGGCTGTGAAGAGAGGAAAAGTCTCCTGAATGACAAATCAAATCCCTGAATGAAAGCACTTGTTTAGTTATATTAATGTGGTGTTTCTTTTGCATTTTTTAAAACATCTGATATGCAAGACAAACCTGAGTTTTGTTTTAACTTAACTTTCCCAATGTCCTTGACAGATGTGACTCGACCTAAATGACTAAATGATTCAAACATGTAAAAAGCCTGACGTCTGCGTAGCGCTCCTGTGTTTACCTTCGCCAATCGTGACTGGCACTTTTTCGACGTGATGGTTGGCAGAGTGCCTCGGTGGGTAAAGGCCGGCAGAGTGCCTCGATGGGTAAAGGCCGGCAGAGTGCCTCGGTGGGTAAAGGCCGGCATAGTGGAGACTGGGAAGGACATCTGTGATCCGGGCACAACCATATTGAGCTTGGGTAGCTCTGTTGGATTATGAATGACGTTACGTCGGATGAGGGGCTCCACTACATGTTTCATGTTGTGCTGGAGAGGGAGAAAGTCGGATGGAACGAGTTGTATTCAGATTAATACAGACTTATTGTCTTCAGACATTTCACTTCAGTTGACTAGAACATTAACTTACGTTTATTAAAGGGGTTTGCCTTGTGTGTCTTCCTCTCAGCTGTTTGCCGAGTCTGGCTGGGCGCCAGATGTGGTCTAAGGAGTTCTGCGTCCCGCCACTCTCTTCTTCATCCATAGTTTCAGATGCTCTCTGTAAAATCTCGGCTTTCTTCTCTGCCTGTCTGGTGGGGGAGGGGAAAAACGCAAGATTTCTATTACAAATGACAGTTCTTTGTCTCCAGTTAGTCTAACCAGCAGACATGGCAATTGTATCATCTACATTTGATTTAATATGTCGCAAGGAGATTGTTCTTTGCAAAGTGTACCTGGTTTCCCTAAAGTATGTGTGCCGCAGAGCTGTTTCAGCAGTAATGCGTTCATCTGGGTCGTAGGCGAGCATCTGATAGAGCAGTGACAGAGCTGGAGGCGGGCAGTGAGGCACCAACTTTGAGATACCGCTGCCTTTTTTAGGGGGGAAGTTGAAACGCATCGCTCGAGACCTGACAGACAACAAGAAACCATGAAAAGTTTTGTTTTTTTCTAAGCACATAAAAAATATATAGAAAATATTTTATTCCATTATCCAAACTGCTTAACCTGTTTTAGACTCGTGGGGCGAAAATGTATATATATATATATATATATATATTTATATTTATATATATATATATATATTTATATTTATATTTATATATATTTATATTTATATATATATATATATATATGTATATATATATATATGTATATATATATATATATATGTATATATATATATGTATATATATATATATATATTTTTCACAATTCCTGTCACAAAGATGCACACCCTTCAAACGACCCATTTCAGATGAACACCTACTGCTTTAACTTTTGGAGAATACTTGGATCTGGTGTCCCCAAAACGTCATGGATCTTGGCAACCTGGTCCAACTCATTGGTTCCAGGGAAGAGAGGCCTCAAACTGAAACAGACAAGTATCTGACTGCCACAACAAACTCATTTGCATAGCATTTGTTTGTCATTTGTTTAAGCCTGTGTCAGCAGACATGATCGATCAAATGAAGCGAAGTAAAACTGAATGCAGACATTGGTAACATTGTATTTGCGCATGTGATCAAAGACAACTCTGTGAGATGAATGTGTATGACCTCATTGGTATTAACTCATAAACCTATGCGTGTTACAGATGTGATGTTGTGCCCTTTCCTTGCAGAAGTACCTCATGATCTCAAAGAAGACACAACCAGCACTCCACATGTCCATCTTTAAGCCATAGTACCCATCAGTGAGGAGGCACTCAGGGGCTCTGTACCAGCGCGTGGAGATGTACTCCGTATGCGGAGGCTTGGAGTACACGCTCCGACATGAACCAAAGTCGCCAAGCTTCAGACTGTTATGCTGCAATTTGTACAAATATTTTTTTTTTATGAACTTTTTTTTTGGTCAATGTCAAAGCAAATTGTAATAATGATGCAGCTCACTTTGATGAGAATGTTTTCTGGCTTCACATCTCTATGAAAGATCCCACAGCTGTAAAAACAAGAAAAGAAAAACGATCTCAACACAGTTCATTTGTTTTTTGTTTACTGTTTCGTGTGACCCAAGGTGTTTTTGTAACTACCTATGCATGTGTTCAAGTGACTTGCAAAGCTGGTACATGTAGTTCTTCACTGTATTATCAGGCAGCGGCGTGCGTCTTCCTGTAAAGAACGAAGCGATATGAGACCATCATTCACCCAAAGGTTTCTAGAAAGACCACTGTACACCTTCACGTTGCCATTCATCCCTATTATTATTTATTACATGCTTGCAATGTGATATTGGCAGACTTACCTTGTATGAACTCATAGATGTTCATCTCCATCAGCTCACAAATCAAAGACACAGTTCCAGTTTCTTTGTCACTGAAACATTGTGTTAGATTAATATAACGCGCCACATGAAACTTGGTAGAGGCAATACAATAACTTCATAATAGACAACACTTGAGTACTCACAAAATCAGTTCATGTAGCTGGATGATATTTGCATGTGGGCTCAGTCTCTTCATTGCCTGGACTTCCTGCAGATTGTTGGCCTGCTCTAGACTTGATGACAGATGACATTTGCACTTTTAATTTGACAGGCATCAACATGTATTATTGTTAAAAGTATAGTAAAATAATTGCATCACTGCTGTACTGTAAATGGACAGTGTAACAACGTACATAAGATACATAGCTTATTTTAAAAGGAAAAATATAATGTTAAAAACCATTGCACCGACAACTCAAATTTCATTAAGAAACATCTATTGTTACAGCATCACTACAAGTTCAAAGGCGGAGTAAGTCATCTAGTAGAATACTTAAGACTAAGCGAGAGTTAATCTTCTGACTCATGTTACATGTGTCCAATAGAGTATGGTCAAGTGCACCAATAAGTGCCTATGCACAGGACAGGTTGTTTTTTAGTTTCAGAATACATACCTGTTAATAGTCTGCTTCATGGTTTTACATGCATAGTACTTCCCATCTTTTAGGCTCTGAGTTTTCAACACCTCTGAAAATGTGCCTTCCCCAATTTTCTTGACTGTTTTGTAGCCTGCAGGAATAAAACAATGTGAACAGACTGATCAATGGTGAAATTAGGCCCGAAAACGCAGTTAAAATGTTAATATTGAATATCTGGTGTCTATTTTATCGATTGTTTAGTCTCTTCAAAATGTCATAAAATAATGAATAAATGACTATCTTGTTTTCCAAGAAGCCAAAGCTAACATTTATGACATATGGTTGATCATGTTAACCATTTTCGGCAAAATAGTATGGAAAAAAGTAAGCGCAAAACAACAACATAAAACAAAGGTCACAACGACAATGGTCAAAACCACGTATGTTTTCAGTTCCTTGGTTAAGAGACACAATTAAGTCACAGCTCGCGACTCCAGAGGTTAAACAACACGAGAGGAAACTCTTTGGAGAGAAAGCTCAACGTGGGTTTGATGTCTGACGTGTGACAGCCCATCGCCTCCTCCGCCCCGAATAGGTCGCGTTAAGTCACAACTTACAATTCATTCCTTTGTGTCTCAGCCGCTGCGTGCACGTCGTATATTCACACAACGCGCATCTGGACAGCACATGTCAAGGGATTTTTAGGGGTTTTTTTGCGCAGCGAAGAGTCAAAAACGACCCAAAACTCTCCGTCCGGGTGCTAGCTTAGCTCCGCTAGCCTCGCGCTGTTAGGCTAGCCCTGTTAGCTGACCGTCGCCTTGGTAACGGAGCACGCCTTCGCCCTCCGCTTTGACCCGAGGAGGAAACGGGAAACTCCGGTTGAACGTTTGACTCTCTCCAGTCACAGCGCTTAAAGCAATGGAAGTTAGAAAGCAACAACGTATCACAAAATGCCCTGCCATGTATGACAAAAAAAAATAAAGCCAATCAAGCCTTTTTATTCGCTGCAGGCCCACATATTTGAGGCGACGGTGTTTCTAACAGTTTCACAATTTACCGCCTTACCTTTCTTCCAGAGGTGGGTCGTGGTCGTCAGGTCGGATGTCTTTTCGTTAGACTGCGGATTGTTGTTCTGCATATCAACATTTAGCGGGCCCCTTTTGTTCCGATCGATGTTAGGTGGTGTTTTGCATGCATTTCGTATGCTTGCCCTGTTTTTCAGGCTAATAAGCCAGTTTGAGTAGTGCATCATTCGTGCACTTTAAATGCTGAAAAGCCGACCATGAGCGTAAAGAAATGTAGAAACGGTCCACCGGTCCACTGCGTTCATGTCATAGCGCAGCGTTACCAAGCACCAGTGTCTCCCATTCACAATCAATGAATTCTATTCGCTCATTTCTGATGTGTGGAAAAGGCGTGGACCTGCTTACATTTTTGTTCCACCTCGGCTTCCGTACAAACTCGTCACTCGTACGCATTTTCAGTAGTCCCTTGCGTGTCTTCCCTGCTGAAGTAGCGTAGCTGCTAGAAATGTGAATTCCCCAGTGTTTCTAATTCTAATCAACCTTTTGGTCAGCATGAAAACAAGATTCACCACCGTAGATATCAGGGCAGTTATTGCCGAGATCACTGCAAAGTAGGTGATACGTGTTATTACTCTTAGCCGAGTGGCTAAGCTAACCACCGTTAGTATGGATGTGTCCACAAATGTTGATCTTGCGTTTGTTCTTTCACAGCTACATTGGCATGAGAGTAAACAACGTGTATGATATCGACACCAAGACGTATCTCATCCGTCTGCAAAAGTAAGGACAGTTTGAAAAACTTTCTCCACAAGTTTCAGTGTCATGGTGTTTCCAATGGCTTAACGCTCTTCAGTAAAGTAGCACTGTCACGTTATAAATACACATTATTACATATATAAAAACGGCCTGAAGTTTGGGATTTCTTTGAAAACACACTTTTAAGTAAGCAAGTAGCAGTGTGGCCCAGTCATTTATAAGCTAACCATATGCTTTGTTCTACATATGTAATTAAACAATAGCTGTCATATAAATGTAATGTGGTGGAGGCGAAGTATCATGTGACATGAAACGGAAGTACAGCACCTCCAAATTAAAAAATTAACTCAAAAATTCTACTTCATTACATTCCACCACTTTCAGTCACTTTGTATAACTCTGTGTCACATCTTTGTCCCAGGCCAGACAGCAAAGCTATTCTCCTGATAGAATCTGGGACTCGGATTCACTCCACAGACTTTGAATGGCCCAAAAACATGATGCCTTCGGGCTTTGCAATGAAAGTAAGACTTTAAAAAATCATTACTGTGTATAATTTGACTTTCATGATTCAAGTCCAGATTTCACTGATGATCCCATACACACTATTGTTTCCTTGAAGTCCAGTGTGATGAACCAGACAGTTTTACAGTTTTTTTTTCATATCCATAAACCAATGTGATATGCCAATATCGGAACACGGTTCTTGTTATTGTGATTTCCATGTATTTACGTATTTCTGTGTTGGTTGTAATAACACTGAATGTTTAAAGCAACTTTCTCCTTAGTGTCGAAAACACCTGAAGTCACGGCGGTTGACCCAGGTTAAGCAGCTCGGGATTGACAGGGTTGTTGACATCCAGTTTGGCTCAGATGAGGCTGCCTACCACTTGATTATTGAACTGTATGACAGGGTAAGAAAACATTGTGAAATCTGTATATCAAACTTATAATCTTCTCAGCCTGGACCCAGAGCCGTGACATTAATACATGTGTTTGTGTACATGTGTGCTTTTGCTGTTTTGTCCATATCCATCTTCAGGGTAACGTCATTCTCACAGACTTTGAGTACACCATCCTGAACCTACTGAGGTTTCGTACAGCAGACGCAGAAGACGTTAAGATTGCCGTCAGAGAGCGGTACCCTGTGGAGAACGCCCGACCCGCTGAACCTCTCTTCAGTTTAGACCGGTAACAGCAGCTTTACCTGTACTTGTTGTGTTTGTGGACTTCCATCAGAATTCAATAAACATGTGTCACTCTTAACCGGTGAAAAAAATAATTATATCCTGTAACTTTTTTTGCAGACTGACTGAAATCCTCAGCAAAGCATCAAATGGAGATCAAGTCAAAAGGGTTCTGAACCCTCACCTTCGTAAGTTGCAAGGCAACAGTTCTGAAATGTTAAACTGAAGCAGACAGACTTGAGGTTAAATGTATTATATTTATTTCACCATGTAAACAAACAAACTGAACTTTGTTTTGTGTCCTTTCCAAACACCCCACCAGCGTATGGAGCAACTCTGATCGAACACAGTTTGATAGAGGTGGGACTGTCGGGCTCTGTCAAAGTTGATGGTCAAGTTGATGCAGGTAACGTAGAGAAATAAAAGTTACTGGTTTATGGTTAAATGCCGTAACATACCAGTAGATATAGATTGCTTTAATTTGTAATGGATTTTCTTAATACAGTATTTCTTCTGACTGCTTTTTCAGTTGCCCCTAAAATCCTGGAAGCCCTGCAGATTGCAGAAACCTATATGGAAAAAACAGAAAACTTCAGTGGCAAAGTAAGGGATCTTACATTAGCATTCTTTAGTTCTTTGAAATTCTGTAATAGATTGGTTATATTTACAAACTCTCTGCTCTGTATAATTCAAGGGATACATCATTCAAAAGAGTGAGAAGAAACCAAGCCTAACTCCTGACAAACCCAGTGAAGAACTGCTCACGTATGTCTAGTTTTTTTTAATGCACAATTTGTACCTATACCCACCCATTTGTGTAGTCATTTACATCAGTGATGTCTACTTTCAGATATGATGAATTCCACCCATTCCTCTTTGCCCAGCATTCAAAGAACCCGTATTTGGAGTTTGATACTTTTGATAAGGTACACATTGGCATGGCAGCTCATTTATTATTTATTTATGTATGTGAATTCACACTTCTGGCTCGAATATTATCTGAATCCAATGCTGTCCTATCACTCAGGCAGTGGATGAGTTCTTTTCTAAGATGGAGAGTCAGAGGATTGACATGAAGGCCTTGCAGCAGGAGAAACACGCTATGAAGAAGTTGGAAAATGTGAAGAGGGACCACGAGCAGAGGCTGGTGGCCTTGCACCAAACACAGGTCAGTATTACTTCCAATCGTAACATTTTTCCGATGTAAATGCTTCACAGAATGACTTCTACTCACCCATTTGTATGTATTTGTGCAACATGAATATTGGTGTTAAGAATACACAGAAATGTGCAATAGGACATTCAGCCATTTCATCTCCACATTGCTGAAATTCATAAGGTATTGTGTAATGTATTGCAGGAGGTGGACAGAATAAAGGGTGAGCTGGTGGAGATGAACCTGCCTGTGGTAGAGAGGGCGCTGCAGGTGGTGCGCAGTGCACTGGCCAATCAGGTGGACTGGACTGAGATTGGCACTATCGTCAAAGAGGCACAGGTGGCTGGTGACCCGGTGGCCTGCGCCATCAAGGAGCTGAAGCTGCAGACCAACCATATCACCATGCTTTTAAAGTGAGAACTTCTGAGACAGAAACTTAAACGCCCACAGCTCTGATTATTGTTTCACCATTTGGCTCATGTGTGTCTTTTTTTATTATTATCTAGGAATCCATATATTTCTGAGGAAGACCAGGGAGAGGAAGAGAAAAAAGATGTAGTGGAGGAGAAGGGGAAGAAAAACAAAAATAAAGACAAAGGACAGAAAAAGTTGCAGAAGAACAAGCCGACGTTAGTAGATGTGGATCTCGGCCTGTCGGCTTATGCCAATGCCAAAAAGTAAGTGGACATGTATTCCTTTAGACATAGAATTAAGCATTCATGTGGTGGTGTTTTTTATAACTGATGGGCCCTGTCACTGTGATTTTTAGGTACTATGACTTCAAACGCAGTGCTGAAAAGAAAGAACATAAAACCATAGAAGCAGCAGGCAAGGTAAGACAGCTGTTTTATTTAAACTCAAGATTTATTGCAGTTTAAAAGTTATGGCGACAGCAAGGAACATCAGATCAAAGCATCACCTCATAAAACATCACATTAAGAGCAAAACAAGTATTTGTGTTTCTAAAGATCATTTATAACCACTTGTAAGTCATCATACTTTTGTATACTGTTAAATGTTCTTCTACTTTCATTGTCATTCAAGGCTATGAAATCTGCAGAGAAAAAAACACAGCAAACACTGAAAGAGGTGCAGACTGTGACCACCATTCAGAAGGCCAGGAAAGTCTACTGGTGAGACACATACAACCATATGTGCCGAATACATATTCAGATATATAAAATACTGTATCAGAGGAGCCTTTCATCCTGTCAACCATTTCTCCCCACTTGGCAGGTTTGAGAAGTTTTTGTGGTTCATCAGCTCAGAGAATTATCTCATCATCGCAGGAAGAGATCAGCAGCAGAACGAGATCATTGTCAAACGCTACCTCCGTGCAGGTAATGCATAAACTTATAATACATTATCTTACCTTGAAAAAGTAAGTTCCTTTTTAAAATAGAACTGTTTTATCCCCTCATTTGTGCCTTTACTGTGTCAGGTGATATCTATGTTCATGCCGACCTCCATGGAGCGACTAGCTGTGTCATCAAAAACCCCTCAGGTCAACCTGCACATTTCCATCCACTATTTGACCTTATGCTTTCAGTTTGTGAACATACTTGATTTCACTTTTTCCACTTTGTCTCTGCCCTCCTATCTTCCGGCTGCAGGTGTCCCCATCCCTCCTCGTACCCTGACAGAAGCTGGCACTATGTCTGTGTGCTACAGTGCGGCTTGGGATGCCAAGATCATCACCAGTGCTTGGTGGGTTCATCACCATCAGGTGACAATGTTCATTCATACAATTATCATTAAATGATGTATGGGGAATTATGTACTCTACCATCACATGTTCCATACAAAGTAGCATGTTTTCTGCTAACAAGCCAAGAGCAGAAGTATATTTTCATGTGTTTGCTGTTTCTTTATAATCATCATATTGTAAAACTGTAATTATTCTGTAATATATTTAATACATGTGCAACATGACTCACCTTAACCTTAAAAGTAATCTTTTTCCCTACTTTTGATGGTCTATTGTTGCATTCCTTATGGTGTTCATACACTAGTGGCAAAAACTCCACAGGGCAGAGTTGCATTACAGCTATAAAGTGTGTTATCAGACATGGGAGATTAAAATAGACTACAAGCAGCGACATGCTTAAATCATAACATTGATATAGTAGAACGGTTGGCATTATTTTACATTAATTAGCGGTAATATCTTTTATCTTTGTTTAGGTGTCTAAGACGGCTCCCACTGGAGAGTACCTGACCACTGGAAGTTTCATGATCAGAGGTATGATATGCAAATTTAAAGTGTCTAGATTTTCTGAAGCCCCAGAGGAACATATAAGAAGTGTAACTGCTAATGGCGGCATCTAACGGAGGACCTAACATTCGACATATTGCTCTCCAGGAAAGAAAAACTTCCTGCCGCCTTCGTATTTGATTATGGGCTTCGGATTTCTCTTCAAGGTAAATACCATCTTGAGCTGTGAGTACACGTTTGATCCTTCGCCTTCAAACATTTTGGTTTCACGCTCGTCTCTGTGCAGGTCGATGAGCAGAGTGTGTTTCGGCACCGAGGGGAGAGAAAAGTGAAGACCATAGAGGAGGACATGGAGGACGTCGCATCGAGAGCTGCCGAGCTGTTGGAGGAGGAAGAAGAGCTGATAGGTAGCAGACACAAAAGGAATGACTTAATTCACTGCATATGCAACAACTACAACCGGGTGTTGGAGCTAACTCTGTTGCCTCGCAGGTGATGACAGCAGTAATGAAGATCCGGAGGAGGATAGACCGGCAGGAGATGGAGGGATGAAAAAGATGACTAGAAAGGTGCTTGAGGGGGAGGATGGTGCGAGTGGAGAACTGGCCGCTGTTCCTGAAGAGGACAACATGGAGGCAGAGAAGAGCGGGGAGGAAAAGGAGATGAAAAATGAGGAGAGCGAAGAATTTAGCTTTCCAGATACAACCATCTCCCTGTCTCATTTACAGCCCAGCAGGTAATGTTACCGCTTCAATGCTGACACTGTAAAAATGACGCGGTCTTGCCCACCTTTCTACAAACCTAATGGTTCAATCATTGCACAGAACAATGGATGGTACTGAATGAGTCTCTCCTTATTTCTAGAAATACTCAGAACCCTGGTTTCAAAAAGGATCCGAGCACTCAGGTAATTTGTGGCTTAGCCACAATGAGTTTGGGACTATCTGTTATATTGAGGTTTTTCTTCTTTCTTTCAATGACTATTTAACAAAAAACAAAATGAGTATAATCCAGACTCCAACAGTTTTGTGGTAATACTTTTTCCCCTTATTTCTTCTGTTGCTCAGAGGGATCTTTGTCTGGTTGAACCATTGTACAGGGTTTTGTTCATACTCGTGTTGATTAATTGATTTCTTTTCAGGTTGAGGTAGACTCACAGGGGAGGAAACACGTGACTGCCAAGCAAAGAAGGTAATTGAACGGAATAAAAGACAATCTTACATTCAACATGTACTTCTTCATGTTAAGCTTCTCCCACTAACTTGAAAAGTTTTCATTAACAGGTAGTGTTAAGACAATTGGTTGGTTTATGAAAGAAAATGTAACTTGTGTTATGTAAAATACTTTATTTAATTACTATGTCTGTAATTTTCCAGTCAGTGATACAGTCAGGTGTTTTCGTCTTTCCCACTAGAGAAGACAAGAAGCCGAAAAGGGAAGATTGCGACACTGAAGAGAAGACTGAGATTTCGTCTACTGGACCAGCAGCTGATCCGGGGTCCAAAGGTGGAGGAGTTGCCTCCCAGCAGCCACCGAAGAGAGGTCAAAAGGTAAGGGAGGAGTTTGATAAGATAAGATGTTCTGTTCTTAGGATCAAATGTAAAACAAAGTAATACAACTCCAACAAAGCAAGTATGAATTTGCAAGTCTTTCCAATGGAGATGCAATTTACCATAGAAGAGAAAATTACACTTAAAGACTAACACATACATTTAAAAGGGATACAAGGGACAGTGATCAGTTCTTTAAAAACACACTGTACCTATTGTGATGCATGTCAGTGTTTTCATTTGGTGACTCAATTTTGAACTGTGACTGATCAAATACTTCAATCCGTGTCGTTTTTGTGCGTATTCTTACCTTGTTGTCACTGCAGAACAAGTTAAAGAAGATCAAAGAGAAGTACAAAGACCAGGATGAAGAGGACAGGGAGCTGAGGATGCAGCTGCTTGGGGTGAGGATGAGTAGAAAACTACCCTCTGTGCAATCTTTACAATGTTCTGTCCAGTGCAACAATTTTAGTAGTAACTGCAACTCGAGTCAACACAGTTGTCATGTGCACAGTCCTGGAGACTGACACAATGAATAATGGTGAAAACGCTTTCCTTCCGTAGTCAGCTGGTTCCGCAAAGGAAGAGAAGGATAAGGGGAAGAAAGGAAAGAAGGGGAAAGGGAAGGGGAAAGACGAACCTGCCAGGAAACCAGCCCCTCAGAAACAACCCCAGAAACCTCGTATTGAGGAGATTGCAGCACAGAAACCAGAGCAGGCAGTAGCAGTGGAGGGCGATGAGGAGAGACCGCCTGGCGAGGGAGGTCCTGCTGAACAGGAGGACAAGGTACGAGACACAATGAAGAGCCAATACCAGTGTCTGAAATGTACTATGTGTGTGGCGATGCCTGCCATCTTTGTTTCCTATGTCTTGAATGGTCTTCTCTTCTTCAGGAAGATGAGGTGGACCAGGACAACCCCGGAGCAGAGGTGGGTTCTTAATGTGAACTTTGATAAATAATTCTTATAGTTAATAGAAAGAAACATGTATGGACAGTATTTTAATAATTCAAAGAACATTTGAGGGATTAATGAGTGTTAGTTAAGGGACAGTGTGCAGGATTTGGTGGTATCTGGTGGTGTGGTTGTACATTGCAACCAGCCAAATAGCCCTTCGCGCCCTCCTCCCGTTCCAAGTCTGCGGTAGCATGAGCCACCGAATGCAAATTTAGATGGCTGCTGTTAATACACCGGCTCACATTTGTAGTAGTCTCACATTTGTGTTGGAGAACTATGAGCCCTGAAGGTAACATACATGTTAGGTTTGTCTATTCTGATCTAAACAAGATGCTGCAACACGGCAGACTCTGAAGAGCCACTCCCTATGTCGATGAGAAGGGGTCATTTTCAAGCAACAAAAACACATTTGTTTCAGGTGGTTAGGATGTGAACATATTTATGAATATGATATTCAATTCCTGCAAATAGATCCCCCAAAATGCTACACAGTTTTTTTAATACACCAGTAGGTTTATGACTGCATTAGTTCAACTTTGGTTTGCCTTTGTGCTGCCCCAGGAAGCAGAGAATCTGCTCACCTCTCTGTCGGGCCAGCCTCATCCTGAAGATGTGCTGTTGTTCGCTGTGCCAGTCTGTGCTCCGTACACTGCCCTGACCAACTACAAGTATGTGCAATTCATCTTCTAGTGATCAGGAGACAAAGGAAACCTTGCAGGGGCTAAATAATGTTTTCTTGTTAACAGACATAAGGTGAAGTTGACACCAGGTTCTCAGAAGAAAGGAAAAGGTAAGAATAGTGATCCATTCGAATATTCAGAAAGCTTTTGCTAAATGTTTTTTTACATGGGAAATTGTTTTTAAAAAATATGTATTTTTCTTTGTTTGTACCAGCTGCACGAACTGCAGTTTTTAGCTTCATGAAAGCCAGAGATTCCTCAACTAGAGAGAAAGACCTGTTCCGCAGTGTCAAGGTAAAGAAGTTCACTGCAATTCTTTACGACACATAGTACTATACTACGATCTCTTATGTAATTCACAGTATAGCATGTTTTTTTTTTCTTAAAAGTTTAGTATAACCCTCATACCGGTTTTTATAAATACATTTTACATGATATTTCTCATTTGAGTGTTAACAAGTATTGGAAATGCTGAAATTATTGGTGGATTTACAATTAAAAAAAGAATCTGTACTTTTGCTAATCAAAAGATTATTTGCTTATTAAATGTATGTATTTGTAGCTTTTGTGTGAGTGCATGTAAAATAGCTTTGGGTGTTGGATAAAATAAGTCACTCAGTTTGTTTCTCTTTATTTTACAATTCAAACGGTTTCCCCTCTGTCACTCTGTGTTGCAGGACACGGATCTATCCAGAAACATGCCAGGCAAAGTTAAAGTGTCTGCTCCAAACCTGCTGGCTGCCAAAAAGAAATAAGAGATGAATTAACACAACTCTGGGACTTTGATGACTTTACCTACATTTCCAGCATGAGAAATCTGATCATCACAGTACAGTTCCCTTGTCAGGATATCAATATTGATTGTCTCTTAGTGGGTCTTGAATTAGTTTGAGATGAAAACATGTAAATTAACAACAGAACAACATTAACTGAACAGAACTCACGGTACGTGTTTATTCTTTGAGTAAGAATGAAAATGATGCATTGTATTCTACAATAAAAAACACCAAGGGAACATTGTGCAAACCAGGCAAATACAAACAAAGCCCACCGACATTAGGCATCTCAGTGCAATGTGGCTCAACATCCAATACACTCGGCGTATTTAAGTTATTGATTAATCAAAATTAAAATGCTACCGGAGCCACTCATGACAGTTTTAAAAGGCTTCAAAAGCCTCTTTCAGAGTAAAGAACCCACATTTCCACAAATATATAAATACATTTTATATAAATACAAATTAACATTTCTGTAGCTTCAGAGGAGATAGTCTAAGCAACAAAGCACTAGTTTTAGGTCTGTGAGGACTTTACTATAGACGATTTAGCAAACACCTGCATTAAACAACATGCCAAACGTAGGTTATAGCAGTCGTTGCAGTAACAGGCACCCTAACAAAAGAAATCTGTTTCAGCCTCGCACCACTGTGTTTAGTGTTAAGACATTAGACTTCATTTTATACATTTTTGAAGATGACCAATGAAAACCACAATTCCAAGAAGTGAAATATGTGCCATATGTTTGTTTTAAAGGACTATACGGGATGTGCTTTAAACTTGAAATAGGAAGCCCTGTCCCCTTTCCAGACTGTATGTTCACAGGGTTTCCTTCAGTGGTCGTCATGCAAAGCTGATCGTGAGTGGGGTTTTCTATCCATATTCTGAGCAGGTTTATACTAATGCACTGGCTAGCGCACTGTCTGAAATAAAGATGAAATTTATTATATAGTTGTGGGCACTAAAAAGGTCCAGTGTGTAGAATCTGGTCGCACGTAAGATAAATTGATTCCGTACAGAAGTAGGAATCAATTTATCTTAGAACACAGATATTCCAAAAAAATATTATATTTAAACTTTTCAGAAGGAATAATGAAAGAAGTCCTGCTTAAAAAAATATTTTAGCAAGGAAATCTGAACATGAACCAACCCAAACTCACTGCCACTCCATGAAAGGTTCTACTTGCTTTGCAAGAGTTTGATGCCTGTAAGTTAATAAAATGACAAATTAACACCTTTGAGGATCAACTATAAGTCAGGACCCATTTCCAACAGCCACACAGCTGTTCACTATAGCGTCGAAATTTTTGTTTATGGGTCCACACACACATGAAACTAATGCTTCAGTAGGACTACCAGCTTTGAGAGCAAAACTCACACCATCTTTACATACATACATATTCTCCTGTCAACTTCTGGACAAGACTGACGGCCTCCTCTACGTCTAAGAGCCCAGGGTGTTGACGCGTGCCATTCTCTGTTTGAGGCTGTGCAGGAGGTGTTTAGGCAAGCAGTCCCAGTAACTAGACAAACGCTCCCTGTGCTGCAAAACGGCCTCCATACAGAAACTGGCAGATGGAGAAAGGAAAATATGAGAACAAAATCGTTCAAAGAAAGAAAACCATCTCAGCTTCAGATTTAAAATAAATTCATACTCACCGAACTAGTGATTTGGGCTGAACGTTGAAAACCAGTAACTCGTTGCTGTGAGCCTGTCAAATAAAATAAGTTTAGTTCAATTCAGTAAAAAAAAAACATTTACTGTATGTGATATATTAAGATAGGACTTGCAGCTTACAGCTCTGTGATGAGATAACAGGTTGTTGGCACAGCCTCCAAAGACAAACACCTCTCCATCAGGACCAGAGCACGCTGTGTGCCACAGTCTGAAATACACACAGCACAATGTCAAGAATGGTCCACATACAATACGTTTCCTCACAAATGACTGGTCATCCCCAGGGTCATTTCGCTGAAACTTATCGTAAAAACTAATGTTTGTTTGCATGTAGATTAAGATGTGATTACCTCGGGCTCTCTGTGTGACTGTGTTTAAAATGCTTCCATTCATTTTTGCTCACATAGTAGAGCCAAGCATCACCTGAAAAACAGAAATCTGTTAGACAAGCCATTATTTTGAGGTGGCGAGGGATTATTTTTGATACTGCTTAACAAGTGTCCGACTCACTCAGTGTCTCTCTGTCTGTGGTGAAACCTCCAAATAAGAAGATGTGGTCTGGTGACACAGGAGTGAAGGAGTGCCAAGAACGGCCTACCGGACCCTGCTGGGGAACGCTCCTACGACAGGGTCAAAGGTGAGCATGTTCAAAAAGAACAGGTAGAGGAAAGATGTAAAAAAAAAAAACACCACTTACATTTCATGCCACTCCCATGTGTCTAGGTCAATGTAGTACAGGTCGTTTAGTCTGTAGTTCTGTGGACCAAAGGAGATGGGAGTTGGACTTATTCATTTCACAGTGAACAGGTAGGTAATATCAACCATATGACACCCATATCTTGAAATCCTAGTTTTTATTTTCTTACCTTGTACCGCCCCCCAAACAC
The DNA here is from genome assembly GCF_023055335.1 of Clinocottus analis. Lineage (NCBI taxonomy): Eukaryota > Metazoa > Chordata > Actinopteri > Perciformes > Cottidae > Clinocottus > Clinocottus analis. The sequence continues at coordinate 10,560,642 of NW_027175898.1, forward strand.
ATAGCCTCTGTTACCAACTGTGGCGCAAGCATGAGCTGCTCTGGGTGACGGGGTGTTTCCCTACATCCGACCATACCAGAGAGAGAATAGATCATTTCAAAACATTGTTGGTGTGTTCATTCTAATCATCCTCAAGCAAAAAGCTTATGACTGGATAATGATAAGAACGTGCTTAAGCTACGTGAGGTGAAATTGTTAGCGTTTTGCATGCGTTCACCTTGGTGGTGGGCTGGCTCCATGTAGATGTCTCTAGGTCCAGGACGTGGATGTGGTTGTTCCAGCCACGTCCTGGGCTGTCCCACTGCAGCAGCAAACAAAAATACATCATCATGTCTTTACAGGAAATAAGACACTCCAGCTTTCTTTTGTCTAACTTCCAAGGAGATACTTATATTTTAACTAAAAAAGATTATAAATAAACACTGACAAACGATGCAAGTTTTTGTTTACAGACCACAAGTGAAGACGATTCATCATATTCAAAAGTCCCTTGATGAGTTCCTTGTGCGGCATCGCCGTAGCCTCCGAAGAATATAAGTCTGTGGAAACAATACAGACAATTCTGACTAAAAGTCAGTGACTACTCTTGTGCATTTATTTATACCCATGTTATGGTTAGTGTGATCGAATGGCTTAAACTTAACAGTCCCATTAACATGCTCTGACCATACCGAGATGGGATAAAAGTGTGCATGATGTTTACATAATAACTTAACATCAAAATCCACAGGGAAAAACAGGTTGTCAATCCCTCACCTATTTTTCTGAACCCAGCACCCAAGCTTGTCCTTGCAGGATGGAGGAAGTCCTTTAAGATCCCTCATTTCCTCCCAAACAAGGCTGGGAGCTCTCAGGGGCAGGCGATAGATCTGGAAAAGCACAACACAAAACACAGGCGTTCTGAAATATAAATCGCAAAAAGTAAGTCTGTAAGGTCTGAGACATAAATATGAAACAATCATGTTAGAAAAAAAGAAAAACAGAGGGTGTAAAGAAAGGTGTTTACGGTGACTGTACCCTGTTAGTGTTTCCCCTGGCGTGATGACCTCCAAATAAGTAGAGAACTCCATCGACACACACCCCACAGCTGCCTGACATGGATGTGTGCAGGTTGCCTCCAGCTACATGCTTTGTCCTGTGAACATTCAGGTGTTTGTTTTAAGTTGTCTACTTTGCATGTAAATCCCGTGAATCCAGTGCTGAAAACAATGGCATCAATATGCAACTTAAACATAACAGCTATTACCATACTCCAGACTCCATGTTGTACATCCAGATCTCATTTCTCGGCAGATACAAGTCAAATAATCCGTGGTTTTGAGCATTCTTGTGCAGAGGGAGAATGTATTTTTAAGGAAATGTGCAGATTGCAGTATTATATATGGCGACAATTGCCGAGTTTTGGACATGTATCTAATAAACAGGCTTACCTTATATCCACCCCAAACATACATGGTGTTTCTGTCAATCACTGCTATATGACCGCTGCGCTCAGCTGGGGTATCCAACTCAAACGACTCTAACGCTTCGGTGTCCAAGGGCTGTTCATCCTCGACCTCTTCCTCCTCCTCATCTTCCTCCTCCTCCTCCTCCATCTCGTTATTGACCAACCAACCAAACAGTCGCTCATCTTCATCTTCGTCCGGCTCCTCCATTCTATTGTCCATATCAGTCTCTCTTGTCTCCTGCCAGGACAATACAACAAGAGTGAATCTTTTTGGTTGTTGGCGATAAAACCCCAGTTCAGATTGCTCTAATAAAATAACAAATGGGTTAACAGAAAACCACCCACATTCAAAACGCTAGCTTTAAATAGCAGGAGCTTACTTGTCAGCTGTTAGTTTATGAGAATAAACAATGTTCTTTGTGTCTAAGTTACAGAGTTTCTACAGACATCAGATCCTCACCTTTAACTTTGTGCTCCACCTTTATTTAGTCACTTTATTCGCGACAGCTATCGCTAGCTAGCATAACGACTGCTGCTGACCTACTTTAATTGCTTAAATATTTAGCTTACTATATCAATGTTACTGCTTAGCTTCGCTTTGATGTTCAGACGTCGTCTCACTGAAGGCCCAGACTAACTGGTATCTATTATTTAAAGTGCTCTAAACTACTTCGGTTGAAGCCGTTAGCTGCACAACGTTTGTGAACTCTACAAAGAAGTCCAACGAGTCGGCGGAAGGATTTCTCTACAATTATATTCGTCGCGTTGGTGTCGAAGATAACCTGCGTATAATTAGCTACAGTTATTGGGTTAAAGACGAATTGCACCCGTTGTTACCTTGTGTTGTCAAATGTTCGGTTTTCCTGCAAATTTGAAAAAGAGTATTCTACGCCATTTGTTTGAGGTCATCACAAGAAGCGTTCAATGTGCATGACCGGAAGTTGTCGACCTTCTAAATCCGCCATCTTGGTGAGGTCGGAGCAAAACAAAAAGTAAACCTCATCAAAAAAAAACACAGCAGAGTGGTAATCTACCTTTCTAGCTCAAGGGGTTAACGCCTCTCAGGTCGTCGGTGCTTATATTGAACACGTTTAAGTTACACAGTAAAGTGTTCCACAAAGACTCCTCCGAAAAATGACCTTTACTTTGAAAATCCTTTGTCAAACAGACTTGATTAATACCCTTGTTTACATTAATAGACTATTGCTTGCAGATATGAAAAATAAAATATCCTACTTTCATGCTGAGTGCAACCCTAGTTCACACATTGCTTGAATAAAATAACAACAAATGGGTAGACAGAAAACCACCCACATTCAAAATGCCAGTCAAAAGTAAAACTATAGATTATCATTTAAGCAATACAAGGTAGACTATACCGTTTCAAAGATTGCTCAATAAAGGGCTGATAGTTGTGTATACACAAACGTCAGAATGTTCTGGAAATGAATAAAACCTTTATTATTCACGACAGACATACATGATATAGAGACATACAAAAATAAACCACAACAGCAATTTGATTACAAATCAATATTTACATTCGGTATCATACATAAGCAATGTACAAAACAATTGACATGGATCCACTTTTTGATCCTTGATTTTCTTTAGAGTCCTTGAAGTTTGCTGCAAACACAAACACATAACTGATTAGTATGACATTTGAAACTACAGTTATCTGTAGTGAATGACGTGGAGAGAAAAGTGAAACCTGAAGAACACATCTCACCTGTCCTCAACAGTTCTGCTGGATGGGTAATACACCTTAAATGTGAAGCCACTTTTGGGGAATGAGCCCTGTAAAAATAAATTACAGACAAATACAAAATTAGTGCATATTCAGACAAGACAATGATATAACTTTGACAGAAAATTAAAAACAATGATTTATTTCTTTTTAAGAAAAATGTTAGGCTTCTGTTTCTTACCGGGTTGACACAGAGACAGTCTGTGTTTTTAATGTTGAATGGGTCATATTTGTCTGCGAAGATTATGACATCAGGGACGGGGTAGACACCCAGGGAGTAGTCGTATGCCCAGAATACAGGACAGACATACAGAGGTAGTGGAGTCAAGTGACCCTGGGATAAGATGGTCTTAACAAACTGGGAAGAAGAGGAGGACATTTCAAATTGTGTTTTTTCATGAGTGAGACCAAGGCTGAGTATTTTCCAAACAGTTTTGCAGCAAAAACTCATTGCTTAAGGAGTAGGTATGGGACGATATAGGAGTGTATTGCGGAATAAACTTTTTTTTAAATTTTTTTTGGCACATTTGAATGATTATCTGGATAACATCATGAATCGTAATATTAATATTGTCCCATGCCTATTAAGGAGCACTTTGAATTAATGCCCAAAACGTAAATGACTACATACAAAGGAAATTCAAATCTCTGACAACTCAAGTAATAATGCTGTACATGTGTTTAGTGAGAAGAATTTCCCCCATTACGAAGGTTTGTTCAGAGAAGCTGAAACTTACATGGTTTGGAATGTCAAGATTGTTATTGGGCAACCGGACACAGTTCCTGCACATCTTGTTGACCAGGTCTTCCCTGATAATGACAATCTCTTGGCTGCAGTACTGGATCCTGAAAGGGAAAACAAAGCAGGTCACTTTTAGTTTCTAAAACAGAAACACTGCCGAAACACCAGAACTCTGATAACTCTACAAAACAAATACTTTGTGATACTTTTTTAAATGCCTCATACGTTTTACCTGCATGGGTTAGTCGTGAACACGGAAAATGGCACCTTCTGTCTGAACTCCTCTGTGATATGATCTGCCAAAGGAGGCCTAAGGAAAACATATTAATTCAAATATGTCATAACTTTTAAACTAAACCCACAAAATGATGTTGAAAAGCACTCGTCTCTGAATGTTTACCGTGGCAGTATGGTGCCTGGACCGGGGTCTTCGGGGCCAGGAACAAACACAAAGCGACAACTGCAGGATAAGGGTGAACACATTTAGGTCAAATACATTGATATCGAATAGTTCAAGGTGCCCTGTGGTGTATCCTGACTAACAAACAAAACTAATATTGACATTCAGTGTGGCTCAACACTTTAGCACAAACAAACATGTTCAATGCATTTGCTTCCACATTTGCAAAACAAATTTCAAGTATTTTAAATCCAGCATTGCAATATTTCTTGGTACGTTACTGCTACACACAGGTCAGTGGAATGTGAAACCATTGGCAGCAGTGTATTGTGTCACCTGCATGCACACACGTGCTAAGTAAACAAAACAGGAGCGCCAGAGTGCTACCAGAGGGGAAACAATCAGCAGGGAACCCTTAAGAATAAAACAGACTACAGTAACAACTAACAGATCCTACCTGCTGTGAATGCTGGGGTATGCACATATAACATCAGCAAGTGCCTTCAATGAATCTAAAAGGAGAACAAATTATTAGAGTCTGAAATGCGGTCCATTTATCCATCTAATACACACACAGATCTCAAAATCTAAAGTAGGTCATGAGTGATGAGGACCCCAAAGTGTCACCTTTGAGTGATTTGATCTGTGTTTTTCCATACGGGGCAGAAGAGAAGTTTCCACACAAAATGAAACAGGTAGGAGGCATCGATGCATAGCCTGCAAGAAGAAACAAAGCAAAGTTTAAGAGATTTGTGTCTCATATCATGCATAATCTGAACCAATAAAAGATACACCAAATCTAATACCAGACCTGAGAACATAGTGTTGAGCTTTTCCATCACTTCAACATTGTCCAGCCAAACGTCAGAAACAATTACGAACATGGCATCTTCATTCTCCTCCTCCAGCTGCTTCAGCTTGACTGAAGCCTTCACCGAAGTGGTGGATGGACCACCAAAGAAGTTCAGATTGCCGTAGTATGCCCTGGCAATGAAGCAAGGCGCGTCAGCCAGTCACTGTGTCCTTCATACAGTACACACTATACAAGAGTTAAGCCTTCTGGAAAGGTAACTTAATGCTGAACTTATAGCTGAAATAAATCATATTTTTAAATGAATATGCTATATTGAAATTGGAGACAGTCTTGATACTCTGATGGTATTTGCATGGATCTTACTTCAATGATATGTTCTTTGCATATCATCAACAAAGTTAAAAAAAACTTCATATGAAAATAGATTCCACCTAAATCTTTGCTCTATTTTACTTCCTCCAATTTCTAATGTCAGGTTGTATCTATCGCTACACTGACGCTTCACTACTTTGGCTTGAAAATGTGTCTCAACACTTTTCTTCCAATCCACGAACCTTGTGGCCGATGACGACTCTGTTGGTGGAAACCCGAAGCCATTAACGTGGAAAACAGAGTCCTCGTACCAACCTGCAGGACAAAACCGTCACTGTAATAATATATATATATGTGTAATAATACTTTGTTATGATCTTACTACATTTAAAAAAAAATCTTTACTGCAGTAGTATTTGTAGTTATCTTACCCTCTGCTAGTACAAAGCAGGATTCTGTGTACAGGCCATTATGAAACTGGTAAAAACCTTGTTAAGGAATACATCCAATATACAAGCAACAACGTATTGTATGATATAAAGTAGTTTTTGATGACCAGCTCACACAAACATATGAAAGGATATTGCTTTGGACATTTCAAGCTGTACTGTTCCACTTGGGTCCTCCAGGTAAAATTTACCCTAAACCAAAAATTAACATACGTTTCAGATACTAGATAATACATTGAGTGAAATACAGGAAAGCTTCCGAGAACTTCACTAACTCACCTCTTTCATCTGTGTGATCATCCCGAGTACAATCACTTCTCCCAGTTTAGATGTGCTACCAAGCAGTGCTTCAATTGTCTTGAGCTAGAAAACACACACAAAAAAAGATGAATAAAAAACAATCTGTTAGTGTTGAAAAACAGTAAGATGCATTTTGTTTTCAATTAGTGTTTTAATATTTGTTACCTGAAATTTGTTTTGACCCTCGTCAACAGCAGCTCCTATTGCAGGTGGGGTGAAGAGCTGGTGCCGATGGGTACGCTACAAAAAAACATGTCTGTGTAAGTACAAGCTACATATTTGGTAAATAGCAGCGAAGGGAGTGGATCAGCCCCAACCGTCTGGACGTTCAATAACGACCAGAAAGTCACTGACCTGTTGTAAGATGGTATAGCGCTCCCTGAAGAGTTCAGCTTTGTCTTTGGCCAAACCACACAGACTGGGTACTGAATGGCTCGTCATGGTAATGCTGATAGAAGAACGCCAACAAAAATAAAACAATACTAATTTACATCATTTGCGGTTGATTTTGACACAAAACGAGAAATGGTCCTTTCACTCACGGTACAAATTTCTTCCGCTCCACGCTGTAAATGTATCTTGGCACATCAAAGGCTCCAATAATGTTAAAAACATTATCTCTGGAAGAAAGTTGGACAACTTTTAGCTTAAGATAATTTAATTTTGCAGAATTTGGTGCACAGTCTATGGTTTTTATGGTTGCACTTACATGGTTTCATCACAAGACTGAGTGCAATCCTGAACTGCAGTCTCCACCACACACAGCTCTATCATATTAGAGGACACTGTTGGAGAACACACTGTGGTCACAACCTGCAAGCACGCTTCAGGAAAACTCAGTAAGCCCTGCATACAGCTGATTGTGCACTAAACAGTGATCCGTAGAGACAGTACTGTTCTTACATGGTTGCTTCTCCACTGCATCCAAAACCTTTTCGATAATATCATCCAGTTCAGAGGCATTGACAGACTCCAGGACCTCAACAAGGTGTCTGCTGGCCTCACTGGGGGACAAAACAAGAAAATGTGCATGTTGTTATACTTTCTTCTTTTTGACGCCTGTGTGTGCTTCAATGTTAAAAAATGCCCTGGAAACATTTCACACGTAATCTTTAATATTTACACTTGAGAAACTAACAGGCGAAAACATTTTTCAAATGTTCATTGTTTGTTTGTTATATATTACATATTTACATTGATGTTTTTTTTCAGTTGGAAATAGTTGAGAATTCAGTGTATGTGTAGGGAGTAAAAGCAATTTCAGTTAATCCCTGGAACCAGGTGATGTTTTCGTGCTGAAATTGGTTATAGCTAGTTTACTACGGTCAAGTGAGCCCTCATCCGAGTGAGCCGCATAGCACAAAAAACGTAATTCAAAGGTAATTTCCCAATATCTCAATATTCAAACAGCTATAAAACAGATCCTTAAATTTGTATTTACTGTACAGTTTTGGAGAAAAGTGACTTCAAAATTAGCTTCAATGACATAATGATATTCATAATATCACAATTTCCAACATTCAAACGGCTATAAAAATAGATCCTTACATTTGTAAAGTAACCTTACAATGCAGACTTGTTCATGTTGAACTCTGCCATGCACATGTACATGGCCATGAGAATTTACTGTACAGTTTCAGAGAAAAGTGACTTCGAAGTCAGCTTCAATGACATATTGATATTCATAACTTCACAATTTCTAATAGTCAAACGGCTATAAAAACAGATCCTTACTGCAGGCATTTAAACTAAAAGTGCGAGCGAGATTAAAAGCAGTTCCATAGACATATAATGTATAACGTTAAGCGATTAAAAGGCACCTACTGGACAACATTAAATACAAAAACAAACATTAAAAACAGAAAACCACAATCTGCTTCATGTTGCAAACTTAGCTTACTATTGCTTATTTCATGCGCTATCATTCACTTAAGATGAAAGTATGGACCGCGTCGGGACTGTCGCTTTTGGAGGTGTCTTATCTTTCCTTGCTTCGTGAAGGGCAGTAACGGCCCAGTAAGAGCAAACACATCACAACAACGGTCAGCTATTATTAAAATACATACGGTCGTAGCATAAGTCCTCGCATCTTGAAGCCAGCGGACACTTTTGTCTTGATTTGGCGAGGGACATCCATGGTTGTTGTTGTCCAACTCAAGATTTGGCGCTAAATATCAACTTCCGCATGTATTTCATCACTTCCGCTGAAGAATCACGCGCTACTAGCAAGAGAGAGAGTTTTTAAAAAAAATATATAAAATGTTTAGCTTCAATTACTTCAATGTAAAGCTTTCAACTCTCCTTCTATATGTATTTTTTTCATTTCGGAGTTTCGAATCTCATGTTTATCTGTGTATTGCTCATCTAATTTACTAAAACGGTGTTTCCTGTTTCACTATTACAATTAGGTGTCATCATTTTGAGTTTATGTTGCCTTATTTGACATGTACACCATCACAATTATTATTTATTGGCGTGTTGTAGAAGAATAACAATTATAACGGTCATTATAAACTACTTTTATTTTGGGGAGAAAAAAAGACCGGAAGTGGTATTTTTTCTTGTACGTGTTGTCGCGGTGACAGGAAGAAGTTGATCCAGATAAAAGTAATGGTTATTGCATTTACTGAGTTCAGGAGGTCAGTGAAGGTATCATGACCTGTGAAACTGTTGAGTGTTGATAGTCTATCACTGAGCAAAGTTGACTTGAAGTTATCAGTGTTTAACTTCAAACTGATCTATTGTTTCTACCTGATAGGCGCCAAATACACTCTTACGTTTATGCATGCATCACACGTGAGATCAGTTCTGCTTTCTCACCCAAAGTCAAACTGTATTGCAGGATTCACATTCACAATGGAAAGTAATATCTGGGACTTTTGCATATTTTAACTGACCATATATTACACCAAAACAGAGCGTATAAAACTAATAGAAGAAGTGCAAAAAACGCAAAGTATGTGCAGTGTAGTGTCTATGAAGTGTATATAAGTAGTTAAACACAACAGCAATCACATCGAAAGGCTGTGACTGAAGCTCAGTGTAACTCGACCATGTAAACATTGCAAAACCGTAGTTTGAATTCAGAGACCCAAACAGAAAGCTTTTATTTTGACATGTACATACAGACCGGAAGCTATGCATTAACTCTGTAACTGTTTTGACGCAGCTTATGGGAGTGCAACGAGACATTTGTGTTTTTGGACTGAGGGTGTTTTTCACAAGATGAGGAAGAAACGTCACGACAACTAAAAGCGAACTGTAGCGTGTGAGTATGTTTACAAGCGATTGTGCGGAGAAAAAAACATAAAAATAGGCCATTATATTTCATAAATATAATTTATTTTGTTTGTTGTTTTACCCACCATTATGTAAGGATAGACCTTCGGACATAATTCCTTCCAATGTTGTACAAATACCACGTAAACCAACTCGTGTTATCTTAAACCGAGGAGAACAACATGAGGAGCCTGGTCTGTCTGCCTCTGCTCGGCGTTACTTCCCTGACTATTACAACCTCAGCTGACAACCTGACACAGATAACATATTTAGACAGAACTATGTTTCTCAAAAGGCTTCTCTTTCTATTAATAGCAGCCAGCCATGGACGCCGCCTTTGAGAGGCACTGCTCCGAGCTGGTGGCCCGGGAGAGGAGCGGACACACGGCTGTGGTGGAGGGGGACCTGCTCTATGTGTGGGGGGGCTATATGGTGAGTAAAACAAAACCAAACACGTTTCAGCTTGTTCTGCGTCATATTCAATGCATGTTTAGGTTCAGGGTCATTGCCCCTGTCCCACTGCAAGCCACTACGAGCATATGACAAGACACTTTAGGAGGTAAAGAGTAAGATGCTTTTATGACAGATGTCGAGCTTTGCAATTCATATTCTCCCACCTTAAGCCGTTCACTGTGTACGTCCCAGCTGTATTAACAGAGCAGTGCCAGAGCTCCACTTGCACATCATTGTTTATTGTCAATCTGTCTGAGGGGGGCAGGCAGACAACCCGTGCTCTGCAGATAAATACATAATAACAATATTAAAACCACATTATTACCTAATATTGAAATACACACTGATCTATTTCACTACCGACTGCCTTCAACCCCAGCAGGGAAGCAGGTCTGAAGTACATGAAAACAATAAATGTCACATACATTCAAACGTGACGGCATAAAACACCTCACACAGAAGTTAGTCGTAGGCCTCCCAGTTGTTCCAACATGGAATGAGGTGAGCACCTGCCTCCTCTGTTTTACTTTTCAGCACATGATCAGCTTGTGACATATAGATTCAGATAAAACTACAGCTAAGATGCTGTTTTCATGTTGGTGCACAATTAATAATACAATAATAATAATTAAAAAATGTAATAGATGTAAGAATATAACATTGTGAAATGACTGAGACTGCATGCGTAACAGTTTTTTTGTTTATACTTTAATCATATTCTGTAGAAAATACTAATGTATGTTTGCTTTTACTCAAACATTTTAAATGTAGAACCTTTGTCATAGAGTATTTTTTATAATGTAGTATTGACTCAATTGAAGGATCTGACAACTTCGTCCACAGTATCCACACATACTCTATACAATAAATATTTATTGAGCAAACCAGCATGCTAATATGGTTTAGACTTTTGAGTACACAATACAACTTACTTGCTTTCGCGTTCCACATAATTATTTTCACTATACATTGATGATATCATTGCATTGACATATCTCCACTGAACCTATTTATGTGATGAATACATGTTGTATTCTCTACAGTCAATTGCTGATGAGGAAGTTTTCCTCCCCAGCGATGAAATCTGGGTATACGACTTAGAACGAGGTGCATGGTAAGAATACAAAACAAATTAAAATGTGGCTGTTTAGTGGTCAAAACAATAATAATATTCACTTATTCTCTCCCTCTTTTTGATACTGCACAAGCATGTCACAATTATAACATTATGTGTTTGGAATAATAAGCGCTTGCCTGGAATGATTCGCTGTCTGCTGTTGTTGAAAGAATTTGTCGTAATTTAAGTAGTTTATCCACATTCTTTTTCACTTATTTTGAAGGGAGGTATTTCACATGCCCGGGGAAGTCCCTCCCGCTATGTCGGGGACCTGCGGCTGCTCTCTGAATGGACACTTGTACATATTTGGAGGTTGTGATGACAATGGACAAACCAATGAGGTGAGGCTGATGACTAATACTCCACACAGTTGAAGACACCTTAAATATGGATTGCTTTGCATACAGTATGTTATGTGTAAAATCACCTTTATGGTGTGAATACACTGACACAATGAATCACTCAAATGTCACATTTTAGGCTGAGCCAAGTTGACATGAAGAAGTGACCACTGTTTGCCTTCAAACAGATTTATTGTGTCAACCTGACAGATGGTCAATACATGTGGAAGAAGATCATGCATGAGATGGGTTCTGCTCCTTCACCTCGAGACAAACTGTCCTGCTGGGTTTACAATGAAAGGTACGCCTTGAAACCATAAACATATACATATTAACTCTGAAGTTGGAGCTGTTGCAAGTCAAAACATTGCACTAATAAAAACATAGGAGCTTGAAAATGGCAGTGTGCAGACAGCCTCACCTTCCCCTCTATTGCTGTTTTTGTCTGGGTTGGGACGTGCACCCCATTGGGGTTATTTTAATATCATATATTTTACTATCAGTAAGTTTACAATACATCATTTTAACCCTCTTTTTTTAGCTTATTTTGTCTTAAACATCCACCTGCATACCTTTTGCCTTTACGGTCTAATTATATGGTAAAATGGAAATAAGAGCTACTTGTTTGAGATTTTGATCACTTCGTTACCAACTGAACCCAGAATCTGTGCTTGCATGATAGTAATTGTGCTCATCTTTGATTAATGTCCTCCAGGATCATCTACTTTGGAGGATATGGTCGCAAACTGCTGACTAATGTAGATAACAGCAACAGAAGCTTCATTGTTGATGAAGCATCATGGGTAATATATTTATTGACTATAAATCTGTCACTGGTTTCCACATGTGCTATGCCAACAGCACAGGGCAGGCAGTGAAAATAATTTAACGAGGATATCACTTATTTGAAGGTCTGTTTTCTTTTGTTAGTTTCACAAGATTTTGTTCTAAAATGTGTCAGGCCAGAAAGAGATACATTTCAGCATCCTGTCACACAACTGACCAATAATACTTATAAACACCCTCATATAAATACAAATAATTGTATCCTAAACACTTGTTTTCAGATGGAAGATGTCTTCTGGGGCTGGAACAATGAGGTTCATATATTTGACACCAAGAAAGCCAGTTGGATTGAACCACAGACCCATGTGAGCGCGGGAATCAGAGTGGGATTTGTGCTTTTATGCAGTCAGTGCAATGACTAGATTCTGAAAAGTGATGTGAGATTCAAGCGATAACGGATGTGTAGCAGTATTGAGACAATTTCAAAATTCTCAGATGATTTTGCAGTGACAGTTTTTGTGTGCAGGGCCGTGCTCCAGCCCCCAGGGCCGCCCACGCCAGTGCAGCAATCGGCTGTAGAGGATACGTTTGTGGAGGCAGAGTCATGGTGAGAGTTTTACATGCTATTTAGTTTTTCTCATATATTCATATCAACAAAAAGTCAGCAGTAGCAGCAAGCACGGAAAGTCAAATCAAAGTCTGCATGAGTAACTTCATCGCCTCCTCTTTTAAATGCAGGAAACCAGGACGAATGACGTTCACTGCCTGGACTTTCAAACATGGACGTGGTCAGAAATGTACGTATGTGAGACTACAAGTGCCCACAAGACTTCTATCTCAACATTGGCATTTATATTTTAAGGCAGGATAATCTGTTGATAGGTTTGTCTTTGACATCTTTGTGCAAAATCGGTTTTACAGAATCCCAGCATCCACCTCTCCAGTGGGCAGATCGTGGCATACGCTCACAGCTGTGTCAGACGCATTGTTCCTGTTTGGAGGTCTCAGTGTAGACTGCAAACCAATGAGTGAGAAAGTGTACTCATGTCTTCACTTTTATTCTCCTTTGGTCAATTTAGGTTCTTTCATTGTTTGTTTTTGGTCAATAACATGGCTTTCTCAATCAGGTGATGGGTGGTTGCTTGATGTTGGAACAAAGAAATGGAGAGAAATTGAGCATCCTTTTAAAAATAAGCCAAGGTAGCAATTTATGAATGCTTATAAGATGTTTAACCAAAAATTACCCGTTTTTAATTTGTTATTCTGTGTTAGAGTTAAACAGGGTTACTGTATATTGTAAACATATTTTAAATAGAATGATTTCCCCCTGTCCAAGATTGTGGCACACAGCGAGTGCAGGCAAAGACTCAGATGTCGTTGTGTTTGGTGGAAGCTGTGATTATATCCTCCTTGTTGATACCGTAAGTATCACAGAGACATTGCAGAAGTTGAAAAAGAGATGTGAAATTCAAATTCTACAGACCCAAAATCATCACATGACGAACCAAATCTCTAAAAGCATCGTAATTTAACATTCACACAGATGCAACTCTGAAACTACCTGTAGAGACATGTAAAGTAACTCTCAGCAGCTCCATAATGAAGATGTGTTCAGGTGCTGTTTAGTGTCCCTGTACGGAATAAAACATCAGAAAACCTGCATGATATTCAAAATGGACTCTTACAAATCTTGCATATTTCTTTTTAGGGTCACTGCAATGATGCACTTGTTTTCCAGACGCAGCCATATCCTCTTTTCAGGTAAGAAACTGTATGTATTGAAAGTATAAGATACAAACCACAGAAAGAACATTCTAATAATTTTATAGCAGAAATAGACATTCGGACTAAATGATGGATGTATTACATGTAGGTGTGTTAGCTCAATAATCTACATGTTGGTTTACAGATTGTAGTCATCAATAACGATATTAGATTCATGTGTGCTTCTCCTGTTCTGGTTATTAAAAATATCTGCCTTTTTTTAAAGTCATGTTTTGAATATAGATATATTGTATCAAGATAAATCCCTTTAGATGTATGATTGTAATTCATTCAAGGGTTACATTTTGCTTTTTTTATGTGATCTTTTTCCTAAAATAGAAGTGAGAAAATGACTCAAGGCTTTTTTCTTCTGACAGGATTTGTGAGGATTACATTGCAATGAATTTGACGAACTGTGAGACACTCAGATATCAGCTTCCTCTCCTTCCTCCCAAACTTCTGACGGCAGTACAGACGAGGATGACTTTCTACAGGCCTTCAAAGAAAGAATAGTTCAAATATTGCTATAGCCAAAAACAATGCAATATCATGCAATTTCTTATTTAAGTACTGTACTTCTTTCAGTGTGAACATTCCAGTCACATTGTGGGGCAGCGTTTTCATTTTTTAAATATATTGTTCAAACATATTGATGGTGTTTTATTTTATGGTTTTAGAGATGCAGTTTTTATTTTGGACAGTCTGCCTGCTGGATACACTTACAACCTGTGATGATAGTAATGAATAAAAATGGCACACTGAAAAACAGTTTTTGCCTGATGTGGATTATTGAACTAGAGAGGTATTTAAAGTATCATTAAACTAAGGTAACACACAGCAATTCACACATCATCAAACATACAGCAATAATACATTTTTATTTCCAATATAAAACAAAATTACAAAACTTGTCTTTGACCTTTTTCATTGGGATTTACCCTTAAACAGTGACAAATGCAGATTGTTGACACATATAATAACCACATCAATGGTCAAGTCTGTGTTCATACACAACTTCCATGTTCCACCACTAAGTGGCAGCAGCCTTTAAGTGAATGTGGACGAAACGCAGCTGGGCCAAACAGCCTGACAGAGCGTTTCTGTTTCACGCATTCCTTCTTCTTAAGAGTGGAAAAGTGCAGGAACTGTGGTCAGGAAGGAAACCTTAAATAAATAGACCCCGGCTCATACCTTTGCAGGGTGTCCACTTATGAAAAACTATACCCTATACATTTCGCAAAATGCACAAAACTGCTGGTGGAAAATGTTAAAGTATGGCCACAAGAATGTACGTCCACTGCTATTTCAGTTTTAGAAACCAGGGAGATGTCTGTGCTCTCTCCTTAACTTATTAACAGCCAAGTTCAAGTAAGTAATAGGTAACAAATAAGTGTGTGTTCTCTGTGGGAGGCCATGCAGCGGGGGGGTGACAGTGACACCGTGCCACTGCAGATAACAAACCGAGGAGGCTTCTGTCAGACCTGGCCTGTGAGGAAGACCTCCTGGCACCTGTTCAAGTTGGTGTTTTAACTCTGCGATTACACTGCTTCACGTTGGTAAATAAGACTTGGGTAAATGCAGAGGCATTAACTGCAGCAGTTCGTGTTCAATACAAACCATATTACATTGGAAATCCTGCTTAAATACAATAAACATAGCCTTCCTTAGTAGCAGGATGTTGTCAAAAGAAACCTGGCTTCCCTTTTCTATTTCTTTTTTATTATTTTCTTCGCAAACTGCTGTATTTCATGAGTTCAGCTGCAAAGGAAGACAGCTTTGCTGCTGCACTCTCAGCTGGGGGTCAACTAAACTCTTTTTCAATAGTGTCCATCAGCTCTTCTTCTGATCCATCGTACAGGATGACTGGCGTGGTGAGAGAGGAGCTATGGCCGCTGCCAAAAGTCCTGAGGAGAGTGGAGAGACGTGTCAACAAACATAATAAAAACAGGAATTCCAGGCGATGCTTCATATTTTCAACATGTTATTTTCACACTAGATTATTAAATCAAGCCACAACAACATCATACAATCAACTGATGGATTTCCAATATATGATTCACCAAAAGGCCTTCAAGGGCCAGTATGAAATATATCAGTCAAGTTGTGCTTTAGGCATGTTATGGAAATATGTTGTTTTTAGGCGAGCTACTGGTTTTCACACAAACCTTAAACAAAGCAGGGACGGACAGACACTTGTTTGTTTCTGTCCTGCTTGCAGACGTCTGACTACTCTGAGCTGCCCTGGGAATAATAGGTTGGTATTTCGATCTCTTTTAGGTGAATTTGATCTGGCCCTGCTCGGTTTTTACTACTCCACTGAGCTCGGAAATCCATTATTTATTACAGCTGTGCACTTACGATTGTTTTTCTGATGTGGGAACAGCTTCCAAGAAAGCCCCTCTTGTCAAAAAGCCCTGAGAGGAGGACTGACATAAACCAGAGGACAGAGAACGGGACTCATGGGTTAACTCTGTGTTATTCAAATAGAATGACGCTGTTAATGATCGATCCCAAACTGTTGAAAACAACAGATAAATCTTGCGCCATCAACAATAATGATCAAATAGTACAACGTAAAAGTCCTTACGGTGCGCTGACTGGGGCAGGCAGGTGTTAACGCGTCCCCGCTCTTCTTGTTTACATCTCTTGGTCCCCCGTGAGAGCCACGTGGCTCCTCGGTCGCTGAGCTGAGATCGTCGTCTTCCTCCTGTGTGAAATGACACAGTCCGTATGTTTTGGATCGGATGACCGTCTTCTTCGGACGATGCGTCTTCCCGGGAGCTCCCCCTCGCTGTTTGCAATCTGTTTGAAAGGTATCCATCTCTCCTTCGATGTCATCGTCCTCCCTCGAAAAGTCAGAGTCGTGTCCCTCGCTGTGGCAGTCCGGTGGCGCACGGTTGCGCGTGTTGCGCAACACTGTATGGATTTGGAGAGGCTTGAATGGACGGCTGTCCTGTTTGGGGGAAGTGACACCGGCAGTTGTTTTGGTCACGTTCAACTCGCTGACACACGCAGGTGCAACTTTCTTCCCTCTGCTTGTCCCGCTGCCCATGACCGTCCTTCTGCTTTCAAAAGCCTAAATGCAAAGTCCCATTTCCAAATTCCCCACGCACACCATGTCGCTTCAAGAGTTGAACATTAAGCAACCAAAGATCCTGGCAGTGTTTACGGTCAGTTCTCAATTAGGTTTACGACTGTAGGACACTTATTTGGCTAACAAACAGCTATAAAAAAAGGCTCATTTTCTTAAAAATGCCCCGCCACCAATCTGCAAGCTCACAGACGCGCTGCCTGTAAACCTTCTGTAAGTCCACATCAGGATGAGGAGCTGTGTATCAGTTACGTAACCCCAGTTTGGCTCAGGACCCCAGGGAGAAAACTCCGCCTTCTTGTAGAGGCAAACACACACCCTTTATGTTTCCATTATTTGTACTGGACCAAAGTAACTTCCGCGTTTACTCCAGAACCTCTAGAACTACTTGAAATTTCTTTTTCATCTAAAAATTAAAAAAAAAAAAAAAAAAAAAACTTAGACAAAGTTCAGAAAGACGCTTCACAAGGATTTGAACAGGCGAACAGAAGTTTGATTTACATGCATCACAACTGCAACAATGGCCAGTCTTTGGCCCGCCTGTGTTCAGCTAATAGATTTTATTGCTGCAAGTGAGGTCAGTAGTGAGTGAGTTCCTGTCCGCCCGCCGTGTCCAGGAGGCCCCAGCTCAACAGCCCCTCTGGTGACTGATTAAGACTTCAGCACTGAGCCTCAAGAAAAGAGGGCATTCCTTTCCGACAGCTTGGGCTTCCCAGAGATTCCTCAATACGCTTTTGTTTGATCCACTTGTACATACAAAAGACACAGCAGGAGCATCTCCCAAGCCAGAGCTGTCCAACGAGAACCCAGAGTTCACCCGAGTAAAGGAGTTGTTTGCTATCTTTCATTAAGTGTCTCTTTCTCTCTCTTTCCTTGCTTGTGTGCGCAGTGTACATATGTGTTTGTGTGCCAGACAGCTGTGCAACCTGTTCTCTCTGGAGGATGACCAAGTCAAAGACACCTGCTTTTAAACAACTGGTATTTCTAAACTGTGAATGTGAGAAGGAGAAGAAAAAAATTCAAATCTTCCTGCATGTACCAGATGTCCGATCGACTACTTTACTTTTGGATTTTGTTCAGGGAACATATGTAAGCTGTTGGGGAAATATCTACTGTTGCTCCTTCACTTAAATGTTACTGAAAGATGTAGACATGTAGCTTGTTTGAAGACTTGTCTCACTAGCAGTTAATGTCTCCATGAAAGGCACGTTGTGGTATCCTGATTATAACCATTTCAATATGAATTTCTATCTGAAACCATTTCTCCATCGCTGTGCATTTGACATTTTCTCAGAGATTGTCTTATAAGGGAAAGAGCTTCACTTCAGCTGGATCATCCTTCTGATCGTGCAACGACTGCACAAATGTAAACTATAGTTCTTGCTTTTCAAAAGTCAAAGAAAATTGACATACGTGAAAGTAGAAGTCCCAATTTTTGTTTGTACACTTACACCCCTGCATCTCTTGGAGCCTTGTTGGTGAAACCTTTATTTCTGTTACGCTCTGCCTGTACCCGTGTATCATTAAAAAGATTAGGCGGCCACATCTGGAAGAGAACTCAACAGCTTCCAGACGAGGGGGAGGATCTGCCACAAGAAGGAAGCCACAGCCCTGCTCGCTGCATAACTGTGGCTTCTCTGACTTCTCCGACATTCGAGAATACTCCTCCCATGGACCATGACTTGAAGTAGTGCATGTTGAGCCTTTGTGAAACTCTTGTTCTGGAAATTGCACAGCTTTGTGTCTCGAATCTTCCAAAACTGCGTGAATTGAAAAGGTTTTGTGACTGCAACGAAACAATGTGTTTTGCAACTCTAACATATACAAAAGCTCTTTGCTCTCTTCCAACAGCAAAAAAGAATGTGTCAGAAATTTCAATTAGTGTGAGTCCAATGCTCCATTTGATGGGCAACAAATTCAACTTTAAAGTTCTTGTTGTCTTGTTTTAGTCAAAGACAAATCTCTGCCATATGTCTGATGAAACCAAATCTCTGGAGAGCATTTAACAAGCCAGCTGCCTGCTGATATGCCCGTAAAATGGTCTGGGCCTTTTTCCCCCTGCCAGGTACACAAACATGAACATGTCAGGGTCAAGAACAACTCAATACCAACATAAACACTCACCACATCCTGGAGCAATATATTTCAGAGGGTCTCCTGTTTACCAGCATATCATGAGGCTCCACTCAGACCAAAACCCGAAGATGTAAAACTTTCCTCAATAACTTCATCGCAAATGTCCTCCCTCTTTACAGACATTATGTCACTATTTTCAAATGATATAACAAAATGTGTATTTATTTCCCACAGCGTCTTATTTCCATTGAGACGCTGCACAGACATAATCAACTGAACTGATGAGCAAAGCTGCAACACAGGGACATTGTACTGACACAGTGACATGAGGTTGTCAGAGCAACAGTCAATGCAGTTCAACTGCAGTAAAAGAGCTGGGGGCCGTCCTGTTTAACTTTGAGCAATCCCTCTTAATTGTCTGAATCACAAATGTAAATGAAGGCTTTTGCCGTTGTGTTGACACTGAAAGTACGTCACAGAGATGAATTTATGACCTCTGCAGGAGGTTTGCGGGGAAACTTTTTCATTGCACTTTGCAAATCTTTTCCTCCCAGTCAACACAATTAGCCAGCCAGTGTCATTCTCGTTGACAGCGTGCTGTGGGAGAGAGGGTCCGTTCTCGTAGCCCAAACAGCACATTGGGAAAAGAGTGTTACGCTCATAACCAGCAGATGGAGCCAGCGTTCAGGAAACGCAAACCACATGTTTACCTCTGCTGAGTCCCACCAGTGAAGACACTGAAGGCTCGGTGAACTGTGGTGGCTGGCACTGCCTCTGCAAGGACAACTTTAATGAGTCGGTTTGAATTTTATCAAGAAAAGGAAACAAAACTGTCAACACATTTTGAGCCCCAAATTTGTCAGTATTTTGAATTGTAACGCAAGAAAAACTTTAGGTTAAATGTTTTTTCCATGACTTTGTTCAAGAGAAGGACTCATTCATGATAGCAATATTCTAAAAAGAAGAACATTGTAACTGCTGCCACTGAGAACTGGCAATCAAGACAAGGAGAAAAATGTGAAACTAGAGGCAAACAAAGCACTATACATGTTAAAGTGACTCGCTCCTGAAATTCCATACTAATATCGATGTCGTACACTAAAACAGTTCATGAGATTTTCTGGCATGTCTTAAACCATATGAAACCAATAGTACACAAATCGAAGACTGTTTCTAGTGATTTATTACAGTATGCAAAGATTAGACTCTGTTTCCGCATGAATATCCTATGCATAGTATTTTATTTTGAATGCAGCGTATGTAACCAAAATAACAATAACAGGAAGTAGAGAAGAGTCATTAAGTCATGAAAAGAGTAAGCAATGTTTATTATAGAGCAGTATCTATCTAAAGTTTGCTAACCTTAGAAAACATGTGCCAACATAACTCACAGTCACACCAGAGAGGCTACACCAGCCAAACCTGGATTGTATTAATTAAGCAACGGTGTGTTTGATTAATCATTAATTCAATCTTAAATGTGCATGGGGAAGAGTGGCATTTAACTTTTTTAACAAAAGTTGATTGTTGTCACTACAAAAAAAAATGTTTGGGCCACTTGGGGGCAACAGAAACAAGCAACACCTTTGTGTCAACTTAAAATGTACTATATCAGCATTGAGTTCAAAGCTCATCACCAGCAGTTACGAATCAAAATGAGGTTTCTTCGAAGCAAATTGGAGTTGTGTTCCTGCCGACCTGATGAATGTCAGTCCAATATTCACTTATTAAGATCTGCTATGGTCTCTAAAACTCCAGAGGGAAATATCGGTCTCTATTTAGCTGCTAAATGCTCCACAATGTTCAACAGCTAATCGCTAACAGGGTCTGTCTGCTGTTTGGTGTGGAGCAGGAAGTGTACAGTCGGTTTGCAGAGCCTTTTCACTAAAAATAGCTGCCTGCTGTGGCTAAAACGGCCGCTATGAGGGCAGTGAACCAAAACAGTAAAGTTGTGGGCAGTTAAACAATGAACTGAAACTCTGAAAGCAGAAGGGAACTGTGGATTCAGTTAATTATCTGAAGGTTTATTACTACGGAGGACACTTTTCATATTGTTTCACATTGTCATTTGAAAAATATCCGTTACATTTTTTTTTTTTTTAGCACAAATGCAACTCTGTGTTTTGGATGTACAAACATTATAAATAAATAAAACAAACAGCTTTTTTGGGGGGGTTGGATTTCCACTCACTCTCCCATGCTTCTGTACAGCGTGTAGTCTGCTCACACCAGTATCGTCTGTTGTCACTACGACAGTGACCCCTTTTCTTTCAAAAGGCCATGTAATCAACAGAAAACAATTACTGCTTCTCTTAGGCGCTCAAAACACTCAATACCAGCATCTGCTCACTAATTACCTACTAAGAAAGAGGCTTTATTTGGAGATGACCTCACAGAAATCAATCTCTGCATCATACTTGACTTGTTTGTCAGCATGTTAGGTCGGTTTAGTTCAATTACATTTTATTTCAATATCACTTTCTTGCATTTATTTAATTTAAAATGTTCCTCTTCTTACCTACTCCACTGTAAACTTTTGACCTGATATACTTTGTAAAGTATGTCCTGGTTTATTCCATAAGCTCATTTTATCCGTTTGCTCCCAGGCTCATACAAACCTGGTTCTGCCTCCACAACCAAGTATTTTAAATAGCTCCCTTTTGTTTAGTGGGTTTTTGTTATTTACCTCTACTCAAGAATAACTCCTCTGGCAAACACGTCATGTCGATGAGAGCAAGTTGGTGTGAAGCATTGGCTCAGTCAAGTCCAGCGATGTTGATGTGGAAAGAATACACCGAGGTAAAACTGCAGCTGTTTCTCAGAAATCCTTTGTGTTGTGTTCTTCCAGGTTGCATTGTGGGTCTTTGTGCATTTTAAATTGTGTGTTAAAAGTAGTTTGGAAAACCAAGCCTTAAAGGGTGGATAGGAAGAGTTTCATGAAGTCTCACAAAGTCCATACTAAGCAGATAAATATACTTGCTTTGGAAGGTTTTGCTTATTTCAGTGAACGTATTGGTCAGTTCATCACTTTGGTTCAGACTGAAATGTGAAAACACCTGTTGAATGGATTGGCCTGAAGAGTCATGATCCCCAGAAGATGAATCCTACCGACTTTAGTGAACCCGTCTTTTCCTGTAGTGCCACCAGCAATAGCAACAATTACACTGTGTGTTGCCATTACATTTAGTACATTTATGGCCCCCTTTGGTTATTCACTCTTCCTGTATCAGCATCAGGTCAAATGTAACATTTCTAAAATTGTTTATAGATCAAATACCTGCAAAACAAATTACATTCCCATCAGCCTCAGCATTACTTTCAGATCAACAATAATATTATTAACGCTACAGTAATTTTGTCCTAGTTGATAGCATGGTAAATTGCAATAGACAAGCTTTTAATAACTTAACTTTACCAGCTATACACTATACATCTAACTGTTAAAACATGTTATATAGTAAGCCAGCAAGTCCTCAAAATATGGCCAAGTAAGAAACTTTTCTGCAAGGTTACTGTTTTTACTCTGACAAACAGCTGCTGAACACTGTCAGAACAACACAAAGCACATGAGACTTGATCGGATACCTTCTCTAGGTATTTCGGTTCCAAAAACCTTTGAAGGGGAGGAAAATACAGAGCGGCCAAAAGAAGAAGCGACACCACTTCGATTCTGTCCATGGTGCTGACAGGCCACAGATGGCACTGAATAGACAATTGTGCTAAATACCTCATTATTTGATTGATAAAGTCCTGGGGTACGCCAAGGATTTCATGCAAACCATACGGGAGTGGTTTTGTTGTAGCAGAGCATGTGGTGGGCTGTAAAAAGTGTACTTCTTCCTCCAAAAACAAGTATGGATGCACTGCATGACATCCAGAAACACAGCTCAGTGTTTACTGTGTATGTGAATGATTGTACCTGCCTGCCAGATATGGAAATAAGTATAGTGTGCAGTTCAAAAAAGTGCCATGTATGTGCACACCCCCCTCTCTGTGTTACATAATGGGACTGTTGATGGCTGGCATCATTATCGGCCCCGTCCATGCCAGTCTAAAAATATGTTTTAGGACTCCAACAGTATGTGGCATTTATGTAACTGAAAGGAACAGGAGAGGGGTTTGGATCACACGCTGTTTCTATGACAGTCCACAGCCAGTGTGACAGAGAGGGCGGCCGAGGAGGAAAGATCCAGAACGTGTAGAAAGAAAAGAAGAGAGTTGTGTGGGTCTGTGTGTGTGTGTGTGTGTGTGTGTGTGTGTGTGTGTGTGTGTGTGTGTGTGTGTTGAGGCAGTAGTGGCAGAGGTGAGGAGCGGAGGAGGTGAAGGTACCTCAGCTGCAAAGGGCCACCTGCAAAGAAAACTTCACTTTTCTGCAGCATATTTCCTCAAACTGTGGTTCATCTTCTGCTAATTATGTGACATACACAGTTTCATGCAGGTTAACGTTATGAGTGCCAATCCCTCCCCTAAACATCCCCTGATTAACAAGTCATGGCATTGAAACCATAACTGTCAAGCTTCTGATTTCTCCACATTTTGAAGTGATATGCATAGTGCATGAGAGCGATTCTCGGTATCTCATGACTTTGCCTTTTACAAAAGCAGAAACATGAGACAAAAAAGTGATTGTGTATGCCTGCTCGAGCATAAACTGTAAAGCTCCCTAAGTAATATCATTGGCTAACTTGTTCAGGGGTTAAATCAAACCTCCATTAAGTTCCTCTATAGTAATATAATATCTTCTATAGTAGTATAGTATAGTCTTAAATACCATTTCAATTGCATTCTTATTCTTAATACTGTAATATAATACTCGAGCGTAGCTTCACTCTGCAATACAATGAAGCTCCTTCTGCATTTTGATGAGGCCCCATCTTGAAATATTAAGATGGGCACAGCGCCTTCAGCCACCTCATGGAGCTCACGACTCCACACTGTTTACTATCAGAGAGCAGCATCTGGCTGTGATGTGCAATGCCTTGTTTAAAGTGGCGCTATCTTCTGTTCCCTCAGAAGTGTCTCTTACTTACAGATCAGACTCCCGGGAGGGAATCTACTCAAGTGTGATTAGAGCAGCATTATTGTATACATGTTTCCCCTAATTAATATGCAGTTAAAGTCAATAGTAAGACCTACTTTTCATTTGCAGCCTCCATAAGCCCTGATGATTTCTCCCAGCACATTTCCAATATCCTTGACAAGCTGGCAAACATCCATACAGTCAAAAGAAATACATTTTTATAGATAAGATATCTAAAATGTTGCTAGCAAGGTGTGTTGATTACAGGATCAGAGTTATATTAGGTAGTTATTTGTCTCCTAATTGATTTATAGTGCGTGAAGGACATAGAAGTGCTGCTTATGGTCATGGGTTCTTTACATAATTACATAATTCCATCTTAAACTTTCCAGATTGTAATGAAACATTGCCACATAAAATTAGACTTTCTGAGTTAATTTGCATCTGTATTCCCTTGGCAGACAGGAAAATTAGCATTAAGAATAAATAGCCAATCTTCTCCTTAATGGAAGTATCGAATGTATAAATTTTACATATATTATATACATAAAAATCACAGCCACAATATATATTCTTATCAAGGTAAAGCAAATCTAATGTATTTTACTTTTACCTATATTTATATTCCACTTCATAAGATTTTCTATTTAAATATGGATTCACAAAGTACAGTTGTCAAACAAATGTGGAGTAGAAAGTACAATAGTACAGTATGAAGAGAAAAAAGATTACAATGTGAATACTCAAGTCAAGTACAAGTAAAAATGTTACAAATATATTTAAATCCGCCACTGTCAGCTGTTTACAATAGAAAGCATACTGTATGTATTGTGGAATAGACAGTTGAAGTTTAGGATTCGGGTGTAAAATTGTACAGATTCCAAGGATCATGATATTATAACACAAAATACTGGCGTTGGTTCTGAGTGAAGACATCTTGTGTTGTCTTGTCTCGATTTCGATAACAATTCTGTCACGGCCTGATGTAGTGATGCCACACTGAACACCAAACCCTAACGGCTTCAGGGAGCTACTGAAGCAGAAGGCTCGGCTCTTTGTGAATAGAGATCCTCAGTTCTTGACAAATTACACCTGGTAAGCAAGTCTGAAACACGTTACCTCAGTGTTTGTAAGATTTATGAGCACGCCTGCATCCACATCTAATTCACTTGAATCTGGCAGACACGGCAGAAAGACCATGATGGGGGAAAAAAAGGAGATTTCCTCAACAATTTTTTGTGAAGACGTATGCACTTACCCCGTCATTCAAAAGAAGGTTGTAAAAGTTAACAACCTCTGCATATAATAGAAACGCAGTAAACATACTCTGACATATGGCGGGTTATGCTGATCAAAGCCTTACGATGGGGGTTAGATGAGGGGGAAGCAGGAGGGGATTGACATTTCAGCATTTCTTCACTTTACGACATTCTCTTATCTGTAAATCTGCGAGGAAGCTTGTAACAGAGTGCATTTGTTGTGAAATATGTGGGGAGAAAAATGTTTATATGATTTTATAACAAACTTGCCCACAAAGGTGGTAAATTTTTTAAAGCACAAGAGTCGATGCAACCTACCAAAATGCTCAGCCATTTCTTCTTTTCATAGATCTCCTATTTAAAAAAGTGAATGAAGCCAAGTCAGGGTGCGAGATATTGCCCCAAAGATCTGATTTGGCTTTCTGGCGGTCTTGCACAGCGCTATCCGCTGCTGTTGTTCTGCTTGTGTTATCAGAGCTCAGCGGACGAGACTGAATAATTCAACGCTCCCAAAAGAACCTCTCTCACTCACTCATTGCACCGACCTAGTTTACGTCAGGAGTTTACAGGTTGGGCAGGGGGCTGGAGACTCGCAGACCTGTCGCCTCGGCTAAACCCTGGTCTAAAAAAAACAACAGCAACTCCACTCCACAAGATCAGCCGTTGACAGTCTTGGATTTTAAAGTTGAAATGTATTGAGCTCTAAATACATGTTTGGGGTTTGCCCTCCGCTATCAGTATCATTCTAAAGATGACAGTCACAGCTGCAGAAGTCAAGCAGGACTTAACTTTGAGCTCCTTCCAGAGGCACAGTGTTAGCTCAACCACCTGCCGGGCTGACAAGGAGAAATGTTACGCCTGTTAGGCAGACCACCAACATCTGAAAGCTCAGCTCAGTGACAAGCCCGACGGTGCTCATAGCTCTTCTCTGACCTGCCGATACTGTTGAGGCCAAACCAGCTTAAAATGCAGCGTGAAACACCGGCTGTTGATCTGCGAGTGAGTGAGTCTGCTCATCACGAGCGCCAGATTCAAGAGTTGTTGAGAGGTGACAGTACAGACATAATCATGTTTTGGAACACAACCTTTTTGAAATTTGTAAAAGCAAGTATTACTAAACGCATTGCACTTCCGTTTGATAAAAAAAAAAAAAAATAGATAGATTTTTTTCCCATGTTTTCCTTTTTAAAGTAAACTAAGGGTGGAGCAACAGATGCCAAGCGCTGGAATAAAGAGTACATTAAATGTCCCCTTGAGAGAGAGGGAGATGGAGATGAAAAATCCAACTAAGAAAAATTGAATTGGGCAGCCTCCGGTTCAGGGAAGGCAAGGTTAAAGAAACGCAACAAAGCAGTGCAGTGTTTTCATTGAAAATCAATATGGTGCTTCTTATTAATGTCGTCCTACTGCTGTGTAGAAGACAGGTCAGATCTTTCCACATGCAGGGAACACTGAAGGAATGAGAGAGCACTCGGTGTCAGTATTAGAGGTCCGTGCAGTCGGGAGAGAAAACAATGTTATTGCTGTAAATAACACTAACACTATATTGCCACAAAAACATAACAGGAGGAACAATTCTTTATTATTTCCCCCTTTTAAAGGAGCTATTTTAACCTACAAGTTTAAGAAACTGAGTTTGTTTTTTAGATATATTTCGGCAATCTCATTCCTTTCACCTCTCATGTTTGTGGCACATGTCCTACTTCCTTTTAATAACCTCTGGCTGACCTTCCATCAGCAACAGCTATCACAGTCTGACATGGATATCTCTGCTTCAAGTCAATATTCAGATCACACCTCAGATGCAGAGTGCCCCCCCTGCCAAGTTTCTGTTAATCCCTTTGGGGCAAAAATGAAAAGAATTATCTCCTCATTTGCCAAAAAAACTCTTTCCTAAAACACTTGCAAGATGTTTTTATGGAATACTGATTAGAAGTGAGAAATTAGTAATCAACTGAGTAATCAACGTCCTTCTGCCAGACTTTCAAGATGGTAGATTTCTGTGATGTTTTTAGTTTTCACGTTCATATAAGAAACATGTTTAAGACATTCCTTTTTTAATTGACGACATTAGGAACGGGTTGTTGATCAAGTCCCGCCCCCCTTCGTTACTGTTTTTATGCCTGTAAAGCTCACAATTGAGATTCCCCACTCGAAATTCATAGTCATTTTTTTAATCATTCGTTCATGGATTTCAGACCAACAAAAACAAAATGACAGACAACTGAAACCACAACTGTCACCGTCAGATTTTAACAGCTTGTAATGAGCCATGATTTGACTGAAAACCTCATCTCATGGCTTTTAAATGTTCCAAGCATGCTCATTCTAACAAGAACCTCAAAAGTGAAAGTAAAATAAAGGTGGTGTTCATCTGTGAAGATTATCTTGCTGAAGAAAACATGCAAGTATTGTAAACATTTGTGCGCCATCCCTGCAGCACTCTATTGAAAGTATGGTTTCATTCATGCCTCAGGAATCACAAAACAATTCCAATATTGTGTAATTTCTTTTGTCAACTTTTAGCATTTGTCTGTTGTGGTTTACTGGTCATTTTCACTGTTGTTTTGCCATAATGGACAACAACATCCCTGTTGCTAATAAACCCAGCTGAAGGTCAAGCTACTCCCAAAACAAATGACTCTGTAAGTTCTCCCAACAATATGTCACAGTAAATTAAATTTTCCTCGCACAAAGGCTGGAGCTGCGGCTTGATCGCCTCAGACACCGACCTCCCTTTGCTGCTCGGTGCAGTCAGGTGAATGAAGTGAACAAGCCCCGGCTATAAAAGGCCATCGCTGCTTAGCTCGTGATCGGCACAGCCGGAGCGGACTTCAGAGGTGTTATTACCATATAAATGAGATAAGGTCTTTGGCTTTAATTTCAACCAGCAACTACCAAATAGTCCTGCGCTGGAGACAGCTTGTCTGCATGTGGAAGGAAATTATGTCTTACAGTAGATTGACTTGGATTGCCTGAATTAATGTTTTTTTTTTTCTCCAAACAATTACACTTCTTTATGCAACATCATCTTTGTTGAAACATGTGATAAACAGGCAGAAATCAATTGTGGTTGTTTACTTAAACGTCTGTCTATTGCAAGATTTTCCTGAACGATATTCTTAATGAAACATGCAGCGAGCAAATGAAGACATTAACATTTGTAAACGGCCGTATTTACAATCCTGTTAATGCCCTTAAAGCCATCAGATTACGAAGAGCACTAAAACACCCGTCACATTAAAAATAAGTTCCAACGTTAGCGACGGGCAAATTAGAGTTGATAACTGCTGCTAATTACATCTGCTGTGAGGTGTGCGTCATCCACTGATTTTTATAAGTGTTGTGCCGTATCATGTTATGGTTCTTCGGTGCTGGGAGAGGGCCAATGGCAATTATTAGTTGATGGAATAGCCCACCTGGGATAAGAGCAGCCGTGACATTTCAGCACTGGAGCAGGGCAATTACCCCGAGCGGCAGCAGCAATAGAGCGAGCTGGCCTTCTGTTGTAGTTCAACTCATCTGGACTTTGATTTGTATAGATTTCTCTGGTTGGACATTTAACAATGACAAAAAAAACAAAACATCTGTCTTTGTTCTTTAGGCCAAAATCTAATGTTGTGTTTTCAAGCAGAGGTCGCAACCTCAACATTGATCGTGAGATTGTTTTGGGCAAGGTTGATATCCGTCATGTCAAAAAAAGATACCATCAATCAAATTGTATGTCTGGCATTACTGGGACATTTTGTTAGAGTTTACTTCCATTTCAATGACAGTCACACAACATGTACTAAATATCTGTGAAGAGATTTATTCTACACTTTACTCTCTACTTATTCAGACCAAGTAACAACTGATCACTTGGTAGACTTTTGAAATAATGCCTAAGTTCTTCAAGCTCTCTAATGTTCAGTTAGCAAACTAGTTCACTTTTTAGCTTTTAGTATTTCCGGTTACCTCATCTCAAAGTTTGTGGATTTTTAAAAAATGTGTTTTTGGTTGGATGCCTGAAAAAGAAAAAGTGGCTAAATGAGACATCATCTACTCATCAGCAAGTTCACACATTAATTCAAGCTTTTAATTGACTAACACTAACAAATGCTCACAGTTGGAATAATTTGATCTCAGACTTCTAATGTGTCTCCTTCTAAAAAATGCAAACGGTTCTGCCTTCATTTTAATCTTATTTCATAGTGTTCGCCTCTGGACAAGCGAATACTTACAAAAAGACATGAGGGAAGAAGAACCAGTGTAGTCAGACCGCATTCGATTATGGCTTGATAAGGAGCGAGCGGTGAACTGCTGATCCTTCAAACTGTGATAGCACGAAGGTTTGAAAAAACATTTGCTGCGATAATTCAAGTGATAATGGATGTTTCATTTTATGTTCAAAAATAGGTTCATTGGCTACTACATTCATCTAAGCTTGTTCTGTGGCCGTCTTTGTCCCCTGTGCCAACAGTGCGCGCGACAGCAGTGCAAGACACAAGATCAAAATGAAATACCCTGGCTTTGTTATGACCTTTCACTATGAAAGTCACGAAGTCACGAATAAGAACCTCCACTAATTACAGCACTGTGTTTCAATTACCCCCACATCACAACGCGACTCTCCTCTTCCCAGAATGCCACTGCCTGAAGGTGATTGCAGCCTTTTAGTATTGCATGCTGTCTTGTACTTTCATGGTTGACCTTTTGCTGTCACTTCACAGGATGACACCGATCACCACACAATGATTTGATTGCATGCAAGGTTACATCATGAGGTCTTGGCCCGTGTTTTGTACAGTATATTCTTGTGCCATGTAGTTTGCGTTGAATATTGGGTCTGTCTTCTTCTCTGTTGTGTTGAAAGGAAAAACAGTAAAATTCTTTCTGTGATTACTGAGCTTTAACTTGACTGATTCGTTCCAGACAGGGTCCTCTCATTAATCTTTTGCCTCTCGCCTGTAGTTATTCTTATTAAGAAAACCGTCAGGCTCGCTCTTCTTATTTTGACAGAGACACTTACTTTCATCTTCACAACAAGAACAGGGGGGAGTTGTTGTTTTCCAACTTCCCACCTACATCAAAACATTCTGCAGTATTTAGAAAGTCATCCTCTGAGAAACATGTCTGGACTGACGAGCATCTCCTCCATTTTTAGAAAATGTGAACTACAGCTTTTATTGTGTGATTGCATACAAAATAACGCAACAGTCTCGAACATCTCTTAACATAAGTGAAAAAGTGAGTGAATTTTACCTATCTCCATTAACCAAAACTATCTTGCTGCATGATATTCAGACACATGTTCCAGTGATGAGTGGCGACCAGCATTGGCGTAAGGGCTCACAAGACAAAACGTCTGGGAACCTCCATTAGACACCATCTATCGTTAAAGTCTTTTAGAAATAACAACATGCTTTGGTATTCTAAAATAAGATTTACTCAAGTTCACAAATTCAGTCCACAGTCACAATTGATGTTGGTACATTGAGCATGTCGGGCCTGCTGATCATTCACAGCTCACTCTGGGCATTATGAATATTCATAGTGGTAGCCAAATGTCACTGAGCTATCCCGTAACAATAATGGAGCTTGAAGTCTGCATACCAGTGGGCACAAATCTGAGGCGAGATAATGAATGTAGCTGCCTCGCCACGATTAGTTTGGATGACAAATGTTTTGAAAGAGACAGCTCTCAGATGCTTTGTTCTATATATTCTTCTTTATTCTGCTTGAGAACACAGAGTTCAACCAGGCGACATTGGATCCAGGGACGTTAAGGCTTTACCTATTGGTGACCAAGGGTAAAGTTCAATTGCTGCACCCATACAAACAAAAAAACAAGTAGACTGCAAATAAAATGACAGGAATAGAAGTCTCAGCATACTAATACTAATATTTAAGGTATGTCGGTACTATAGTTGCTTTTAGTGGACACATTTCTACAAGCTCAAGTCAGGATATGTCGGCTGAAAAACACAAAATAACAAAAAAAAAAACATTTCTTTGGTGATGCTGCATGTGGCTCTGAGTCATAGGAAACATTAAATGATGTTGTTTGAAGGGCAGGCACGCGGTAGAAACACGGTCCAATGCTTGTTTATTGTAAATATAATTTATACCTGACACTCTTTCCCACTCTGTCACAGGGAATCTCGAAAAGCCGAGCTGGCGTCAGCCTAATTACTGGGAATAGTGCCTGTCAGGAATTTAGGGCAGGACCTACAATATGGCATAGACATTAACATAAAGGATGTTGAAAGAGATTTAATGGGATTTTTTAACTCTCTTGGAGAGCAAAATGACAGCAAAACAGTCATCCATACAAGAAAATGCAGATGTACCCAAGTTATTCTGGCAACAAATCAACTCTATTTTACAGACTGTAAAGCCTAAGACATGCTAATTCATTCTCATAAATACATATATACAGAGTCAAAGGCTCAACCAATCTACTTACACACACACACACACACACACACACACACACACACACACACACACACACACACACACACACACACACACACACACACACACACTTTCCTGCATTTTCTGCTATTGTACAGCCAATAACCTGCTGATTAAATTCTCACATTTACAAATCTAACTTTTCTGTAGACAGCAGACATCTGCTGATGCTACTCGCCTCCACGGGGTGTCCTGCTTTGATGCCAACCATCGTTTTGAAAAAGTAAACAATGCTTTGTATGATGGTGGATCTCTAGTTTGGGAAAGTCACTCTTTATGTAACTATTTAGTGTATTTGGCCATCCTGTGATTGCATGCTGTGGTAAACTCAGAGCCAGCTGAGGTCCTTCATGTGTCAACATTGGAAAACAGATGAGATTCCTTGCGTTCTGCTCAGCTCGACTGGCCCTCATCTGGGTCATCTGGGTGTTTCACAGGACGGCTGAGGGCCAGGAAAGAAAAACTCAAAACCCACAATCTGTAATTTGAATGTGAAACAGCTGTTAACCTCGAAGAACTACTTCATATCGACTTCTTACATGTGACACAGTTTTTAAAAAGGAGTCCAGTTTGAAACTGCGTTGCATTTATAAATATGATTGGAGGTTCTTCACAGTAAAGAAGTGGTTTGCCAAGGTTTGCTCCTGGACTCAGAGAAGATCATTAAATATTAAACCACCACAGCCTGCTGCGGGGCGAAGCTGTGCTCTTGCAATAACAAGAAGGATGCTTACTTATCCTCATCTTGCAGTGGAGAGCTTAATTTTTCTATTATTATTTTTGCTCATACGTTTGAAAAAAAGACACTAATTGAAAAACTGCAATACTCTTTTTTTCTGAAGAGAGGATGCATCAGCTGACATTGAACATAAAAATGTGAAGTGAAATTGAATATATATATATATATATAATTTTTTATCAAAACATTGCTTTATTATTCCTAATAGTGGATCCTTTATTTTTCCACCATGCAAGACATACAGTATATTAACTGGTACAAGAGTAAGTGAATGCATGATAGAGCAGATGCAAACAAATTCAATGAATCCCAAGAAAAATATAATGAAATTGAAATTTTAAAGCGTGACTAGCTACAGGGGCTGCAGCAAAATTAATTCCTTTTGGGATATAAAACAGAGGGTCAGCTGTTGTCAACAGTTCTGAGAACCAATGAAAACATATTTCTACTTCAAAGGGAGGATTTTACATTGCACCTAAATGGATTCCCCTTGGGACAGGCAGGAGATGCAAAATTGCATTTTCCCTTTTTCGAGTTTCGCATTAATTAGACGTAGTGAATAATGAGACGAATGTATAAAATATTTTCTTGGTGCCATACTGACCAAAAGGGAAAGAAATGTTGGCAGGAAGACAGTAAAAATAAATGGACTGGATAAGGAAAGGTAGTGATGCACGTACCACGTAGTTTAGGGGTCAAAAGTTCACCTGTATGTGCTGTAATAACCTTTTTTTTTAATCTCCCATTCGGTCCGATTGATGGGATTTATGGGCATTCTAGCTTTTTCACTTTTTTTTTTTTTTGTCAGCTCTGTTCTATAACCAGGACCACCATCTGCCAGTGTGTCAAAAATGAATGCAAGGGGGCATTTAACTGCCCCCTGCTTTGTATTTAATGACTGGAGAAAGAGACAAAAAGATGGAAACATGACGCTTGGGGGCTGCTGAGAGCCACAAGAGACAGAAATTCAAGAACTTCAACACCACTTTTTTTTCCAGACTGAACTATCTCAAGAAACACATTCATGTCCCTCTCAGGATGAATTCATAACGCTGGTGATCACTTCACTTTTTATTGAGCACCATCATCAGATACTATCCAATACTTTGGTTTACAACCAAATACCTGCAAGTTTAGTGACATTCCCGGTCCGCCTCAGGTGTACTTTACGCACAATGCGAATTGCTAAATGTTATCGTGCTCATCTGCTAAACTAAGATAGTGAAACTGATGAATGTTATGCCTGCTGAACATCAGTATCTTTGTTAATGTCAGCATGCTGACATTAACAATGTTGGGACTTCACCATGTGGCTGAAACCAAGGAAGAGGCCGACAACAAAAAAAAACAGCAGAAAAAGCAAAAAGTGTTCAATTTTAGAAAATTTGCATTTGAGCGGCAGTATCTTTCCAAGGTTGCAGTATGATTGACATCCAATGTCACACAATGTTATTTTTTTGTGAGTATAAAATGATAAAAGCATTAACCGCTGTATTAGGATGATTGGTGTGTAGTACTGTCCTGCATAGCAGACAGTAGTAGTTTACCATAATGGGCACCGCAATTGAAGAAGAAAAAGATGTAAAATGCAAAGATGAATTGCTCCTTTTGAAAATATATTTTTCCTTAAAAGCTCTGCTGCTGTTGTTGGAGAGTAAAGAGTTATGACTTTGCCCTATGAGATCCTTGAAGCCCTTTCAAAATGTGTTTGTACTTTTTTTTGTCTATGTGCCAACCTCTATTAGTATCATGTCACTAAGTGCACTTGACTTCAGTCAAGCAGCACTGTGCCTGCTGGTGAAGTCCCGGTTGCATTTACAGTCTGTGCTCCTAAAACACAGCTCTACACAGCGCACGAATGATACCAACTCCTCCATGACTGGATGATATTCAGTTATTCAAACTGTGTTGACTGCGTGAGAAAGTGATGTACTCAACAATTATAATATATATATTTTTAGGTAGCTTTTACATTAAGAAAAGGAATGTGGCCGCCTGCTGACTTTAATGGTACAATGAGTATAATACACTACGTTACATTGCATTAATATTGGTAGGACTCTTTGAAATATTGTTATGACATCTTTTGTGATGACAGACAGCTCTACGGCCTATAATTCTTTATAACGCCACATTAGCTTCTGGGTGAATGTTTTGTGTGGGCAGCAGAATCACACAAGGTTTATATGTGCAGGTTCATTAAACTATTCGACCATACACTCATGGCATTAGGTTTCATGACTTCACATGAGTGAAAGGTACCCTCCAACTCCTCATCACAGCAGAAGGGAGGTCTGCTCTTTCCTTGCCCATAGGTTTATTGGGCAACTTTCCTACCTTACATCAGGAAAATATCAGTGTGGTGTGATTGCATCTAACAGAAACTATCAGTATTTAAATGCTTTAAAAAAAAACAATAGGAGTGAGCCGCAGAGCAGCAACTAAAATGTACTCAGCAGTGTGTGTACTGGTGGTTGTGATGGCTGTAAAGAAAATTCCACAAAGTCAATAGAAATTTGTGGAGCAGAAATTTTTTTTCCCCAACCCACAGGAACATGTGTAGGTCTCATGACACCTCAGATTTAGCTTGTAACCCATAAAAAGCTTGTCATCCAATTTGTACAACTCTATATAAGCACATAAGCAAGTGTGACAGTATGACATTAAGTATACATTTATACATTTTTTTGCAGCTTTTTCGTTCCTGTGTGGGTACTTGTACTCAGCTAGAGGATCTGAGTACTTCCACCAACACTGACAAAAGTAGTTTACTAAATCTTTTCCAGCAGAATCGCAAGTGTGTAAGCTGCGGCTTAATGATTTGTGTCTGCTCTTCACTTGAGTCTCCACCTCCAGTGAGCTCTGCTCGGAGCTCGAAAAAAAAACGTCAGAGAAGTGCTGTGGCGTCCAAACACAGAAAACCTTGCCTGTTGGACCCAGAAAGACGTCCTGTACTTGGGTCAGCAATACTTCTACCCCCTAAAAAAGTGCAGCCGGAGCCTCTCCAGAAAGATTAATGACCATTGATCCCCGGCACAAGCCACCAGGGCAGCGGACCACTGTTTTCCTCCAGTTCCCATGAGTAGTAAAATCCTCATTCCACACTTTCTGAGTCTTTAGGTTGCCCCTCTGCCCGGCCTGAACCGAGCCCAAGGACTATTGGTGTTGGTTTTGTTTAGGCAACTTTGTTGATGTTTGCTTATTCATGCATTTTAGCGGTGCACTCTATTGTGAATTCTACCATGTCGGAATTTTATGTTTACAACATGTTTTTTTTAAGCGCACAATGTAGAAATGCAAGGTGAGTATGAGCAAAGCGCTGATGACCACTGTGATTCAGTGGTCATCATTTTGATCAGTTTGAACTCTTTTTTTAAAGAAACAATGTAGTCTAAATGAAAACGTTAACTCGTCCACACTCCGCTGTGAGCCCTCTCATTTGCAGATGAAACAAGAAGCTGGTTTAATCGTGTGTGTGTTCTGAAGAGCTTGTTCCCTATTTGTGCTTCTTTCTGCATGGACTTCCTGATCAGACGAGCATTTCAAAAGCACAGGAGGCAGAAAGGGTCACTGCCAATACGGGGCTGAAAAAACAAATTACCATTCAGGAATATTTCTCCAGTAAATCAGCGCTCACATTATTGTGATCGGTGGGTAACTGTCTGACTTCTGCCCCAAACACCGTCTTTGATGTTGGGAAAGGGTTTGAAGTAAGAGTGATTAAAATGTTACAGCTATGCGCTGTAAGCAGGACTTCCATGCAGGAATAACTTAAACTGTTTATTGTGAAGCTACTGTCCATACTTTCATTGGAAATATTTGACGAACAAGCCTAACAGGTTGATTGTGACTAATAATTGTTATTATTGTACATTATATATTACCGATTTTTGCTTTCTAACTTTGCAAGAAGAAAAAACACATGAAAGCTGTTTATGTATAAATGGCTTAATGAGCAAATCCTACACCAGACAGAGTCTTTCACCATCGGAGCTTTCCAACGAGAACTCCAGTGCGAATTGTGTCACCTTTAGAAGCTTTGTAATCCAGCATGGAGAAACAGAAACTTTATAAAAATAATAAGTCTGTGATTAGTTATCCAGCTGTGCACAATGAAATAACTTTTGCCTCATGTTAGTATTATTGAATCTGAGAATGCAAATGAAAGAAGTTCGCTAGGGTTTTTTTTGCTAGCGTGCAGATTTAACAATTTAAAAACTACATTTCAATCTTCATGAGCCAAGACTGCATATATCTAATTTCTGTAACTTCCTGTTGAGACTGAATAAACACCACTTAAAAATCTTGCTTATTCAGTCAAGACTTTCCATATATCTTCAAAGTTACATTTTTCCCTTCACAAGCCGAGCAAGTTCAGATTTGTCTTTGATTTTAACAGACTAGTTCACAAACAGTCAGTCAGTCTCAGAGATGAATTTACTGCCAGCGTCTCCACATATTAGATCAAATATGAATTAAAAAAAGTCCTCAGTGTACTGCTTTAAAACACTGTACTGCTGCTCACCAATGAACATGCATGAACAGAGGCTTTTATGATGGTTCAGGAGACAATCTCGGTCCAAGGAATTCAACTCTCTGACCTTTGATTTTCTCCGCGGGCACAGGAGTAGATCAAGGAAAGGTGAGAGTGTGCACTGTATTCAAACAGTTACAAATATCTACTGTATAAATCAGATTCTTCTTTTTGTTTGAACTATCTGGTGAGATACATCCGTTTACTATCCAGTAAAACACAAGATGTATATACTAATGTTGCTGAATTAATGATGTTGTTCTCTGTGCATCCAGATGAGTTGATAATACCCCACTACACATTATAAATTGACCTACAGCGCTGACATCAGTGATCTGGAACTGGTAATGGTGTGTGGATAAGTTGCCCATAAAACCAGAATGAGGAAACACGCTGTCACAGCAGCCCAATCATTAGGACACCAAACAAGGAAATGCTCCGATGGACACTAATCATTCAAGATCAAATGCATTTCAATTAACCAATAACATCTGCTCACACAGCCAGTCTATTGATTTCGCCATATGTTCTGCAACCTTAAAGCAGTGATGTCGAGAGATGGATGCGTGATGATCTATTGCCAAAATGATACAACATGAGATTAAAATCCATGGATTCTGATGATAGTCTTGAACATATGTGACCGGGGGAGAAAAAGATCTACAAATGTGACTTTGAAAGGCTCAAACTTAACTATGAAAGAGCATGAAATTGCATCTTGATCATTTTTTAACATACAGTTTATCAGGAACTGATGTCTGCCCAGACATGAAGAAACAATCTGCTTTACCATATGGACACCTGATGTTTTACTACAGGGTTTACCTCGTAGAGATGGGCTAAAAATAACAGGTAAAGAAATAGAGAATCTCCATTCTGTAAATGAAAACTTAACGATAAGATTTCAACACATGCCTCTTTCATGTAATAACGCAAGCAAATCAGATTCCTTCGTTTAAATAATTGCGTTTGTTCCCGTTTTTGTCCCAAGTTAATTAGTATACAACACGTGTTCATATTAAGTGGGATAAACAGGGGTCTTATGTGTAATACAAATAAGCGTGGCTGCTTGTAGGTGCCGCAGCTCCAAGAGGGTTTTCATCCATAGCGGAACAAGTTTCTGCTCCTCTGGGATCCTTTGCATCAATTCAATTTATTTCAGTAAATGGACCAATTCATCAGGGAAATTTGGTATGTCATTTGTGTTTTTCATCAAGCGATACCTTCCCCCTCTATTTTCCCAAACACAAATGGATTAAAAACTTTCCGTGCAGACATATTGAATCTACAGCACATCTGTGTAAGATGTGATTGTGTGCTGACACCGTAGAGGAGGAGAGATAAGAGCATGTACGGAGGTCAGATGGTTTTAATTTGTATTATCAGGTGTTTACTGCTCATTTACTTGAGAGCTATCGATTGTTGAGTTAGGAGAGTAAACACATTTTCTGACACTGCAAAGATAAATTGGTTTGACTTTAATTGGGTTTACATTTAATTTAATCAGAATAGATATCAGCTTGAAATCAAGGAGCACACGTTGTTCCAAAAAAAAAAGTTATATAATGCAGGACGAACAAATTATTAAATGTGTGATGTGTTTTGTGGCGCCGTCCCCTTTGTCAACTGTGTTTTTAGTACTCGTGTGTTTCGGTTTGTAAATGTTTTGTATTGTGTTTTTGTCTCCTGGCAAATGACTTCTCGCACTGGGGATTAATAAAGTTTTCTATCTTATCTCATCTTCTTCCCTTGAAAAGGCAGCGTGCGGTGCGGCTGGTGCTCCACGTCGTTCCAGATGTCCGTGTGCAACACGCTCCTCCCTGCTGGCCCACGCTGACAAGCCCATGTCATCCCTGTGACATTTCCAGAGCCTTCACATTTCATCAGGGCGGTAATTAATCATCGCCGAAACAATGTGGTGGCCTGGAACACCGGGGCCGCCACGGTGCCGAGGAGGGGAGAGGGTGCCGCCAGGGGACTCGTTGGCACACGGCAGGGTGCGATAGGCAAAGCCGTTGCCATGGCAAAGCCTCAGCAGCATCGGGGAACATCATCCCACTGTGACATCTGTTGGCATCACAACCTGTAACTCGAACCTGCGAGCAGGGTCGAGACTCTCACACTCACTGCTCGCGACTGCACGAATAATGGCAGAAACCGGAACTGAAAAACATTTTTCAAAAACACTGATTAACAAATTGTGAACCATGACAAGAGGAGAGCTTGGAAGGATAAGGCTTAGACAAATATTCTAATAATACACCATTATTTTCATGGGAACGCTTGATACTTTAGGTTTTTAACTCCTGGATTCTACAACTCTTGTGAAAGTATTTTCAAGAAATCCACATTCCACATCCAGTTTACTGATATTATGTTGCAAGATTTAATAATACATAATGTTATCTTTGTTGCAGCTTGGAGACTTGTGCTGAAGTTCTCAGATGAAGAAGAAGTTTTCTGTAAATGAAATTAAAATAATTTATACTATATGGAAATGACTATGTTGAAACCAATGCAATTAACTCAAAATTACTGACATTATTCCCCAGATATGATGATCTATTAAATGTAATATTATAATTAATTGTATTTAAAATATATACAAACATATTGAATATATATTAGATAATAAATACATAATATTACAATATAAGCCTATCAAGGTTAAGATACCGTTTGCAAAGGCCTCTTTACTCTGGTGCCTGTGCGAATGGGTCTTCATACTGTTTAGAGAGATGAGCCTGAATTTGCAACCAAAATGCTGTCAAAACTTGCATTTATAGTTACCAACGCAGCCTCCATAATTCTTGGGAAAGAGGCAGGGAAAATACCAAGCTAAAATCACAGAGTTACCAACTCGCACATGACTAATATTCTAAAATGACCTGTGTTTGGGAAAATATGGAAGGTTATTTGCGCTTTTCTTGGCAAACTACGGATATTAATCAATAAAATTCTCTTTGTGCATAAGTATTATTCTACAAATATGAATAAAAAGTACATGTTGTCAACTACGAAAAATATACTGAGGAATTCTTCTTCTTTTCAAATCTGGTGAAGAAAAAGTAGAATTTGTCAAAAAACAACAACAAACAAATACTCCAAGCTCTTGTCTAGTGCATTGTCAGGGCAGTAAAACATAGTGTACAAGGCATGATAAGGAAACACAGCCTGCAGGTAGGAAATAAGGCTGAAAGAAAACCAGATGTGTCCCAGAATTTCCGGATGTATTAAGTGTAAGAGTAACCTACTTCAGGTCTGTCAGCTGTACACACATTCTCTGAAACGCCGACATGAATCAATCCAAAGCATAAGAGCAACCTCGCTCTGGAGTTAGATGTAACGTATAGGGCTTTTAGGCCCAGTTTTTCACCCAAATTTTGCATTAAATTGAGAGCAACATCCATTCAGCTTTTGTTTTCACAGTTATCGCTGGCCTGTCACCTTGTCACAGTGACCTTTTAACGTGTTCTTGTGTGTTCTTGTGGGTACTTTTTTCAGGGGACAGTAATGAAAATGGAGGCGCCATCGCTTGCCAGCTTTTAATGTTAATTGGCAGTGATTTGTGAAAAAAAATGGCCTCAGTCCAGGACAAAGCTGCTTCAGACGACATTGCATTAGAGGAGGTCTGTTGTCACAAAATAACCTTTGAAAAATAAAAGGAGGGTTGAGGCGGCACGATGAATACTCCCTCCTACTTTGCGGTGTTCACACAGCATACAGAATGAAAATCATAACTCCCCAAGTCAACCAAACAGGTGAGGTCAGATTATTATCAAAGCTGCTGAACCAGAAAGTTTATACAGTGTGCTGTTTGTGCTCGAGGGGGAAGACACTGACAGTTCAAGGCCTTTGAGTCTGCAAGAAAACACGGCGCTCGGTAGAAATGCATCTGCAAGCACTGGAATTATTAACATTTAGGTATGCTTACAAGACAGTATTAAATCACAGTAAGCAAAAAAAAGAGAAAAGACTAGAGAGGCTGAAGCAATGCTATGTAGATGGACGCTCGCATCCACACTTTTATTCATGTCAAGTCACCAGCTCCACCCTGCTGTTTGACCCCCGAGGCCTTTTGGAGAGGGAGAGAGAGACGGTGTCAGAGGAAGAAACAAAAAGAAGAAAAGAGCCTCTGGGCCAATGCACATCCTCTGTTTGACTTCACCCAGTGCTGATAATCAAGCAGACGGTCTTTAACAGGTTTTTGACACGATTAAAGAACATGTTCGGAGCTCATCTAAACAGAGGTGGACAATGATGCAATTAACTGTGTTGTTTTATCATTAATCCGCGAGACTTTGCTTCCAGAATAAACACAAGTGTCAGTTGATAATGATTAGTAAAAGCTACAGATAGAGATATTATTATCACAGACAGCATCATCTGTTTATTCAAATACCTGAAAACACCTACGTT
The DNA here is from genome assembly GCF_023055335.1 of Clinocottus analis. NCBI lineage: Eukaryota > Metazoa > Chordata > Actinopteri > Perciformes > Cottidae > Clinocottus > Clinocottus analis. Next base: position 10,602,193 of record NW_027175898.1, read on the forward strand.
TATGGTCACCTGACAAGGCCTTCGAGTGGCCATGTGAATTTGTACTTTGGTGTCTCAGAAAAGTTGCATTCACTAAATTCAGTGGACTAAAGCCAGGAGGTGACACATTTTCCTGGGACCAGAAATACTTATTTGAACCAACACCAAAAGACAGCACGTAAAGAAAGGGTTCTGGAGAAGGGAGCTGCGGCAACAAGGAGCTTCAGAACGAGTGAACCAATGAGAAACACCTGCATGTTAGAAGTTATCTGATAACCACACAGACGCTGAATGAGCCAATTACTGCGCAGCTTGAGTGACACAGCTGACGGCAATTAAGTAACGAAAGCACAACATCAGTGCTCTGCCTGAACTAATGCTGTATTCTTTTTGACATACTAAACACTAGATTAGCTGCCATTGACTAACAATGTGCTGCAATACACCTTTTTTTATTTGCTCTTAACCCCCACCCTTCTCCCACACACACACACACACACACACACACACACACACACACACACACACACACACACACACACACACACACACACACACACACACACACACACACACACACACACATCCTCCAGTTTAGGTTTTACACTCTACAAGGTCCTGAGTTCACGTCCAGTTTTATAACCTGGGCCCATATTGATTTCAGATTATTTCGGTTCACTGTGTGTCTCATGTTTGCTTTGATATGCAGTCGACGTTTTAGTCAGAATCAAATCCAAAAGCTCTGTGTAGCTTATGTAACCAGCCTGCCTTGTGTTTTTTTTTCTGAAAAGCTGCTGGTCGTTGGTACAGTGGAAGCTGAGAGACGGAGTCAGTCAGACAGTCTATCCCTCCAATCCATCAGGGCAGTCCTCTGGTCTGACGGATGACAATTGAAAGGCAAATCGATAGAGATCACAGCTTAAATGAAGAGTGATTTTAATTGGCTTACTGTTATTGACAGGTGCTTTCTTCAGCTCCTTCGACTGGCTCCGGGGCCACACGAGGGCCTGTGCCGTGGCTCCAGCAAGTGGAGATAAGCTGACACTGAGCTGCTCGCTGAATGAAATGACGACTAACGAGGGGTGACAATCGCAATTCAGATAAATGTTTATCAGGGGCATTTTGTGATGTCCACGTTTGCCTGTGGTAAGTCTATTTCCAGTGGATGTTAAAAGATTGATGAACACACTTGGGATGACAAAGAGTCTTAATCTCACAAATCAAAATGTGCTCGCCTGAGTTTTAAGCATACTTCCCTTTTCTGCGTGTGAAAAAAAAAAGAAACATCATCCATAACAGCAAATACATAAATGAAGCAGACACAGAAATAGGTTGCTCCTATCAAAACGTAGTGAATTATAAATCAAGCTTGAAGCGGGGAATAGATTAAAAAAAGTCCTCTAATGTGGTTTTATAAAATTGTTGGAGATGGCGTTGACAGTCAAAGTTTCTCACTGATTCTTATAAATTCTCTAAATATGCTGATGAAATCTATTTCGCATTAAAAACGTGCAGTGCCTCAAGACTTAACACAAGAAGGAGAGAAGATATAGTTTGCAATTTCAATTTTACATTTCCTGTCTGACACTGCTGTTGATATTGTAAAACTAATGGGGTAGTATACAGATTTACTAATGTTAATGTTTATGAAACTGTATCTCAATTGTTACACTCTGCTGGACAAACTTTATGTATTTGCTGTTTGCGTGAACTTATACATTACCATATTGCAAAACTATGTGGACGTTCACTCAACAGTGTAAGTGATGTGACATTAGATGTGACCGGTATCTAATTTTTTGTATTTTCGCTTCAACATAATTTCTCATTAGCATCGAATTGCACTTATTTCCTGTTCATCGCGCAAACCAAAATGTCATGAACACTTTTATAGATGTACGGATATAAAAATAGAGAGCAAGAGAGAAAGAGAGAGAGAGAGATTCCCCCTCTTCTAAAATCTTCTGTAAAATATGCAAATGCTGCACATGATTATGAAATAAGACCTGGAACATGGCCTTCCAACTTTTGATACACGTACAGTCAGCAGCAGGGAGCGGCTGTAATATTAACACGGAGGACCCCTCTCCTTCTTGCGTCAGGACTGCCTGAACAGGCCGTTTTAATAATGCATACTCACTCATGCATATTCTCCGCGCTGTGTCAAGTACAGTGGAATTAAACAAGTTTATCATCTATGAAATGACATGTTCCATATCAGCCCTTTTCACTGAGCGCCCAACAAATGGTGAGCTCGCTTTTCGCCTCTCGTGAAGAAACTGAAATAACACGGCTATCAGCAGTCGTTGAGAATTTATAATACATCTTGAGAGCTTAATGACTAAGGAACAGTTTGGATGCAGGGGGAGTTTTTAGTAGTGAGAAAGTGGTCCTCTTAGGCTAAAGGGGATGAATTAGTGTTCAGATCTACATGCTACTGCATGTACTGTCCTCATTAGGAAAGTGACGAAAGCAGTGTTGATTGTGTATTCGACATTTACATCATGGTCATATAATAATGCAAAAAAAATGAAACTATTGCCACTTACTATGAGCCTACAATATAGTAGAATACAGTCTGCAGCTGTTGTAAGATGCACTGATTTTATTGCTTTCGATACTTTGATTTTCAAATGAATGTCATGTATCAAACTTGTGTTTTTTCCTTGTTTTATTCGAGAGAATTTAGAGAAACACTGAGAGGAACGTGTTTATTTCTTTCGCTTTACAAGACAGAGACTCATCCAACTGCATCATTTACAAACCATAAATTGAACACTCAGACTCATCCTCACATTCTCTGGCAAAACGCAGCAAGCCCGGTCACATATGACACCTCAGAGAAAATAAGTTCTCAGCAATAGGCTTGAACTCAGTCCAAAAGTACGACCAGTAATCTCTCACGTCTGAGTGAGAGCTGGTGTTTCTTTGTGTGCATGTACGTGAAGAAGAGAAAGCGGTCAGAGAGAGGAAGACTTATCTTCCAGCAGGATCAGTACTATTGTTAAACCTCCTAAATCACCGGCATTGAGCGGAGCAGAACAGAGCAGCCTGATGCTGCAAGATTTCTTATTTCATTTTTAATACCTTCAGATCGGATCCATCCAGGATTGTGTTGCCGTAATCCCTTGGCTCGATATTCCCCATGTTCAATATGTTAATGTTTCCCACCAAATGGATCATTCGTCAGACAGACTTGGCAGATGGGCTTGCAACCGTTTCAGAAAAGACAGATGTATCAACAGCCCTTTTTTTAAATCTCTGTGTGTTTTTCGACACTCGACTCACCATCGATACAACAGTAAATCCGTATATTTGTGTATCGGGAGAACAGAGAATGCATTATAAGCAGGAGCAGTGAGTTACCCCAGATTTTTCTGGGAGCATAAAAGATGGTTGCACAGTGGAGGATGAACGTTACATTGTCACCACCCAGAAGACCAAACATAACAGAGGCTTTTGTATGTTTGAATTGCCAGAATCATTTCTCAACACATACTTTTTTTCCAGCCAGATAATGATCTATTTTTCAGTTCCACCGTGTCCTACTTAGCCTACTTATCTAAGTTGGAGAGAAAAATAATCATTTGATGTAGAAGATGCTTCTTAGCCTTGCTAATGCTGCTTTGGCCTTGATTATCACCCTTATTATTTAATAGCTTAAGGCTACATTTCTTCAGGAGGAGAATATTATTGCATTTATATATGTTAGTGCTGTATTGAGCAACACTATGCATTTGTTGACGAATAGAGGTGCAAAAAAAATGGTGTGGAAAGACCAGAGGGAGAAGACTGAAGGCTGTTCTCTACATTCTGATTCAGACGTCGACATCTCAATATTGAGTCACCAATGAGCTATTATGATGCTTTTCTAAGAAACACATGATTTATTACTGCACCTTCTGTGATACCATCATCCTCCGAAGACAGCGTGCTATTAGAGAAACTCTCATCAGCAAACTTAAACTGCTTTTCTTCAAGTTTTTTTTTTCTATTAATCAACTGCTTAAAATGATGAGTCTGATTAATTTGCAGGCTATTTTCTACCTGCAGCATGCTGGAAATGTAAAATTGTATCATGTTGATGCACTCATCCATTTATTCATGTCATTTATACTCAAAAACAAACACAAGCCACAAGATTCAGTAAGCTGTTTATTGCACAATCTACATCAATTTGTATTGTGTCAGTAGATGTGTGCAATATTTCACAAATGCATTAATGTCAAGTGAAAAAGTCCTACAAAGCAAGATGTTGTTTACTGTATCTATTGAAGTCAGAGTGTAGACGCATCCTATGCATGCTGGCAGACAAAGATGGCCCGCACAGCTGACTTTGGAAGTGACAGTAATATTGAACGAGCTCAACATCAAAGCTGATTGCCTCACGCCTTTTTATCCCGAGTTTCAGCCTTCCCGATGATGAGGCTTTGTTTGTGATGCAGAAGTTTAGACCTTCTAGTTTACGCGGCGGGAGCAATGTAAACAGGAATACATTTGAATGTCCTCCCTTGAAAGAAAGCACTTATAAAGTGTACTATATGTGTGCTGACCCACAGACGTCTCCGGATGGACGCCCACAATACGCTTCTCTGTGGACTGTTCGGGGGATGGAAATTAAAGCTGCGTGGAGTGTTCCAGTTGGACAACTAGCCACTCTCAAAAAAAAAAATAGGCTTTCATATGCTCAGGCTGACAGGCTTTTGATGTAAGTAGCAGAGTCTGAGATTAGGCTCGGAGGATACTGGGCTGGCCTTTAGAGAAAGAGAAGAGGAGGAGAAATGAAAATAAATGTGTGAGTGTCAGGTGTCTGATGTTTTTAAAGACGATATCCTTTGAGATGTGTAGTTTAGAAACAGCTTCTCTGCCACAGATAGGGAACAATCAAACGCTTCGTGTTAAAAGCTCTCATTAGTATTCTCGCAAGCTGCTTTTTTTGGCTCTTCCCCTGAAATAGACAATAGAGAGAGCGAGTCTGAGTACCTCAGAAGCTTCATTCTCTGAGAGATAAGACTTATATGCTCAATTCCTGTCATCCCCTCCATTCTCACACGTGCAGAAGGAAATCTTGACCTTTGTAATTGTCAACAATGTAACAATGGGAAAACTATATCATGTAGTTTTTGTGAAGCTTTTGATAATATCACGTCAGTCTTTCTTGACTGATGCCATTTCCAGATTTTCATTTCACTGAGAAAGATCATGTGATCCCATCGAAAGCTCCAAAACAGCTTTCGAAACTAAGTGCTAATTAAAACTGTTTATCCAATGAGAAGCGCTGCAGGTGTTGTTGGCAGTATTAGTACAGTATTAGCAAAAGAAATACTAAAAATATATTTTTTTCTCTAATTTGGGGCACACCTTTGGATGTATTGATGTATGGATATATGGATGGATGGATGGATGGATGGATGGTGCTCCTAGCATTTGGCTAGAATGTCTATCCATAGTGCTGGCTCTTAACATAACTATTGTTACGTCTAGTTATCTGGGAAGAAATGTCTTCAAATCCCAAATTACATGTTAAAAGTATCTTACCCTGCCCCCTCCGCAACCACATCTATGACAAAAACACAATTTGAATATGTAAATGCATGGAATAACTAAATACATTAACTTTATGGCAGCCTTCCAGCTCAAACATTAATCTTTCATTCATTTTGAAAAATTACATTCTTAATCACAATATGACCACCAATTTATCTCCCATCCATCATCTTGAATGGAATACATACATCTCTTCAAGGCCATACATGGAAGACTGCTAAAATCTTGAAGTCGGGGTCAAATCAGACTTCCAATGAACATATAGTATCTTATTTGATTATGAAGATCCACAATGAAATAATTGAATGAAAATGCCGATATGAAGCCAAGGCTTATGTTGGCCCGCAACAGGCTTTGACCAATCAAGCCTAAAAGCATTACTGCAACTATTTTTCAGAAGTGATTTTGCCTTTTCTGTAGGTCAAGCGTTTTTATTTTTTTTTATTTTGTCAGACCTCAAGCCACAAGAGCACTGCTGCAGAAACAAAACTTTTAAATCAATCTTCAATAGCTTTTCTTGTTTGTTTTTTTGAAAACATTATTGAGCCCACACACACAGCACCAATTTTAGATTATACAGGATCCCATTACTACAGGATCAACAGGAATGCTTTTACATTGTCCAGCCTCTGCTCCTCACACATCCATCTTTCCCAGATAGAATGAAATGAAAAGAATAAAACATCTTTCAAAGTTTGAATTTTTTTATTTCCCTTGTCTTGGCATCTCTCTTAGAGACAGGAACAGGATTGGGAGAGTAGCCTCCTGGCGCTCTGACTGGAGGACACCCATATGCTGCTGTCATGTTCTCTGCTAATCAGGATTAATGGCGGCCATGACACTGCCTTACTCCTTAGCATCATACAACCTCTCTTAGGATCCCACTTAACTTTCAGACAAGTCTCTTTTCCCTACAAAAAAAGAAAATGAAAGAAAAACGCCTGTGTGGAGATTGAAGCCTTGTGGATGTTTCTAGACAGCTTTCTTTCAAGACCAACACTTTGTGGTCAGTGTTTGATGTTTCTTCAAGGTTTCCTGACACCAATAGAAGGTTTAGCGGACACAACTTCATACGTTTCTTCGGAAACCAACAGAAGTCCCGAGCCTTGATGCCGGTATCCAGCGTGGTGAGTGCAGTGTTTGTTTAACTCTGATCGTATGGGGCACGACTCTCTGGCTTCTCGATAATTAATGAGGTGGCATTACTGAGCTGCGTTCTCTGAAGGACAAATTAGAAAGCACAGGTTGAACGAGCGAATACAAACACACTACGGAGAGCAGATGTGATGAGGAAAACCAGAGGCATTAATTGACGATTACTTCTTCGCTAAGACCCTCGGATTCCATTAGCTTTACCCTTGAATCTAAAACAAAACACTAATACCTGGCATTTGTGTGGATGAGATTTTCTCTCACACCAATTTGCAGTAAACGCCTTTGTGTCCTTAGATGTACCTCATGAAAGCTGTGCTCGTGCAGCTTTCCCTTTGAAATTAATTAAAGTAAACTCAATGCTTTCAGATTTGAAACCTGACACCTTCTCAGCGCTCCTTAAAAAATCTTAATTTGACTTCAGAAATATATTTCTGTAATGACCTCTGTCAAGTTCACCTCAAGGTGTTTTGAAACCAAGGCTGAAACTGAATTACATGATTGTTTAAATGTTTAAAGGGAGCAGCGGAGCGAACTGTAAACCTTGGGGTGCCAAACTATGGCCTGCGGGCCAACTGCTGCCCGCTCAATGTATTTTAAATGGCCCCCTAAGTTTATTTTTCATTTTTTATGAACTGGATCATCATTTTAAATAAATTGCACTGCATGGACCTTGCACACCCTAGTTTAAATTCTGGATGTTTACAACATTTTGTGAAGTTTTCTCTGTATTAGTATCTCGGCACAGAAACCAGTATTTTACCATTTCGGTCTGTTGTGTTTGTCGCATCTTCTTATTAGATTTGCAGTTTTGGATCTTTACTTTTACATCGCAATATTTTATTTGGGCCTCTGGTCCATGAACAGAAACTAGTATATTTAGAAATTTCTAACATTACTTATTTAGAGCTTTACACATAACATCATAATATTTCAAGTGGGCACTTAGACCACTGTGTTATAAATTAGTGTTATATTTATTTAAATATATTTTGAGAGTGACAGATACAGAAAGACTTTTTGTAATAAGTAGACACACCAATAATTACGTCAAACGTTAAACTTTTAATAGAGTTGCACAGTTGTTTTAACATGAGAAAATGGTGTAGGGGGTTTTCTGCTCTTGAAACACTGATCATCTTGTCGTGTAACTTGAAAACTACAAGTGTATTATTGTTTGACATTAACATCCTCTTGTCAGTAGTCTTGGCTAACGTGTAGCTAAAAGCTGGTTACACATACAGGGTTGTAGAACTATAACAATTGGTTGAAATAATATGTTTTGTAGATGTAAAACCTGCACAGTGATAATTCTCTTCACGTTCGTCACTATAAACGCCCCCTTTCAGATGGTCTGTTGATCTATTGTTAACATAATAAATATCGAGTGCAGTTTTAATTATGGGACTTCAAGTGAGTGTAGGGAAAAGCACAGTTCACTCCGTGGTCAGTATAAAGAGTAAAGACACACTTTGCTTGATAACAATTGAGATGAGCATACGAGTGCCTGAGCCTTCTGAGACTGATGTGAGCTTATTGAATGGAAATTGATGTGAGCTAAAGGATGATCACCATGCAGAAGAGGAAACACTCTGTGATTTGGTTACCAGATGACCAGAATACATTTAATGGACACCCTGATTAATTGTTATAAATGCTCGCGCAGGCAGCAACAGTCCAAGTTAGTTAATCTTGAGGCAGAGAGGAATGGGTAGTCTGCAATAAAATTATGCACACCGGTGGTTTCACTTCGAAGGGAATGTTTCCTTTACATTTCCATTTTTATTGCTGTCTATTCCAGGTCATTTCGTGTGCAAAGCAACATTAAGCCTAAACTAATTTGTTGGCAGCTGTTACACATTGTAAACATTTACATCAGCAACCGAACCCATCCACGTAATTAAATATTGTTTAGGAAAATCTATTTCCAAACTGTTTTATTTAAATTCCCAAACCTCTTATACAGAATCACCGCGCATGGCTTTAATATACACCTCATCATTCAGCATTAAACATGAAATCCCACTAGTTTTGTATGTATTTCGTCAAGGATCAGTGACTTGAAAGACGCTGACAGAAACACAGGAACCTAAAACATTTTCATTGTCCGCATTCACGCAATCCCAAGAAAACTGGTCTCTCAAAAGTCATAACAAAACATTTAAAGATGCAACATTTATTCTGTCCTCTTTATGAGAGAGATGTATCCCTTGCAGAAAGCCAAAGTCCCAACTGATGAATAACTATAAATATTCAAGTAGTGAAACTGCTTCTTTTTTTAAAAAAAAATGAGAAATGGGTGGCATGACCTGGGTGAGTCATTTCTTCTAAAAGACAGAGAGATAAGTCTCTCGCTCGCAGTTCAAACACTGAAAGCTTGCGTCCTTCCCTCTGGTAGAGGTGAAGTGAGAACACTGAATCGGAGGGAAAGGACCGAGACAGGACGGTTGACTCGGGGAAGGTTTGCCCTGGTGCCGGATTGCAGAGTAAATATTGTGAAGGTTATTCACATTTGATCAACTATATGTGGTCCGGACTGCAGGGTGAGACATTTCTGAGCAAGAGAGAAAGAAGGTCTGTACTGTGTATGAATGTGCATGACGAGGAAACGCAGTTTGTAAGAATGTGCTAGCAGCCCTAACGGCAGCAACGTGGCAGACGATACTGACAGTGTTTACCTGAGGGGGAACTGGAGGATGGGTGCTACACTTCTTCACTCGAGACGGCACTCAGTGCGGAGCAGCAGCCGTGGGCTTACTAATAGGGCACGCACACATGCACTGACGTGCACGTACAAACACCTGCAGCCGGCCCACCAATGTGAACACAGCACGGAGAAGCACGGATCACAACACACACAGAGAAAGAGCGACTTCCTTCAGATCGACATAACTCCACTAGCCACTTGTTGAACTGGCCCTTCCTAAAATCACGGAGAGAAGATGTATCAATACATTATATTTTCAATTCACCAAATACACAAGACAAGTAAAAGGCAACATTCATCACCCATTACGCTTCTGACTGGGCTTGTGATATTTATGATGATTAATCCTCCTTCTGGATGGAGCTGTGATGGTGTTGCGATGAATAAATGACAGATTTGTGTATTAATCCCTTCATCTCTCCCTGTGTGCGCACTGGAACGAGAAAGGGTTGTGTGGACATTGTCCTTTTTTTGCCCTGGCCATCACTGTCACTTAATGCAGAAAATCAATAAAAAATGTATGAAAAAAAAACATGCTGTTTTTTATGTTACATTTTAGAGGGACATTTATTTGACAGTTACTTTACAGATTAAGATTTTACAAACAAAACACACTGCTAATCTGTACTGGATGTGTACAGCATTAATATCTCACCAAACAAACATCGCCCATGTAAATACATATTGCAGTCATGTTGCCATTGTTTCCACTGTTAGCGCTGTTAGCATCAATAGCTCCATCAGCCATCAGCTTAGTCGTCACAACGTCGTGAGATGCTTAGTCCATTATGAACAGCAGGAGTGATGACAGGAAGTAAAACCTGTTTCAATGTTCCTATTAGCGCCTGAATATTGTCTTAAGACAGACTTGAGATAATTGGGAACCTGTCCTTGAAAAGTTTTGCAAATCAGACTGATCGTCAATGGGAAGTAAAAGGAGGAGGAAGATGAGAAGGAGGAGAGGCTGTTGCTGACGGCACTGATCTCTTCTCCTCCTCCTCCTCCTCCTTCTCCTCCCCTCAGAGCTCAGACTGCAGTTAAAGCCGTATTTGATTACACCTTCATGCTGAGATTCATTCAGCAGCAATAAAACTGATCACAACCCATATCTGTCTTTTTTATCTTCTATTATGGTGTGTTGTTTCTTCTTATAACCTGTACAACCTGTGATACGATGTCCTTTCTTTAATAAGGTTTGTCATGATGCCTGGTATCCATGTAGGACCATAAGAGGCAGCCGCTCTACGACAGTGAAGATCCAGAGAGCCTTGTCAGTGTATTACCTCGCAAGGAACCCATAGTCAGTTCTACATAGCACCCTTGCTTCCTGGCGGATCTCGGTTGCCCCCTTAGAAGGTGGACATGTTCTTCATAGAACCTTCAGAGAAGATTTTGGGTGAAAGCGTTCTCTGTTGAACCTTTGGGTGAAACTTTGGGACGAGTCAAAGACCCTCCAGGGTTCTCGTTAGCACAAAGGAACTCAAACAGTACTAACTTCAGTAATTACAAGGCGCATGCAACCATAAATACTTTTTCCCATCCAAAATTGATATCCTGGCATTGTGCCTGTTCTAAGCTTTTCTATACTCTTAATCGCTCTATTTCCTCGCCCCTGACACTTTGTTAATCATTGTACACCCTTTTGTTCAATAAATTGGTATTAAAGAAGGGAAACAATGCTCTCTGCTCTCAGAGATCAGGATGTATTTGTGCAGTTGACTCCTCTCATAACTGTGAGCAAACTATTGCTTATTTTGTGGAATATGTCTTACTGTCATAGAAAGAAACTAAAAAGTGAACAGTCCAACACAGCTCTCGTAAGCTTCCTCCCTTATGGACCCCGAAAAGTAAACACTGTCAAGACAGTTTTTATTGGTCAATCGAGTGGATTTGCAGGTCAAAGTTCACCTGCACCCAGACAGACAAAGCAACTCAAAAACTCTCTCTCTCTCTCTCTCTCTCTCTCTCTCTCTCTCTCTCTCTCTCTCTCTCTCTCTCTCTCTCTCTCACACACACACACGCACACGCACACGCACGCTATAACTGAGGAGACCCTCGCCCCTCCTCCTGGCCTCTTGTCGTCAGGCTCTGTGTGACTCACCTGTGTCTGTTGGCCGCATTAATATGCGCGGGAGAAAGAGAGAGCGGGGGAAATACCTCTTTACCTCTTCCCTGTGGAGCGACAGCGTGAGGCGACGGGTCCCCCCCCCCCCCCCCTCTCTCTCTCTCTCTCTCTCTCTCTCTCTCTCTCTCTCTCTCTCTCTCTCTCTCTCTGCTCAATTCGTTAGAGACACGCGCTCATCCACTTGAGCGCAAGCAAAGGTGCGTCAGGTTAGACATCACGGTGGAGCAAGCAGCGTCCACCACTTCAGCAGGGGCGTCTTTTTTTTTATTGCATTTTTGTTTTATTCCAGCATGAAATATTTAAAAGCCAAGACATCAACTCAACATGTTTTACATTGCAGAGCATGTATACAAGTTTAAAAGAGGATAGAAGCCTTTATTAAGGCTTTGACACGGATGTCTTGGCGGAGGAGGCAAGACTGAAATCACTTTTTTTTTCCTTCAGCTTTGCGGAATAAAGACAAAATAGGAGGTAAATGTTCACATGAAACCGCTTTGTTACCCTCCCGCCCCCAATATGCCCATCAGCTGACTTATTTCTTCAACTTGACACCGTCCTTCCTCCTCGCAGACAAGAAGCAGAAGGAGAAGAAGAGGAGAACAGAGAAGAAGAGGTGGCGAGGCAAAAGAAAACAGAGGAAGAGGAGGAAGAGCCGAGAGGAGGTGGGCAGCAGCAGCACAGATTCAGCTCTCACAAGACTGAGGAGGAGAAAGTGACGGCAGCTCGAACTTGGCCACTATAGTGAGATGACATTCGGGGAGGAGACGCTGGAGCGCTGCAGGGTACGACATCCAACGAGAGCCCTGACATTGGACCGCCTCGAAGCCGAGCCTGCCCTCTCTGGACCCTGTGCCCCTCCGCAGCCGAAGGATGAGAGGGGTCGACTTTCACCTTAGTTGCCAGGGATGTCTGTGCACTACGGAAAGGCGCCCCGCTCCAGCATGTCCAATGTTATGTTATTCCTGATGCTTTGCAAGGTAGGTCTGTATACTGTCATCACACATCCAGAGCTTTTTTTTTCTTCTTTCGTTTTTCCTCCTTAAATCCATTATCCATTATCCATCTGAAGATCAGCTGGACAGTGTCAACACATTATATTGACATATTTTTAAAATGTCATGACAAAGTGCAGCTATGAATGTATTATACATGGTGATGTATTCTTTATAAATGTGGGATATGTTCAGGCTCGGTTGTCTTTGTGTGAATCATTGATTAAGGCAGCAGAGACACCCTGAATCAAACCATTCACTTTGTGTCTTTCCTGCTTTATTCTTAGCATACTGTGTTTGTCCAGAAAAGAAACATCCACATGGCCCTCTGGGAGTTGCTCCTCATGCATGTTGCTAACTAGTTTAAATGCTTCTCATGTAACAGCAAGATGCATATATTATACAATATATTGTGTTGTATATACAGTTCAATTGAATTCCAATTAAAGCTTTTTTGATGGACTTATTACACGATCCTCATTTGGAACATATGGATACATTTTTTTAATATAATGTAAACCTTTTTTGTCAAATTTAAAATTCCTTGTTCGTCAATTCAAGCTGCAGATTCCTGCATGTCTGAACTTCTCTGTGGAGTCTTTACCAGGATCGTTTTGATCAAAGTTCTCTGCGAATGCAATTCGTGTCCCATCCAAAATAGATCTGTCACTTCCGTCTCACTCACAGAACAATGAGTTCAGGTTACGGAAAATGGGTCACACTCAAAATTGGCAGAATCTCATCCGATTCCACAACGAAACTGTGAATTCATGAGACTTCTTCTCTTCCTCTTCTTCTTTTTTTTGGATTTCTCTAAATATATGAATTGTTACTACACAATATGTGAGTGTGTTTGTCAACGTGTGGTTCACAGCTGTGTGTGTGTGTGTGTGTGTGTGTGTGAGTAAACACTCAGGAGGGAGCTGTTTGCTTATATTCCATGTTATAACAATGCCAAAAGCGACTCCGGTCTGTCATACTCTGTTAGCGTCTACATGTCGTTTGACATGCTCAGGATTATTCAAGTGGCAAAAGGTTTCACTCTCCAATGATCTGATCCGAGGACGTGAGCTTCTGCTAGGTGTAGCAGGAGTGTCCGGATTTGTTTTCCCAGGTATGGCATCGCCCCCTTTTCTACTGCTCCTTTTCGCTCGCTGTCTGCTCTTTTTACACGAATACGCTTCTGGCTGTTGGCAAAGAGCCAGGTGTGAGCTCGCCTTGTCCAGGAAAAACGTCTCAAGGAGATGCTTTTTAAAAAAGAATTGAATGAGAAATTGTTGGTCCAGAGATGCTGCATGTATCATATTTGGATCATGAGTGGCCCTGACCTGCTCAGATTTATCAAGGACAAGGAAGTTAAGTCGTAGAAGTGTTGGAAATGAGCTCTCGAGTGACAGCTCAACACTGAGAGAACTAAATCCCACAGAATAGCACACAGTCAGATTACTAATCAATAAAAAGGTGGATAAGTGGAGACTGTGTACTATATCTTGACTGGATGAATACGCCTTTCAATTGATACGCCACACTGTATGTGAGTATATTCTTGTGACTTTCCTCTCAGCTCGTCCTGAGTGTTACACAGACACAGGGAGTCATTATGGGCGGTTAACGATTATGGCACATCGCAGGATGCCAGCACCGGCTGCCACTTGGAAACGCTCTGTGTTGAGCACTGGAGACGTTGGTTGAGGAGGCACTGGAAGGCGCCCAGAAGGTTCGCTGTGTGACGCACAGCTCTGTGGTAGAGATGTTTTCCAGGCACCCAGGTTTTTGGAAGAGCCTGGACCTTCCTACTCCCCCATCCTCCATCTTCTCGTGTAATAATAATGGTGACATACTCCATGAAAGGTTAAAATACTTCTTCTAAATATGATCAGTAATATGTAGTTAAATGAAAAGTTAAGGTGATTATTCTGCAGTAAAATGTTCTCCGGTAAAGATATATTATTGGATCATTATTATGGATGCATTGATATGTAAGGAGCGTCTTAATGTTGTAACTACTTTGTATGAAGTTAGGAAGTTTCGTCCAGTGGTTGCCAATCTACACAAGCGAGAGACACATCTCAGTCATCTTGAGACATTAATGAGAAAAAGTAAGAGGAAAAAACTATATTTTTTAATACGATATATATCAAAAACAAAGAAAAAAAAATGTTTGGAGGGGTACATGTGTTCTCTGAAGCATGACAAGCGACCCCAACTTGACCATGTTGGTTTATAAGAGGTCGAGAACAACTGGCTTCATCTTAAACTATTTGATATGCTCATCATTGCTGTTTTATTCAAAATCTTGAAAAGTAACCCGTCTCTATTTATTTCATGTAAGGTTAGTGGAGCGGTATAACATGGTGAAAATGGAAATACTCAAGTAAAGTACAAGTATACCTTTAAACTGTACATCAGTACAGTACTTAGTCCGGTAAATGTCCTTAGTTATTTTCCAGCGTTGCTCCTTCTCATTCTCCATCTCCCTCAACAGGGATGTCCCCCCGTTTGTTTTTTTCGCTGAGCGCTTGTTTATATCAGCACCGAGCAGGCGTCTTCATGCATGAGGGCACATCCAGCGTGCCACATAAGGACCTCCATTCATGTCGAGGGAAGCCCCGACTACAGTGCTCCCCAGGAGAGGCAATCAAAGCCCACAGTCACAGATCAGAGGAGGAGGGCGCACTTTAACACAGAAACACAACCTGATGGGGTGTTTATGTGCGTCAAGAGTACAATGCATGCTGGTGATATGACAGTGCTATCAATCAGAGTCACCGTGTGGGATGTTAGCCTTTCAGTGAGGACAATCAGTTTCATGCTCTTAACTTTATATAAACGGGCCTGAACAAAAGGTCTTTGACTTTAACATCGTGAAAGGCCTTTTATATAAATGTAGAGGAATCCATAAACATATGCTGGTGGTCTTTTTAAAGTTGACTGGATTTTTTGGACTTAATGCGGCAATGGCCTTGTGTTGAGCTTATTGAAATGATTTGCTTCATCTTATTGTGATATTGATGACTTCATTCTTCTCAGATTCTCCATCTTTGTTAATTCATCCAAACCAGACAACACCTAAACTTTGATGCACTGAAACTGAAGACCTTTCCCCTCTTTGCCAAACTGTCTAAGAACATAATCAGCAAGTCAAAAGAACGAACTGGAGACGTAACAATCTCCACTTTGGCAGAGCTCCTTCAAAAGGTTACATACATTTCCATTATTGCAAAGGACGGCCTGCACATGAGCACATGATTAATTACTATAAACAACCGTGTGAAGTTAGATTCATGGCCAGGAAAATCAAATATTTCATGTTTTCTTTTACTTGAATTTGGGATCATGTGAGTGGACACACATTTCCTAATGGATGAGTCCCCTTCAGGTGTGTAAACAGAAAGCAATGCCGATGCCAAAGCAAACAAATAGTGATTATCATTGGACTTGTCATTTTAGCAGGGTGTTCCAGCTGAGAAGTGTCACGACATTATAGCTTTAAAAGACAGCGCAGGCTTGTTTTTTTAGTATTGCAGAAAGTCAGTACATCAGCCAAAAAGGCATGCCGTGTAACCAGGTAGTATGTATTTTTTATAAACAAGTCAAAGAAGCCGTTGCTTTTCACTAAGAGGAACAATTCCCTGGTAAGGTTTATTTTTAGTCTGCATTAGCTTACATGCTAATGTAAGCTGTTGCTAGTCAGCTTATGAAACCGTTGACCCGCAAAAGGAGCGCTTTTCTCCTGAGAGGTAGTTGGAGGCCAACTTGCACAAGCTGCTGCGCCCGCGGGCTGAAAACATACAGCTAGTTTCTGATAATACACCCCGGGCTACACCAATCAATACACGCACACACACACACACACACACACACGCGCTCCCACACGCAAGCTAGCACACTCAAAAGTTGAATTTGAACGCAGCGGTTGCAGAAGTAACACAGCTGAGACTCAACAGAGTCTAGTGCAGGAATTTCTGTTGTGTTTTTCTACTCCAAGAGCTGCCAAAGCTATTCCTCCGTCTGCCTGCTTTTGGAAGTAGGCCTAGATTGTTTTCATGTTTGCCATCATACATTCTGGTATAAAATGAAGTTAACAGCATGTTTGAAAACTAGTGTTAATAAGAATAAGCAGAAAGGAACAACACAGCCATGTTTACATGACACATGTAAAGTTTTATGTGAAGTATAATCCAGGGTATACGGTTTACATCCTAATTTAGAATGCCTACTATACCTGAAAAATAGATTACCGTAAGTATCGGCCGTTTGGTGCAATGTGCAGAGAGCAGCAGAACAGGCAAACTCACATATTTACATTATTCTTATGTGTGTATGTGGCTTGTGTATATGGGATACATCTGCCCATTAAATATTTTACCAGAAACAGAACTTTACATCGAAACTAAGATATTTCTTGGAATTACAACACATTTCTGTATTTCACACACAAACACTAGCTTTCTCCGAACTCGGTAAAAACCAACAAGCATCATATACCCCTGCTGTTGATTTATCATTTCAATCACTGGCTCATAAGTCTGGTAATCTGTATTATAAGGCCTTTGTGTCATTAAAACCACAGTAAACTGGTGTTTGTAGTTTTTTTTACCATGCATTAATGCAGTACATTTGAAGTTCAAAGTATTTTCTTTAAACACATATAAACATAGTGATGAAATAAGAAAAAATGAGCCTTGTTAATTACTTTTAAAATATTTTATTGCCTCACCAACACATTTTGTTTTTGTTTAATTGGCATTATCGCTGTGGAACATGCACAGTGCAAAGAGCATCTTCAAAAGCACGACAGTTAATCAGTTGCAGTAACTAACTTACATATTGTTTCTCTTTTCTCTCTTATCTGCTCACTCCAGATTAGTCTAAGACGAAAACTGCAGACTTTTCCAGGGAAAATGGTAAACACTCTCCACAGTGATGAGGAAAAGGGAATCCAAGACAAGGAAAGTAAGGAGGAGAGCATCTTGGCCATGTTGGGCATCATTGGGACCATTCTCAACTTGGTAGTCATCATCTTCGTCTATATCTACACCACCTTGTAGGTCTCCAACTCTCGCGTTGCTTCATCAGCGGGCAGATCAGAGCTCATCTGTGTCGCTGCAGCAAAAATATGTTGACTGATTGGAGGAAGACGGGAGGAGAAAGGAAAAGGCCGAACCTCCTCAGTGATGAACTGGATCTACGACGATGTGATCGCCGCGTGGCATCCATCCTGCATCACTTCAAACAACTGAGACGATGTACTTCCTCTTTCCTTTACGGGTAGAATTATCCAGAATACCTAGTGACGTTTAACTTGTACATAAATACATGACGCTGACGAGACATGCTCAGATGGTGCAGTTTTCTCAACCACGTGGACATTGAAGACTTCAGAGAGGGACGCGGACACTCCTGGGAAAATATGTTTCAGATGTTTTTATTAACTGAAATAATGGAAAGTACCTGAAATTCTCCCATGGGATGAAATGTGAGGATGTACAGAAAAGGTAAACACAGGTATCTGCAATCAAATATTCTCTCAGTAAAACACAACATACAGTCATATGAGACTCAAACAGAGTATAGTAAAGACAATTGTTATTCAGCTCGATCTAATGTTTGTTTTTATACTGTATTTCTCACTGTTTTCGGTAAAAATTGACTTTTGATGGTGTTTTATTCTCCTGGAGACAATGTCAGGTGTTACAATCACACAATTTGTTTAATGTGCATTTATTGAAACAAACATCAGAAAGGGAATAAAGTCAGTTTGAAGTGCTAAAATGGGAGCACTTGACATTTTTGTTTGACATAAAATGGTGAGAGATCAAAACAATACAAAATGGCTATGTATTATTATATTACTCCTTTTTCAATGCGTCACTTGAGGGGTCATCAACACCAAGACAAGATGCATCCATTTATGGGGAAATTGTTTGAATATTTGTTAAAATCTAAGATGTGGAAGCTGAGGAGCATCTTCTCAGAAGAACTAAGAAAAAAAGGTTTCAGCCAGATGCAGCTGCGAAGGTTCACACTGAGTTCTACCAGGAATTTCAGTATGCAGGACAATAGCAACATGCACATTGTGCGTGATCACACTGCAACCGTTTTATCCATAAGTGTACATATCATTTAGGACACTGCATTTTTCAGCCATCCAGCTCTGTTTCTGCACCACTGATTCAAAACTTAGATTTGTGCATAATGTCAGTATGCCTTAAAACATGAGGAAATGGCTATTTCCATGATGTATTAATGATCAGGTTATTACTACTTTGTAAAAGGTTTCGCATATTGTGTGTGTGTGTGTGTGTGTGTGTGTGTGTGTGTGTGTGTGTGTGTGTGTGTGTGTGTGTGTGTATAGATAATTAAATGCCAATGTCATACTGTTTCTATTAATGAAAGAATATTTACTGGGTCATTTTCTTAAAGTACCCTGCAAAATCTTTTCTTAAGTTCTTAATTTGTGACTCTGAAATGTGGACTTTGAATAATTTCCAGACCTGGGCCAACATTTCTTAATTTCTGTCCTTCTCTATAGGGTAAGACAGTAGTGAGTTTTGCCACACTGGACCACACTGTGGATGTTGGGAAATTTACAATATCACAGGAATATTTTGAGTAACTTTTGTTATTTTCCCCTCTAATTAACTGCAATGTGTCATTTGTTAGACTTTGTCTCTTTAGCAGAGGATTCAAACATAAGCTACATTTGATTTAGGTTGGAAATAAGGCAACATCTATGTACTTAAAGGTAAAACATTTTCAGAGAGTGTGATAATAATTTCCTCATACGTTGATCGTTAGCATGTTTCAGCTCGTACCAATCAGGTTGGGTCATGTGACAGTCTCAACTGAAATTAACTTGCTGTTTTTCATTTATTCTTGTACAAGTGGCCTGCAAAATGATCTGCTTGTAATCTTCTCTGGTAATGTCATTTATAGATTAATTTAAAAATGCATAAAAGGAATCGTTCAACATTTTGGGAAATAATGTGACCTGGAAACCTCTCAGTGATGACGAGACTGTCAGAAGTAATTGTGCTCAGCCAAGAAATAGTCTGGCACATAACACCTTGTAAAACCATAACCTGTTCATTTTAAACTTAGAGCTATGTACACATTATATTTATGTTAACTCCTCTATAATTGACTCTTTTAGGTGCAACAGTTAAATGTTTTGCATCATGTTTAAAGTCATCATCTCCTCGCTGTAGCTTCATATTAAACGAGAGCAATATCAGTCTTTTCAGCAAACTCTCAGCAAGAAAGCAACTTAAAGTCTTTCCCAAAATGTTTATTGCTGTCAAATAACTTTTAAAAGGTTATAAGAGAAGGGAGATTGCCTTTACATTATGATGTACAGTATTTAGGTAGTGTAAGGCTATAGACAACAACAGGCCACATTATGTGTAAAGTATTACATTTGTGTTCGCCAGTCGACCACCTCATGATTTCAGAAAGTGCCTGAGATCAAAGCGTCTCAACCTCACCAGTCAAGAGGGGAAGGAAAGAAAAACTAAACAAAAAAAGGGAGAGTGTCTTCATGAGGCCGCCCGTCACACAGCCAGGAGAGAGGAAGAAGAAGAAGAAGAAGGACGGGACTGGATTTCTATTCATGGCTTAGTTAATAAAGTCAGTTGTGTTGGGGGAGGTGCTACTTGTGAAACAGAATAAGGAAAATGAAAACTTAGTAAGCACATGGACAAGTCTTATGAATGTATTCATATTTGATGTAAAAGTTAAGAATATTATTATTATTATTCCTGTTTATTGTTTACTTATCTTTCTTAAAGCTACAGTATGTAATCTGAACTTATTATGTTTTGTTTATGTGTATGCTAAATCTATTTAAACTCATTGAATACTCTCTTGTGGGTGACAAATGGAAATGTTTTTCAGCCTGCGGTTTGGTTAAAAAAGATTAAATGAAAACATCATGAAACAGATTGGATTTGGATGTTTTGTCTTGGTTCCTAAGTTTTATGCAACACAAGTCGGTATACATATGCTACATTCATTAACTGCAATGCAATACAATACATACATACATACATACATACATACATACATACATTTCAAAAGACTCAACATAATGAATTCTGAGATAAAAAGCTTTTAGCTGGAAACTGTTAGCACTGAGAAAAAAAACTCTATGAAAATCTATATTCTCCTGCATCTGACAGCTGCGTAAGATTACACCAGAGCCTTGAAGAAGAAGATGGAGGAAGAAACCAAACCTCCATAAAGAGGTTACAGCGTTACATCCTGCGAGACATATTTCTCGGTCTCGCCGCAAATCGATCTGAAAGATGGAGAAAACAGAGCACAAAGCAAGCCGGACCAAGACACAGAAACCAAATCGCCCTAAACAAATTTATTTTTATTCCATCTCCTTTTGCTTTTAGGTCATATGTGTGTCAGGATAATTTCCCACTCCATTAAGAGTGCTCTGTGACTGGTAACATACTGGAATAATCCTGTTGACGGAGAGAAAACGAGACTAAGAACAGCTTGTCGCCACTTTTTCTTTAAATATAATGGATTAGGCAATGAACCAAGAAAAAGAACAGCCGTTGTCTGAGGAACCCCAGCTGCTTAAATTCACACATGCCCAGAAGCTTGCTTCAAGCTATTGTTTCACCTGGATCCAGGAGCCAGCCAGCCCAGCCTCGCGAAATCATTGCCTCCTTTGAAGCTGAAAGACGCTGGTGAACAATGTGCAGGAGATTGTGGAGCATCGCAGATGGATGATTCAAGCGAGCAGATTGTCCGCGCAGACGTTCCATCTCCATCTAGCTGAGCTGACACCGTTTTGATGGTTTCACAGAAAAGCTGTGCGGGCGATTAATCCATCTACCGCGCAAGCCACACCAAATCAACAAGACATACTCAAGGCCTGGCAGCGTCAGGCTGCTCTTGCTGTTATTCAAAAGCAATTCAACCTGTGGCAGCAGAATCACATTAAAATTGAATGCCACATGGAAAAGCTTTGTTTTCAGTATCGGACACAAACCCTCTGTTGTTTTTCCCAATAATCACATCAACAGAACACAGATTATTTCATTACGAAACACCACCCTTCAAGCATGATCACACCCAATGTGAGAATAATTCATCTCGACGGGGAAAAGGGTCAAATGTGTAATTTATTTTTTTGTGTGTGGCAATAATTAGTTTTGCTGTAATTAAATGAGAGTATGAATATAAAAACGAGTACAGATTTTCATTTTAACATTAGAAAATGTATTGTGTACAAACATGGATCTGATAACGAATGAAAACAATGTAATGAGCTTTCATGGCTGAAGCTTTACAACAAAAAGCTAAATATTGAGATGATTGGGATTATTTTATCTAAAGGAATCTAACGATACTAAAAACAGTGTACCTTGAACTCTTGGCTCCGTCGCTATTTTCAGCAGTGCAAAAACAGCAGCACTCTAGTTTTTGGTCAGTTGCACAGAATCTTTTTCCTCAACGGACCAGCGGCGTGTTGGTTTTTCTCGACTGGAAAAACTCACCACCTCACCCGTAAAATCATTGTCATCGTTGTTTTCTTTTTCCTGACACATATAGGCCCAACAGCCGGACACGTACAACTGCACATTCTTCGAGGTTGTCAAAAGGCATTCTTGGAAATGTAGGAAACCGCTAACTGAAGCTGATGCAGGTTGCAGGAGAGAGGACACAGTGTGAAGGTTGAACACACTACCCCTCCTGGAATATATACTATAAACCAGCAATAAAACTGTGTCGGAGTGGATATCTAGGGGGTAAATCTCAGGTGTGGATCTTGACGGGACACATTTTGATGTATTGACATATTTGGTATTCATTTGGTATACTCAAATACAAACTGAGAAAAGAGAGATGTATAGATTAGATCAGGATTCTGGCGATTTCCGTTAACCTTCTGCACTCTCAGTCAAAGGTGACGTTCAAAAGCGCGAAGAAATTTGGGAAACAAAGCAACACTTTTTCTACTTAACCAGGTCACAGTTCACTCAGATGTAACAATGTCGTGACTTCGTGACTGAATCCTAAAATCCTCCCACAATTAGAGATCTGAGAGGATTTCCCCAACAGATGTGTCCTAAATAGATTTCCTGTCACAAAGGGTGCGCATATCCAGCTGCTTTTCTTCACATTTATTCATGCGGGGAACTAAATCCTGTGATCAAAATCGGGGAACGAGCTTGAAAGCCATGACTAATCCTAATATAAATGTAAAACTTGAGAGAAGAAAGTGTCAAAGTGTCAGGTTCGGCTTGCCTGTTTAGTTTTTTGTGCATGGAAAATGTTTTCAGTCGCTTTATGATGGCGATCAACCTGTTGGGCCAAGATAGCTGCTTAAGATCACAAATGTGTTTGGAGTCCTCAATGGAGATTGTATTGTCGCCTACTGGTGAGATGAAGAGGAAGTTACAGGAGGTGCAGCAAATATATCTTTCAATGGATTTGAGCGGCGATGTACCGGAGGGTTTCTGTCTTTCTTGAAGTCCAACTGAAATAAAATCCATTACCGCTTGGAAAGTTTCATTTTGGCATATTTGGTAAACAATTGTCGTGACAAAAACCTTCGGGAGGACACATTGTGCTGCTTTATTGAAAAGGGAGACAAGATGTCTTGTGTAAAATGATGTCATGCTCCAGACTCAGTCCAGAGCAATGCCGGCTTTCAGATGTCCGCTGCCGTAAGAAACATCCCCCGAGGCCTGAAGCTGACACTCCACAAAAAAACCTGTTTTATGTTCAAAAAAAAAAATCAAAGTGCCGCTGTAGTTTATTTTTCCTTACACAGAAAACGAGGAGAACATAGTCTACATTTCAGTAGAACTTTGATGTGAGTAATTTACCTGTCGGCCACCTTTGCACAATTTGAAAAACTAGGAGCTAAAACCTGACGAGCGGAAGGTAATGAGAAAAAAAGGTCATTAGTTTCCCCCTCACTATGCGAGAGCCACACTGTTCTCGTATCATTATGCTTGTATTAAGATCATAAAACACATGCAAACAACACACCCACACAGTCATCTCTTCTTTCCCTCAAAAACACGTGTCACACTGCTTTATTAGCAGTAGAGAAAGAGAACGTCAGTAGAAGGAAACGAGGCTTCAAAGCAGTTTGTCTTGCATTTAGGACGCCAGCCAAGAATGTTCACTTGACGGGGCAAACATGCTTCGTCGTCATCTTTACTTTAGAAAGTGGGTCATCATTACCGAGTCCGTGAACAGAATATAAAACTTTACGAGCCTCTGTTTGGTGAGACACTAAACTGTTTGTTTTAGTCACTCGGATCTGTTGATTTTAAAAACAATTAAATGCTTATTCCAACCAATTGTGAAAACACAGGGCAGTTGAAACATTATGAGATTAAAGAACTGCACAGTCTTGAGTAAATAACACTTACAAGGATGTGAAAACATATGTGTTCAAAGTAAAGTGAGCTTGTCTTTGATACATTCTGCATCCATTAAGGTGAATAAGTATTGAAAACACCATAAGAAAATAGTTAACATACATTTTTATTGCAGCTCTTTGACTGCAAGTGATGTGCTGACTAT
Organism: Clinocottus analis; assembly: GCF_023055335.1. NCBI lineage: Eukaryota > Metazoa > Chordata > Actinopteri > Perciformes > Cottidae > Clinocottus > Clinocottus analis. The sequence continues at coordinate 10,626,257 of NW_027175898.1, forward strand.
GATTGATTATGGTAATATTTATGTAGTCGCTCTCTTGACAACTGTCTGCCAACTTTTGCTTCTTTTCTCTAATCCAGGGTGAGTATTGTTTTCCCGTCCGATGGAAGACTCTCACCAACGGTTTGGAGATCACGCTGTTTCTCCGCTGTGCTGCAAGTTTAAGGGTTTCGCCTTTAAAAAAAACAAGATTGGTTGTTTATGAACTAATTATCAATCATAACTAACACAAGATGTAACATTAGACTTAATTGAGTCATGACATTGAATGATTTGGCTGTGAAAGAATAAATGTGATGGCTATTTAAACTTTGGAGTAAAAATAAAAAGAATGGTTGCCTGCATGAGAAAGGATGATCCCAGCATGCAGTTTCTTTAATGGGCAGAGAAAAAGGAAAAGTGGAAGGTGGTACATGTGGTGTCTCAAGCTGAGACTGGTGGACTCAGCTCACACGATCTGTCACCGTTGTCCAAACAAAGACTGCTGAGCTGATCGATAGAGTGCAAACCGTGGGGCTTCTGCAAAACTGGCTGTAATGGGGAGATGTCTGTTTATCAGCACAACATGAATGAAAAAACGACCGATTCAAATAAAAAAGCTCATTTGTTTACTTTTGCATTGGAACTCCAACATGAAACTGCAAAGACCGCTGGTCAGAAAGTACAAGCTAGATTTGATCTGGTGTGAAATCAATGCTCGCTAAGACTGGAGTGGATAAGCTCAGCAGAATGGGTTCTGCTCTTACTGTACTTCTCACTTTGAGTCTGATTTGTACCCAGAGGACAGGAATGGATGACTCCCTGGCCAAATGATTAAGGCCAGATAGAGGCAGGGTTTAAGCAGAAAAAGCCACATGAAGCAGACTGTCGTGTAGGGCTGAAACACCCCAGTGCACTTCAATCTGTCCAGTTGTTGAGGTGGCACACACGGCGAGCCGCCGCTGAACGCTCATTCACTCATTCCTGCTGTTAGAAGCACATCCCGGTATATCCAGGAGCATCTTATGTTTGTCTGCTTTTTGCACTGGTGCTAAGTCTTTACATGATAAGGCACATCATCATGTGTCTGCACATTTATTATACGAGTTCTGGATTTAGTCTACTTTGTGGAAAAGGCTTGTAAGCTGTAGCGACTTCATTAATGGTCAATACATTATATAATATTGCTTATTAATAGACCACTTACAAGATCTATCCAGGTGGCCTGTATGTTTCAATTTTTTTCTATTACCTGGCACCCGTGAAGTTGTTTTAATCAGCATAACTTAATTAAGGATTATTAAATCATAAATGATTGTGTTTAGTTCAACCCCATGAACTCAAAAGGTGCTTTATAGAACATTATATATTAATCTTGAAGCCTTCACTTAGGTTTTATAAACAAAATATATGAGGGATAAGGAGATTGTTCTCACTCCACACTGGTTTATGCAGCTTAACAACAGTGAAAACCGACATAAATTGCCTAAAAAATAGACGGAGATCCATACTATAGTGCAGCTCGAAATGGCACTGGCTGATGTAAGCCACACTTGAAGAACTAGTAACACTTCTCCTACAAAGGGGAGAATTACATAAGAAAGTGAATCATATTCCGACAGTAAGTACAGTGAGCATCCTGCAGTGAATATGTCCAAACCCAAATCATAAGATACGTCTTGAAGTTTCTGTGCAGGGTTCCTTGTGGCAGCAAGAGGGATGACAAGGCTTATATCCTCACCACAGTAAGCCACAGCACTTCATGCTCACCAGCCAAAGATACGGTAAAAACAACTGTGTTTTGATAACCTGACTTAATATTGTAAAAATAAATGTAAGGATAAACAATAGATGCAACTGTAATAACACACAACAAACAGACAGAATATCTGTACGTGGAAAACACTGTATTGAGTTACACCATGACAAATCAGCGTGAATCACCTTCATTAAGGCTTGCAATACAGGAGTCCTCTTGTCAGGTGTTTGAGCAGCAGCAGTCCAGCTTTGGCTCACAGTCCTATTTTAATGGGGTCACAATCACAATCATCACTGTCTTGCATGTTGGACTCGAGCACCCTCCTCTGTCAGGCTGAAAACACAGAGCTGTGCTGTTGCTTTGTTTGACATTAGACGGTGGTGTAAGGACAGGCGTGGGATACAGAGGCAGACAGAACAAGCATGCAGATGACTGCCAAGGAACAGAGAGGATGTCTTCATTTGAGCTGCCAGAGTAATTTCACAGCTCAAAAGACAAATCTGTTCTGGGAGAGAAGGAAAGAGGACACACACTGCCCTCTGCTGGTGAATACTGAGAGAGGGGAGCCAATCAGTATGTTCAAGATGCATATTATAAACTGTTATAATTGTATTCCATGTACATAGTAAATTAGGTTCAATTAATATAAAGTTAAATACGATACATATTAATCCAATACAGTGAAGGTTACACAATTAGTATTATATCAAGAGAAAAGAAAAGCCTTTTTTATTCAGAACTGCATTTACAGACTGCTTGCATTAGATTGGGAAGTAAAGTGCTTGTGTTTCTGATTTTTTGTCAGGTCATCCCAACATTTCACTGTGTTTCTTTAGTTTGCGACCCCACCAAAGACTGTCAGCTGGTGACATCTAGCTGACGCAGGAGGTAACAAAGAGTATCCAGGCAAACAGAAAGAAGATGCAATATGACAAGACACCGTACTGTGAAGGGAGATGCTATTGTTTCTGCATCGGTCGTTGCCGACTTATTTCACAGGTTACATTCTGTTAGGAGCTTTAAAAGTGTGACTTTGCGACTGATCTGTATTCACTCTGTTGAAAACAGTGTCCACTCCACTTGGCCATTGACATTCAACAGGGGGATTTAAACAGACAGTGCTATATTCAGGACAAAATCTCATCTCTGACTCTGTATTTTAATATTATAGTTCAGCCAGGGATTTGAAATATATATATATAAATAAATCACACAACCAAACTTCAATGACAGCTTCTATCCATGGGATGTGGCAGCATGCTGAGGACCCCCTCAGTTGTCCATCGTCGCAGGCGATCATGTCAAGACAGCGGCTTACTCAGCGTCCCCTGCTGAATTCATCCTGCAGGTAATCCGTTTTTGTTTCATCCACAATCAGGAATCCAAAAACTTAAAAAGCACACACAGAAACAAGAGAATAAGTCAACGAGTGAGGAAAAGAGCTTGAACAGAACCTGTACTGCGTGAGCTGGCTGCTCATTCAATTGATGTTGCTAGTTGTTTAACTTTAAAGAACCAACCACAGAGTCACCTACCACACGCTGCATCTTAACATGTTTTGCTTAAATGTTGTCACAAAATGAAGCGACAAAGTAAAGTTAAGCTGTTAAACACACCGAAGACTAACACACGCGTCAAAGCAGCATTTAACAGGCAATTCCCTTCTTAATACCACTTAATGCGTTGCAGGTTGAAAATGAAAAGAGAGGTCATGAAACATTCATGAGCGTTATGAGATTTAAACATTAATACTGACAGTAAATATGTCGTCAATACAGACTGTATAACACCAGACCAATTTCTTAAGGAGCCTACAAAGTGACATGACCTTGGAGTTGTCCCACCTCCTCTTTAAATGGCTGCTAAAATACAAGTCCAACATGAAATACGACCTTTGGAGCCGGTAATTTTCAAGTGTCTGTTCCTTTGACTCCACTGACAAAATGAGAGGAGACAATTATTCCATTAGCTTGGGCCGAGAATGTGTCACCTTCTGGGGATGAACGGCTAATGTATTGCATCTTCTTGTACACATGAATAATTCATAATCGTTAATTGCACTATTGCACGACCTCATCCAACCCTCAAAAAGAAACCACGTCATTACACGTTTAGTCTTGGACTCTTTGGGCTTTAGGGACCAGAACTTGGAATAAGGAGGGAAGAAAAATGTTAATATAAAGCAGTTGTAAAACACAACAGGCCTAACAGAGCATGGCACAGTCGAGTCTGGGTCCCAGCGTACTTTAAAGAAGTGATATTTTGTGACATCTTTTCTATGTTCAATTTTTTACTTCTTTGAAAAAAGAAGAAAGCGAGAGCAAAGCGCTGTACATTTCTGTTTTTCTTTTGAAACCAGACATTTATTAGTTTGATGCAATATTTAAGTGGTGCTGTTTGAGTTGTCTCAATGTAATTGTCAAAACTAGCAATGCACTTATTCTGTTTCATCCAAGCAAAACTGGGTTGCTCTACTAGATGATTAAAGGATTATATGAAAGTGTTTATGAAGATGAATCTTTTTTTCTTCTTTTCTGAGGCCTTGACTTCATCTTGATGTCATATTCACAAACATTCTCATTTGCTGTTTCCTTAAGAAGATATTGATCACTGCGTGATGAGGACAGCTCAGAATCTGCTTTCACTAAAAGAAAGTTGAGAGATTAGTAAATAATTCAAAAGGCAATAAACTAGATACTTTCATTGCAGATGGAATTTTGTACATTTTGATTTTCAGATTTTTTTTTAACTTTGCAGATTTTTCCTTTAATTCACATTTTTTAACCTTCATAAAAAAACCCATAACAATGAGTCTGGATTATTTACAATTGCTATATATATATATATATATATATATATATATATATATATATATATATATATATATATATATATATATATATAAAAGATCTTGATACCAAATCATGCTGAAAATAATTGAGTGATTGAGTACAGATTTTGCAAAAACATTTTGTGTGCGAGGGTATAATTACACAAACTGTGTTTGAGGGATTAATCAGTTGACAGTGTAGACGCACTTAGAGGTTTTAGGATTGCAAAGTGGCATTTGTTTTTGTCTGTTATTACATAAACACCCTCATCATCCATCTAAACAGCTAAATAAAGCAAACGTTTTAAATGATAGCATGATGCATGAGCTCAGAATGACATTTTTATCTTTCAATGTTATGTCTCACATCTTCCTTGCTTGAGGGAATGAAAGAGGGGGAATGGTTGTGTGTGTGTGTGTGTGTGTGTGTGTGTGTGTGTGTGTGTGTGTGTGTGTGTGTGTGTGTGTGTGTGTGTGTGTGTGTGTGTGTGTGTGTGTGTGTGTGTGTGCGTGTGAGAACAGACAGGGTTGGTGACCTTTTCAGAGAGCTATCATTTAATAAACCCTGACAGCCTTTTAGAGAGCACTTACCATTCATCTGGTCTACAAGATTAGGCCTTCCAGTGAAACTACACAGTGATCGAATCATTGTCCCCAGATGGCCCAGTGACAGAAAAGCAAACACAAAATCAATATTTCAGTTGTAGGGATTCATATTTTAGGAAATCCGGGTAGCGACAGTTTTAAATCCATCTGTTTGTTTTACCTAGTTACCTATGCAGGGATAGGTAACCTTACGCCTCGTAAGGAGGATGACTCCATATTGTATTTGACAAGAGGTGGGGTTCATTCTGGACCAGACACCAGTCTCTGACGGGGCTATCGCACATGAGCTGTGTCTTACCCGAACAGAGATCAAACCCACTGGGGCATTCAGACAGCTCAGACAGACACTTCAAGTCATTTCAAATTTAGGATAGAAAGTTGCATTATGGTACGTGTAGAGTCCACTAATGGGAGCTTGACTCAAAAGAGGAACTATTACTACAAGGAGTTTGTAACTGTTCATTAAACAGTCTCAATTTAATACTGATGCTCATATGACCTACATAAGCAATATGGGCTATTTCAACATTTGTATTTTTCAATGCTTGTCACTAGATATTTGAGATATCAGACACAACACTATATGTTTACATGTTCAGAGGCAAATGTTGGCAGCAAGAGGTGCAATAGCCAATTAAAAGGTTGCAGCAGGACTTTCTTTTAATGGCTGATACTGGGGCAAGATCAGTGAAGAGAGAAAAGAAAGACCTGACCCAAGAAGAAAAATAAAAGCGAAACAACGGGACGAAAACAAGAGTCAACCACGGTCGGTCATTTAATAGATTGAGACTTGAAAGGCTTAAAAACCGATCCTGAAGTGTTCTGTCAGTGATTTTCTCTTTGTCTCTGTAGCGTAGCTGTAAAATCGAATGACACGCTTGGCGTGAATAAGAACTAAAAATTGCTCCTCTAGCTGTGGGGCGCAAAGTGCTCAAAGACGTCTTTGTTCTCGTCACTTGTGTTCTTTTCCCATCACCGAAAATTACATCCCAAAATATGAATGTGGAGGAAGTTTTTACAAAGTAACCTCTACATTTCACGGTGTGGATTTGCAAGTGTTTTGGCTGACTCGGATATCCTGCCTATTTCAGACGGGTTCAGCTGGAGAGAGGCAGCTCGAGGCTCCGGCGGCAGCATGCAGGGAATGGCCGGCAGGGACCCTCCAGAAGCTGAGCTGCCGACACAGCAAGCAACAACTGGTGGTTCCTTCACTCAAACTGCCCTCCAACACCCACAGAAACGGAATTATTCTGCTGTGATGAGTGTCCGCGTAGGCAGTTTTCATTGGATGCTGTTGACGCCGAGATCCCAGAGAGAGAGAGAGAGGGCCGTGCGTGCCTTACTCTGCATGAAAGCGTTACCCCTGAATGTGACAAGTGGGTGATGGAAACCTTCTTCAGAATCCTGAAGATGAACTAGAAAAGACAACCAAGACCAGCAGGTGATTTTGGTTGGTACGGTTTGAAACTAGGGTCTTCTTGCCAGAAGGCAACAGTGCTGCTAACAAATGATAACAGTCCAACAGACTTCCAGCATTTGGAAAAAAAGAAACTGAGATTCATGAAAAAAAGAAATCCTCCAAAAATAGTCAAAGTACATTTCAGTGCAACAAGACAAGAGCGATTTAACATGACTAACCAACTTCCGCTAAACACACACACGCGCAAATGTCGGCACATACACGCCAGCGAGATAGGTTCACTGTGAGTGCTTGGCCACATTCATCCGGCGACACGTTTCATGCACCGCTGCAGCCAACACGAGAAGTGCATACCAGAAACAGGCCGACAAGGATAAAAGCAAGAGCACGCAAGCACTCCTTTCGTCTGAGCCAGCCTCTCACCCACCCGGCCTAATGTTTGTCATATTAAATATGAAGCAATTACACAGCCTCACACCAGCCACATTGCTTCTCAATCTCGCATTTGAAGAGAAAATAAAATTCCTCTCCTCTCCCATGTTTTCTCCCTTGCTTAAAGGAATTCAATATTCAACAACATCTCCTGGTGGAATCAGACGTCCACGCTCCCCACATCCCCTCAGAGCGGCTTTTGCTGCGTGTTGATGGCGAGATGAGGGATACGTTGATGAAGTAACATTTGGATGAATAAATTAGTGTACCAGAATACATTTACATGTAGATGAGATTACAGCCCCGATATACAAGCTCATTACTGGCCTCGGCTGCTGCCCCCAGACGTCATCACCCAATTGCATCTTAACTCACTCAGCCGGGTCGCCGCTGTGACTCTGAGAACAATGCATACAGTAACTGGCTGATGGATGTGATATATCAGAGGGAAGGAGCACGGAGGAACCACCAGCCGCACATTATGAAAGCATAGTTTTAGTTAGTGCATCAAAGGGACCCCGAGGTGCTGATAAATGTCTCAGCATTGAGGTTGAAGGATTCATAATTAAATGCTACATAGCACGTCTTCTGCCCACAACCATCATCGGAAGAAAATCCTCCAAGTCACACGCTGACCCCTAAACTCTTTCCTGGCCCGCTGGTAGGAAACATTGGACCTTAGAGGGCCTTTTATGTCCACAAATAAACCACATTGTTTATATGCGATCATGAAGAAATATAAATCAGGGGTTTAATCTGACTCTAGGTGCAATAAGGAGAATGTGTCAACCCCAAACATCATCTAAAAATATATCTACCAACAGTAAAGTGCACCAACATTTCTACTTCAGCACAATTCAGAGGGAATATTTTTATGCAAATTCAGATATGACATTCAAAACATATGAACATCATAAAAAAGATTATGCATTGTTACTAATTAAAGTACCCAACAGTATATTACAAATTAGCTACGGCAAAAATATGTTTTGTATCATTAGTAACAATACTTTGAACCTTTTACTTTAAGAGGCTAATAAATAATGAATTCATAACTATGCATCAAATGACAATATGAAAATAATTTGTCAATGTGTCAGTTTTAGCTCAATGTGCAGCCGACTGACAAACAACTAACCTGTTTTGGTTCACTTTAGCCGCTCTCATCATTTTTGGACATATAGCTGTTTCTAGCAAAGAAGTTCTAGCGACGAGCTGGAGGAGAATTTACCAGCAGAAAAGTCAGATATTTTCTTCAGTACAGACTAAAGACCAAAATAGCTAAAAGGACAGCAAACATACATCAGGTTTACAGACAATTCCTTCCTCCAAATAACTGCTAATGATGTGCCGTAACTGCTTGATGTGTAAGTGTAAGTCAAAGTGCAAGCTTGAAAATTGAAATGGTCAAATTAAATTACTATCGGTACATTCAATTCTATAGCATTTGCCATTTGGTCAACACCAGCAGGCTTGCAGCTGCACAGCATCAAAGCGACAGAGCTGAGATTGCCTGCAGCTTTAAGTGAAAGTGAGTGCCAGGGCACACACACACAAAGGGAAAAAAACAACAGTGTGGAAAGGTAAAGGTGGCCCTACAGGGAAATCTGCCAAAGAGAAGGCTCAAGGGAGGGATAAGACCCCTGTCAACAGTGACCCGAGGCATGCACATGAGCACACACACATTCAACTTGCAGCATTAAAGGAAGGCTGACATCATCTGAAAACATGGGGCCAGATAGGAATGATGGCATGATAATGATGCATGCTGCTCAAAACAAAGTAAGACAATAGAGTTGACCCATATACACCCTTTCGAGGGCACAACCTCAGGAGTGGTCACATCAGCACTTGTCACTTCTCGTCTCCAGATGTTCCATAGAGGCCTTGTGACACTCTGCAGGGTCAATATATCCCTCAGCACAAAGCCATAACCTCTTGCTTGCCCATTCACCACGGTATATGGAGGCAACAATCTGGATATGGTAAGCCTGAGAAGTGAAAGGTTAAGTTGCGGGCATTCTGGTGACAGCACGGCAGGGTATTGTGGACATGTGTTGGCAGGTACCCGTTATAGCTCTGAGAAATGTGTGCTGTTGGGGTTTACAGCAGGAAATAGGGACAAAGCCGCACTGACAAGGACCTCGTGGTTGCCTGCTGATGGACAGGCCACGCTACTTGTGTTAACTCCCAGAGGATAAGTGTGACTCTATGGGATAAACTGACCTGTCTTGCGTTAAGGCCTTATCGCAAGAGAAAGACAAAAAACACTCTTGTGAAGTTGTTTAGAGAAACAACCACAAATAGCAGGTGGAAAAATAAAAAATAAAGACTGGTTTCCTGTAAAAAAATAAATAAATAAAAAAAAAACATCTGTTTTATCCGTTTAGAGCCATAGTAGATGTTTGGTATATTTTGAGAAGGCACTTCAGATATTCATGGGTAAAGAATTTGAGTAACACTTAATGCATATTATGCTATGGTGCCGATAGCCAAACGGCTTTCAAATACCTGATTGAGTCAGATTTCAAATGTGTAATCATAGAGCATGGACACGAGTGATTCAACCCAGAAGGCAGCAGATTCTCAACACTCACATCATTTATTGTAAACAGTCAGGTCCAAATCCTGAGAATAAAGGGACAGAACTTCACGGCACAAGAGTTTTTCCTTGTCTGGAGGCAAAAGAATCAAAGGAGTTAAGATGATGTGAAGTTTATGATGAATGACGGTTCAGAGGGAAACACGTCATGCAATTACTTCTTTTTGTTTGTCAGTAATTGTTTTTACTGTTGCCTCACCTTCACTATATAAACTATTATATTCTAGATTTGCTTGTCTATTTCCAAAATGTCTCAAATCATTTCACTCCACAGATTGAATGACTTAACTGTAATATTGTGACCAAAGTTTCACATGGGATTACACATCGTTTGGAAATGATGATACGCAGTGTGGTCTACTATTTACAGAAGTGTGTATATTAAATCAAACCATTAAACACTAAACACTGCGCTATGACATTTATCTCCACCCTCTAAAAATCTTGCTCTTATAAAACGACCTTGAGCCGGTTACAGAGTAATAAATGAAATTGATACCAAAATGGACTTCTAATCAAAAAATAGCACACAACATTTACTGTAGCGGAATTCATCAGATATATGAATCACCCATTGTCCTTGAATGCAATTCGTGTTTCAGTGAGACCTTTGACCTGGGAGTGTTGTGAGAGTGCTTTCCTATAGGTCACAAGTGAAGCCTATAACCGTGACGTTAGTAATGGCATATGAAGCAAGACAAACTCAGCGGAGAGTAAAATCGGAATAATACATTGGCAGCAGGCGGTCGTGGAGCGGCTGTCAGTCAGTTATAGTCAGAGCAGCGACACAACACTATGTTCTCTAACTGAGTCCCACAGACGCTATAGAAATATTTTTGATAACTTGGTTGCAAAATGTACGAGTGGTTCACTCCAGAATCTCAATTTACTCCATTATTTGTGGTTGTGTGTTTTTGTGCAATGTAATGCACTCGTGTGGTCTCGCTTAGTGAAGTTCATAATGTTCTGTGAGAGTTTAATGTGCACAAACATCAGGATGCTAGACTTTTGATCTGATGGCATGAAGATCTCCAGAAGAGAGGCCTGCTTCACCGCTGAGACAACGTGCACCCTGATGAACGATATCTATTGTGTTTGCTGCTAAGAAAGAAAAAAGTATTCAAATGTAAGTTCTGTATTAAATTAAAATGCCAATTATGTCCTCAGTTAATTTGACCTGCATGTTGCAGCGTTGATGGGTCCAAAAAGTCAGTACCACACAAGGATAGTCATTTTTAGGGGATGTGTTTTTTTTCTTTCTTTCTTTTATCATATCAAAGCGTAGTGGGCTTCTTTACTGTGTCCCCAGGACCTTTTTCAGCGCCTTTACTGGATATTTCATAGGAGAGATAAACCCGTGTGAAAGAGAGAGAGAGGGGCGGAGGACATGCCACAGTGATCCAATGTCAAATTCCCACGCGAAACATTCCAGCTACATGATGCATCTGAGCCACCGGAGCCTCCGAGGTGTCTCTGTTGTCCGATGCCGCGCTCATTTCACACTAAAACATGTCCGTGCAACTAACATTGACAGATTGAGGGAATACCGTGAAGATCCGTACGGTTTGCCCTGCATTTGCTGCGAAAGAGTCAGACATGTGCACACGTTTCCGTACCAGCAGAGTGTGCATTCAGGTATGTTCATGCAACCAAACCTGTTGCGAAAAAAAACTTGTTTTCATAATTTATTTTTGTCCACTTCGGTTTAAATGTATTATCACAAAAGGAAAAATCAATCAGTTCAAGGAAGGGAACAAAATGGCAAGAGGACATTTGAAAGTCAATTTTATGAGGGGGTGAGTTGAGCCTCGGGCTGAGATGAATATCTCAGACAAACATCACCAAAATTATTCAAGTGATTATGGAAGAAGATTATGGAGAGGGAGTTCTTTCCATTTATTCAGGATGAGTGAGAGCCAGGTCCCAAAGAAATGATAAAATAAATGAGTTGTGCTGTATCACATGCTTTCCCACGGGTGAGGATGTCATGAGCCTTGTATTAAATGGAGGCAGACGCTGTATTAAATATTGCTCCAGTGAAGGAAACAAAGCTGATATTATCGGAACAGCTCTAAAAAGATCAAGATCAAAAAGAAACATTTGCTCTAAACAGGATGTGTTGTGTTGTGCATATTGTGTGCTATTACTTTGACGATAGATATTGATTAGTACCCAACATTTATTCATGGTAATTCACACTCTATTGATCCGCGGATCTTGCTGTATTTGACCCATTTAAACACTTTATAATTAGTTTTACAATTTAGCAGCATTGAAATTTAGAAGGGGGGTTAATAAATATGAAGCGGTGTGATGAAACAGGGTCAAGCAGAAAGGGATGAATGGGGATTGATTATTTACTGGGAGGTGTGCTAACGAGGGATGCAGAGAGTGAGACATGTTCCTGTAATGAAAGAGATGAGAGGAAGCAGAGGAAGGGACATCTATGGAAGAATGGATTAGAGTGAGGCTTGGCCTTTGCTCCTGAACCTAAATTAGAATACAAGTTCATTTAACGTGGTCAAAACTGGATCACCCAAAGGAAACCCACCCAGATGTTGCAAACCAACCAGGCAAAAGATTTCAGTCTCCATCCACTGAGCCACTGTGCTGCCCAAGGCAGTTATACCTGAGCTATGAATATAACGCACAACAACATGTGAGTGGAAGCTGTGGAATGATAGATTTGCCAGAGGCGGTTTCTTCAGATACTCTACACTCTTTGTTTATGATATATACCCACAGGCCTGTTAGTCACAATCACAGGGACCGGACAAATTATACTGCGACACGATCGCCAACGATCCGTGCTCTGCATCTTCAGGTCCTTCATGATGAGGTAATGTTAACAGTTCAAGCACGTGGGAGAGCACTTTTATGTGCACCGATTGGTCCGCTACCTGTCACCCCAGGGCTTTACAACTCATCACACCCACAGTATGGGACTGTCAAATCATCCTCTGCCTACTTTTATCACTCAGCTACTGTTTGGCCAATAAAGGCTGAATCGGGGATAAGAGATACGATCATCGCCTTCAAGTGAATGCCAGTAACTCTGCTCAGAATGTGACAGAATAGGAACAGACGTACAGATCAGAAACCAAGCAGTAAGAATGAAAGTTTTTAGGAAAAGAAAATGATAAGATGTTCACGGATGATCCAAACACTTTCAGACCAGCTTCTGTTGTTATAAATATGATATACGCAACCTATAATTCCTATTTGTGCGTGGCCCCATTCCCGCTGTCGTGGGCCATGGTTATACATGTGGGATCTTGATGTTGCTGCAGCAAAAGGAGTGTTTTCTGGCAGGACTGATGCAATGAGAGCTGAACGGTGAATGGACACTGTGTGGATTTCTCCTCCATCTCAAGTGAACACACACACGTGCGCTCATAATTACCTGCTCCACCATCACTAAATTGAGCGGCATACAACATGTATACTATTAGCCTTTAGTGTAAACTTTCAATTACCTTGGAAAGCATCACAGTTGCTATAAAGTTCCTCATAATGCAAGTTAATGGTGCAAGTGATTCAGCCGATTTGGCCCAGCAAAAACATAAAAGCTCCATCAACTGAATAAATATATAAAATCAAATTTTCCATTTAAAAACAGTATTATGTTACATACATAAGTAAAGATATTCTGCTCACAGATACATGTTGAAAGTCCGAGGATTACCTCTGGGAATCCTTTAAGTAAAAGCAGAGAAACTCTTCTTGCTCTCATCAGCTTGAGATTGGCAGCTAGGTCTTTTGATGTGACTGGTAATCTCCCCTATGCCTGAGAAGTTGCCTGGTAGCATTAAAGCAAAACAAAGCAGCAGTGGCACACAGGGAGCTGGGATCATGGTGTTACGCAGATTAGTTTTCTTTCAAAGTGGGAAAAGGGCACGAAGTGTCCGCTCTCTTGGAACTCTACATACAACCTGAAACTAGATATTTACTCAGGATAGGTTCTGTAAGAATATTCAGGCAAACACTTGCCGGGTAGCGGTTGAACTGGCTCCTTCCTTTGTGGCATAGTATCAACATATAATGTTGGCACTAATCTGTATTTGTATTTGTCTCAACAAATATCCCATACATGCCAACAGCAACAATGCACTACTGTATTTACTCCTTTTAAGAAGGAACCAAATGATTTGTAGCCGAGTGCCACCGATCGGATTGGGAAGTTGGAAAGCATGGATGAAAGAAATTAAGCAGACTTACTTCTGGTCTTTTATTTAGAATTTAAAACAAACAGGACTTTCATCCTCTAGACCGGTAGTTTGGGTCCCAAAGTATGTTACAAGCAACAATGAACATGAGTTGCTTGACATTTGAGGAGAAAGCACAAAGAAAACGCCTTTTTGGAAACATATCGGAATTATTGTAACATTTGTGTGGTAGTATCAAAAAAAGCAGAAAAAGGCTGAATTCAATAGCTTTCGGTAGCATGCACAAGCATGATACAAATACATGAGACATATGCTCTGGCTTGTGGTTGCTGTGCATCAGTGCATGATGCAAACACACATACACAGCTCTTTTTCACTGTGGGCATTTAGAAATGTGCTTTATCCCATCTGACTGGTCTATAACAGCCTCTGTCAGAGAAACAAAGCCAGAGAGGCTACTGCAATTTTGGACTGTGATATGCTTGAAGAGCATTAATTTAGCCAGAGCAGATGTGGTGTACAGATGTTCAGAGAGGCTCCTCTTTTCGTTGATGGAAATCATAAGGACTTGGCCAAGTGGAAAAACACAGAAAAACCCTGATGATAGAAGACTCCGGTCACATACAAGTAAAAAAAACAACAACTTATAAACTATCAGTTCCTGACGGAAAGTCTGGAATATGAACTCGTAGGCGACTCATGTGAGAAATGCTGAGAGGAAAGCGGTGTGGCAATGTTACAACGGCATCCCTGCTTTACTTATGGTCAAACACACACATGATGAATGTTGATATATTTAGCTGAGTATTAATTATGAATCCCCTGCCTTGTTGGCTATGCATTAGTTGAGTACAGCAAACTAAGACATACTGTACGGTGAGTGCATGCAGCACATGAAAAGTGTCTTTGTGTCGCATGATGTTTGTGCGCAGACGTGTGGGAGGAGCATGAATTCCCTCACGTCTTCTATGAGGAGGGCGGGTTCTCGTTATATATTGTTTCCCTTGTGGTGTCGGCTAAAAATCCTCTCATTTGATGCTTGATACGTTTCTCTTTGATTGATAACCCATAGATTTTCAACCGCTGTAATGCTATTCATAGGTTCTGACATGCAGCTGTCACAGCCAAAATTACAACAAAAGTCTCCCAAGACTTGGGATATTCATGATTAATCAAAGAGCATTACCGATCTTCCATGAATCCACAAGTGCACATGCACACAGGGTATACATAAATACATAAAATCACACAAATGGAAACACATTCTGGGCAATGCAGGCCTGTGTGACAGACCACATCAGTCACACCATAGGCATTCATAAATGGTGAGCAGGCCAGCCTAGTAGGTGGCATGACATTATTCTAACTCATTACCATCAACCTGGAATATTGTAACATGACAAGACCCAGTTTGATGCTTCTTAATAATCTATTTTTACCCCAATTATTCTTCTGTGAATCGGGGTCAGTGAATGCCCAGTGGCATGTCCATCACAAAATAAAAAGAGACTGCAGAACAAAGGCGGAGAACCGCAAAGGTTGGGGGCTGCAGATTTCTTGCATTCAAAGCACAGATCAAGTTGATGTTGCAATATGTTGACTTACCAGTTTAACAAACTCTAACTTAAAGGTAGTACTAAATGTAAAAAATTTTGGATCAAGGTTTAAAGGATACAATGGAGCATAAAGTCCAAGAATAATGTCATAATAATATTATGAGAAAAACTTTTTTACTGCCAGAATACAATGTAACAGGATCATTTTGAGATTACAATTGTAATGTCGTGAGAAACAAGGCATGATATAATGAGATTACAAATGGACCAAATATATTGTATATGTGTGTATACATAAGTGTACCACAAGAAATGTCTTGATTAAAAATTAAAAAGCAATCACAGTGTGCACATACAATTTAATGATATCCTCGCAGTTGTGTTCGTGAACAGTCCTGAGATAATGTCCAGAATCCTCTCCGTCTGCGACTGAGACAAGACCCAATAAATGTTGTGGTGGATTCTGAGACAAGGCTGAGACCCTGAGATCTAGTAACAATACAACTAAATACTAAAAATATCTTCTGTTTTCAAAACTGTCTCAAAAATCGCAGATTCCTGGATTTAATACACCACATTAAATAAAATATTTCATGAACCAAAGATCCACTCCGTCTGGAAAGACACTCTCCATTACCTACGCATTAGGACCACTTGGTTCTCGTACAGGTTTGGTGCTTATAGTCAGTGTTCAGGTTATGATTTACAGAAAACATAACTGTAACTCCAACATGCATTTTGACTAGTCTTAGATCATTAATTTAATCTCATTTCTAAGACTAATTTTGCCAGCAAACTCAATTCCAAGATATTTCTGCAACTAATAAATCACAGCATCAGTGGGGAATATGCATATTTGCTGCTTTGCTAACTAGATCACTGAGTCATTCGAGGCAAAATGTATCCACCATCTCACAATCCTCAAGTGGACATAATATTATGGAGAATACAACATTTGAATTCCTTGTCTGCTGAAACCTAAATGCCTGTTTTTCAGAACACGGCTTATCAAAGTGTGTTGCTATCGTTTTGACTGTGTGGCACATGATAACATTACAGCTCTACTGCAGCTTCCTAAACACAGCCCAATGGGGAAATCGCCTTCAACAGCCGTAGCTAATCTTGTTGTCAAATATGGGAGATGCACATATCTGTTGTGCCAATAAAAAAAAGCGTCACAAACTTTGCTTTCCAGGAGGTTCACTCGACTTCAATTTCATCATTCACAACTTTCTGCGTCCGACACTGATAGATACAGTCAATAAAACCCAATAAATTATGAAGCATGACACTTGCCATTTCACCGACAGGACATATAAACATGTTTGTTAATCCTGTGAGCTTCCTGTTTGTGAAAAGGAGATTTATCCTTGTTTTTGAAGGCCTTGCCAATTTCCCTGTTGGACTGTGTTTAATCTCTGTGAGAAGCTGCAACGCAGCAGTAAGTTTATTGAGGTCGTGCGATGCATGATTTTAAATAGTGGCAACAACATTTTAATAAGATCTTGGATGAATAACATTGGACCTAAGGGCTAATTTATGCTAACTGATTGCTTAAAACAAAGCATGTAACTGTGAAAGTGTCACTCCCAGGAATTACAGTAATAACCCAGGAAGTCATTTACATAGTGTTTTCATTTAAAAGCGGCGAGCCACCTAAAATATGACCCATAAAGATCAACACAAATGTACTGATCCATGAGAAACTCGACAATGTAATGAAGTAATTCAGTTTGAGTGCCGTCTCTTTAATAACGTTTACGTGCAGGAGAGATTGCGACTGTTACTCAGGTTCTATCAGACATGAATCCACTGTGATGCAGAAGTTGATATAGAAACTGCAAGACTTCTTCTCAGGAGCTGGACGTCAGGCTGTGTACTGAAGTGGAGTGAAATCCCCCCCAACACTGGAGGATGTTGTGTTTGCCTGCTCAGCAAAAAAAGCAAACACGTGGATGGCGTCTCAACTGCTGATCTTGGAGATCTGCTTCATCCCCTCTATGACAGAGGTTATGGAAAACTATCAAAAACACAACATGGTATCAAGCTAAGGATGTTAACATAAGCCAGTGGCCATCGGTATCTCCCCTCTCACTCCAGGGACAATCACCTCAACTGTTGCCACTCATTTTTTCTTTATGTTAGAGAAAAAGATATTAAGTTTAAGATTAGAGGGGAAGAAATAATGTGCCTGTGATTCTTAACCCAAAGCAATTTTAAGTGCAAGCTGTCTGGGCTCTTTGAAACGGCTTTGTATGTAGATTATGGTGTTACTCATCCAAGGAATACGTTTTAGTATTCACAGTGAAGGCCAGGTCACTATTAAATGAATCACTCCTCATACTGTAAGGGCTTGTTAATTGGCTTTTTGAAGAGGCTTTCCAATGAATAATAGCAGCATCCTTTATTCTGCAGGCCTGGCCAGTTGAAGAATGTGTCATTAGTCTTAGGTCAAAAGGTGTTCAAGCCTCTGGAGAATGAAAGCTCAAGTACACATGCTCCCAGCCATGGTGTCTGCCCATCTAAATATTTAATGTACCTTTGAACATCACAATCACACACCTGTTGGGTTACTGGTTGACTGTAGAGACACAACTATATGTCTGCATGTTACACTACATTAGTTTAGGTCGGGGACTAATGTTGGGTAATAAGCCCTTCTCTCACTTAGTGTCATGAATAAAGTACCCTGATATCAAGAGGCCTTGATGTATCACACACATTGGATTTTACACTGGCAGAAAAAGTATATTGCCCACAAGGAAGGTGGGGATTTTTCTTGTGATTTATTTGCAAGCAAAAAAAAGAAACAACGAAAAGAAACTGGCTCATTTGACCCCTTCAGGTGCAGGCTGACCTTGTACTATTTAAATGAGAGGTAGAGTGTTTGTGATCCAGTTTTTGAAAAAGAAAATCAATCCTTAGCAAAAGCAGATAAATAAATAAATGAAATAACCTGTTTCTCAAGTTGCCACTCGATGTCTTAATAGAAAACAAACATTAGCCAGGCATAACATATGCCCATGCTCTGGTATGACATGAGCATGGATTAAAACATGTTATTATCAGTTAAATAATACTTTCTATAATTTTATATTTCATATATATATATATATATATATATATATATATATATATATATATATATATATATATATATATATATATATATATATATATATATATATACAAGAAAGATCATTTTCAAGAAGGGTAAACTGAAAAGAAACTGATGCACTGTGACTTCAATGCAATGATAATAAAACTGGATCTAGCCCCTAAAACCATGAGAAACAGGCCCAGGTCCACATAGTGTCCATCCCAATAGGAAGATAATATTATTAATAATAACAAAAAAAAGGATCTGAATGATCAGCAGGGAGAGAGAGAGAGAGAGAGAGAGAGAGAGAGAGAGAGAGAGAGAGAGAGAGAGAGAGAGAGAGAGAGAGAGACTACATGTGACAGTCCAGCTCCAAAGCCGCCTCCTCTCCTCCCTCGCCTGCTGTCTCTCGCAGCCACATCTCTTCATTTCTCCGTCTGCTCAGCTTCTCCTCTCGCTTCTCTTTTGAGTCACATCTCTTCACCTCTTCCTCCTTCCTCCTTCCTTCTCCTTTTTTTTTTAAATTTTGACTCTCCATCTTCGACATGTTTCTCACGTGAGGTCCGCCTAACTTGCAGAGAGCTCTGTGGATGCCGAGTTCAGAAAGAAAAAGAAGGCAGATGCTCTGTCGGGGACTAAGAGAAGAAACTACGCACGTTTGCATCTTTCGTTGAGTGCCTTGCGTTGAGCGGAGCAACACTATGGATCTGTCATTCATGGCGCAGGTGAGATATCTTTCCTCCAATTCGCCGAAAGATGTTTGGCTCGTCTGAACTTTTTATCACATTTGTTCATGTATTTCATGGGCGTGGCTGGTCAACAAGTTCATGTAGCGATTTGGCAATTTCACATTTTCTACACGTCAGAACTCAATTCATCTAAATGTGTTAACGCACTAAATGTAGTTCTGCTTTACTTAACAAATCAATTCCCTGTCGTTAATGGGACTTCGTGGCATTTTATTTCCTTACTGGATCATTCTAGTGGTCTTTTAGTAAATAGTTGACAGTCATCCCTTATAAGTATTGATGGCTTTGGGTTTGTTGTAGTTAACGTGGTTTTATCAGACGTGGACATGCTGTACGTTTGTGTGATTTCGTGTCAGAATCCATTGTACACATGTGACGAAAAAAAAAATCGTTAAAACTTATAAGTTACTTCTCATTATATTTTATTGTAATTCCTATTTTGTTGTATTTTATTTACATTAGTTTGATTGGACTAATATCTTATGGCATAATTGTGTTACTTTGCATATTAATACATTTTAATGTCAATCGATTTTGGCTTCCAGATACAACATATGTTATTGAGCATCTGTTTTGAACATATGGTTTGTTTCCATTAGCTTCTATTGCAGCCCATCATTCCCTCCGCTCTCCCAGTGTCTGGCTGCTTATGGTTTGTCTGGTGCCATCTACTTTGCCATTTTATGCACAACTGCCATTGAAAGGGATCAGGGGGTTAATGTTGCTGCCAATGGCTGTTCTGTGGGCCAAATGCATTCAAATGTTTTTGAATCTGATCCCCCTAAATAGAAAAAAAAACACATTCCCATCCTCGAAAACATTTTGAGCAAAAAAAAGCAGGGCATGAAACCTTGAAGTCAAAACAGTCAAAATGATTTACTATCATAGTAAAAACTTGTAGTGAGTAATATGATACATATTTGATGTCACAATGGTGAAACCGTGTCTTCAAGGACTTGTTGTGTTCTTGTGGGTTTTTTTAAACTTTGGGCATTAGTGCACAGGAATCAGGTTTACTGACGGCAGCACAGTGCAGGAGGCAGACCACTGTCAGCCTTTTCTGTGGGCAGTCAGTTACTCATATTCACAACTGGGAATGGTTGAATACCACAGTGTTTTGAAACCACTCAGCTGGAGCCAGTTCCTTCTGCACTGATGAGGATGCACAGCAGCAAGCTAAACAAACCGTCAGTAATGGTGGAAGACAAGAAGCTGATATTTGAGGTTTTCAGTCAAGCAATTGCGCAACGTTGAAAAACGGATTGTCCAACATGGTTACAAATAACCAAAAATAGATCAAATGTGTCGGAAAAAATAATGTGTTCAGTAAAAGGGGAAACCAAATCACCACGAGTGAAACATCAGTGTAATTAATTTATTAATTCATTAATATTTAGGCTATACAATGAGATTGTGAAAGTGCTCAGAGCAGATGGTGACCCAAAAAAAAATCCCACTAATGTCCTACTTTGTTTTCACACATACAAAAACATTAAAATGACTTCGTGTCATGAGCGGTTAATAAGTTTACATATACGGCAGTATATTGGCAGATTATGCTTCACTTGATGCAACAAAAATGAACTTGCCACCGAATCAGCGCGATTGATTCACTGAAATGGAAGTATATCTGTTCCTTGAGACGTGTGAGCAGCGGATGTCAACAACGGGTTCAGTGTGGATCGGCCGTTTTGGTGGCAGGTGACAGCCATTTAGCGAGAAGTCATAACTCCAATGAGGTTTTGCTTCCAGTTCCCCATGACCCCATCACATCTTACTTATGTCTTGCTGCTCCTCCAGTTTTTTCTTCTCCAGTAGTCCATATTTAAGAATGCACCTCTATCAGAAAGCTAATGGCTAATTTTACTGAGGTGAAATTCGTTCCTGTGCCCCGAGTCACTCTGTAATGGGGACTGTGAATGAAGTCAGGCAAATGTCCCCGGAGTTTTCAACATTGACTTCACAATGGGTGATCTTTTGCCCGTTCATCTCAGCGTGGCTCTGCCGCCTGCAAATCACTTTCTCTCTGAAAGATGACGGATGCTGCCATAACGGTTCTCTCCTAAAGATGGGGAAAGTTTTTTTTTTAAAGAAGTCTAACTTAGAGGACGTGGTTACTGAGGATGAAGAATGAGGAGTCCAGAGGATGTACTGGTCTTTATTGTTGCAGTGTATTTTAAGACCACACATTAAACTCTTTAGTTAAATGTTTTTCTGAATTTAATTTCCTGAAGCAACTCAACTTGGCATTTAGCAAAAAAAATGCATCATGTGTGTACTACGAGTGGCCATTGTTTTGCTGCATGTGCCGCTCTTCTTTTTGCTGAAATGATTGGGTATGATATCGCAGAAGCAATTCTTAATAGTTCTCCGTGGAACAATGTGTATGCTTTTGTGTTTGGTGAATGATTTGCATTTGGCAGCAATGCCTGACTGGTTTGAAATGAAAAAGGGCATACTTCATTAGGCTGAAAGTGGTGGCATCCTCAAGCATTGCAAAACATGGATTAATAGGCGACAATCACAGTGAAGCTTTTGAATACTAAGCTGAAGGGCAATGAGGCAATTTGTTCTGTGTGTTCAAATAGCCTGAATCGAGGAATGTCGGACTAATTTCCCTTAGCTCCTTTGAAATGGATATCAATATTTATGTTTAACTTTAACTCACTTAAACATTAGTTTTTTTTCCAGACCAACTACTGTGATTGTTAATCACACTGTGTACATTATTGCCCCTTGTGTCGCGGTCCAAATTATTAAAATGACAGATGTTAAGGCATAAGAAAATGAGCCAGGGTGTTCGCTGGTTACGAACTGATGTTGGGGTCAAGTTTGATGTGTTGAAGACAGGCTCCGGAGCAATGCTGGGCATTTTGCCAGTCTCATAGATGCTTCAGCTGATCTGATCTGCCACACAGGGAAGCAGAAGCCTTAAGGCTCTGTCTATCCAGTACATAGTGACCCACTGGCCCTGGCCTTTTACTCAGTTTTGCATGTACACACGTGCATGCACATCACACAAAAAATATTGCATTCTTGTGACATTTGATCCCCGTGTGTGACGGAAAGGCAGAGAAAGAAATGTCAGCACAGAAATCTGCACATGTATATCCTTTACGTTACCTTCATGTCTGGAAAGTTAACTATTGAATGGAATGTGATCGGTCTGTTTCCATTGTTTCCATACTGTAATCTCGCCTTAGACGATCTGTCTTTTCATGACAGACCATCAGCATTTCTCATTACTCAATTACTTATTCAGGGGAGCTGTGGCTTTGAGTCATTCTACCTGATAGGGTTGTCAATCTCAGGTCGTCTTAAAAAGGACAGATGAAAGGGAAAGGATGAAGATGGAGGAAGCGATTTACAGCCCCAACACAAACATAGCCATCTGTATTTACCCACAGCAACACGACCAGGAACAGACCGGAGAGGCAAATACGCTTCATTGTGGTGCCACGATAGCACAATACAATAAGTGTTAAAAAGACAAATACATCAGAGAAGATGAGTTCGTAGGTGTCTGCTCCACACTCTCATGCAGTATACAAATGCCAGTTACAACCAGAATGTATTTGTCGTTTGCAATATCATTTGGGAAGGCTACTTCGATTATAAGGTCGTAATAAAACAATTGGACCAAATGAACTGTCATATAAGTGACATATGATCGTAAAAAGACTGGCTGACAACGTGGAAAGAGACATGTTTGTGCACAACTGCCCTGCAGATGAGAAGCCAGATATGGAAATGCAAGTTGAATAGTTCACGGATGAGATTATTTTCCTATTAAACACACTTTATAAAAAAAAGCAGCAGCCACAAGGTCTATATCAAGACCATCTTTGTGCTCAATTGCATAAAGAATTCAATTACATAATCATGTTATCTCACTGTGCATTCTTCACAACCGGGCTCTCCTGTTTAAAGAATAAATCTACTTTTCTCTAAGTGGAGGCTTATAATAATGGCAGACCATCCTTTTCATCACTGGGAGTTCATTTCCCCTCCGGTGTTCAGTTTGCCCTTTCAGCAATTGGTTTTATATTGTGAGAAACTTGCAACAGTCCTCAGATGCTTTCCTCTTTCGTGACCCTGCAGTGTTGTAAACAGGTTGAAAAAAACACTGCTACCTTAAACCGAATCGAAAGAGCTGTTTGCGCACAGATAATCAATGCTTCAAATACACGAAAAGCAGGTGAATCTGTCTGTTAGGTCTGCTTTCTATTTTTAGTAACTTCCCCAGAAATAGCTCTGTGAAGATTCAATGCCAGTGTTATTCATCCTTTTTTTTAAAAATTTAAACCATTACATTTTATTCCTTCATGTATAAGTTCATCATTATTCAGATAAATCAAACTCAAATGTGTGGAATAATGTTAAAAATCAATCTGCAGTTAGTGTGAATAATTGTTTTCTGTGTGGAGAATATGAATATGTGTGACTTCACACAGCCAGCAGGAGCGTTCAAAGACATAATAGGACTGCAAAAGGCTAGTATGTAATGTTAAAAAGTAATCCCTTTTAATGAGGAGAATGTACTGAAGCCTTCAAGTGATGAAGACGTAAGCCTGCTTTTCACAGCAGGGCTACTTCATGGTTTACTCTAGAGAGAGAGAACACACACTGGAGGCAGGAGCATTTAGCACAAACATACTACTTTGGTTGGAGGTTTGCTTTGGATGACTGATTTTTACGTCTTCCTCCCTATAATCAAAACAAAATTTTTTTGAAAAGTAACAGTTTGTGGTTACTTGCTGTTGCTGATAGTGGAGAAAGTCGGGTTGAACAAACAGCCCCAGGTTCAATCCCTTCCTGTTAAAATTAGAAATTGTAACACTCTCCTTGGAAATTGACAAACCACCAGGATGCTGCAGGTCTCTATTTCTGGCTCTGATAACTGTTGAAGCAGGCGCCAAACAGCCTTCTAAACAAATTGACTGTTTGCTAAAACCTTGCCCAGGCAGAGATTGTCCAACCATAACACCCAACAGTAACTAGGCACAGCAGGACTATCAAGCTTGGGATTTCTCTGAAAGATGAAGCGGACATGTGACAAGAACAAAACTGAATATATAAAAGGTTTAGATGGTAGTTTATTCTATTATTTATTTATTTGTGTCTTGCTATTAGATTTGGAGAAGTTGACACTCTAAACAGCCTAAACGCCATCATCCAAGATATAGCGTTACATTTGCCAAAGAAGCAGTTGGTCTTCTTACCAAAGTTAGCTCTATCTTCTTCTTTTTTTAGCACAATATAAAGTATAGTGCCAACTAGTGGATATTTATCATCTCTTCACAGGGTTTCATTGTTTGAAAATGAGTCCTTAAAACGTCAGTCAGAGGCATTGTTTTCAGCGAACTCTCTGAGCTAATGTTAGCATAGAACATGGGAAGGTAACCTCAGGCATGTGTGCCACCGTTGGCACCCAGTAGCTTAGCCAATGGCACACTATCAACAACTGGGCAAGAGTGTCTTTTGTAAATGTCTTAGTCCCCTCTCATCCACATGTCCAATTACCTCTTTCACAGCCTTTGACATTGTGCGGCCTGTTATTTAGGGTAGTTTGATTGATTTGAGAGGATATCAGCATTCTGTATCTGTGCTTGTGTATAATTGCAATGCCCTAATTATGGGAGAAAAATAAAAAAAATTGATTTGGCGTTATAATTAAACTTAATGTACCATATAGATGAAATACCACACATATTAACAAGAAGCTTTAAAAATGTCACTTCATATCAAAAGGTTGCCGACCCCTGGTTTAGAACGAAGGAAAAGCTACAGTTATCGCTTCACAAGCAATAACAATCCTGTCCAGTGCTCATATATTTAAGGCAACACATTTAATGAGAGGATTAATGTTTTGAGGGCTCGCACGTCACATGTTAGCTTAGTTTGCTAGCTGTAGCTGAGCAAATCTGTGAGTGTCTTTTGTCATTTCAGCCTAAAAGATTTAACAATATCTGGCTGGAAATAAGAACCCAGCTTTTGTCTGTGTCTCTCTGAAATCAAACAACCCCATCTGTTGAGGGGTAACCAACCCCGTTACCATTTTCATTGTGTCGTGCAAGAACAAAGAACCTGACAGCCATAGCAACCGCAATTAAGGGCAAGGCGTACTGATATGTGGCTACTGGTTAGATTAGGTGGCACTTGACAGAATACAGGGATGAAAATTATGCGGCTCAGCTGCCACATTACTCTGTAGTAATTTCCCAGTGTCTTTGCTTACAACATGTTTGCACTGCAGACGCAAACATCTCCCATCTTTTATTTGCACCTGAAATGAGTGATGGCATATTGAAAGAAGTCCTGGGGAGTATGAAAGGGAGACTTAATGGACTGTGACAACCAAGTATGAAGTAATAACATCTTTCCCTCATAGACCTAACCCCCCTAACTGCATGCTGCTTCTCATATAACCATGGCTCTGATAGTCAGCAGGTATGAATTATATATTTTCATATAAATAATCTATTTTTAACTCATCCTGAGATCATTTCAAAGCAGCTTTATCCCCGAATTGATATGTTTATGAATTAAACTGAGATTCAATTTTGATAGATATTGACGCATCCTGTTCATCCTTTTTTTTTTTAAACACACTCTACAGTGTTTTTTTTACATTGAAGCGCACATCAAATCTAGCTCACAAGTGGTTCTTTTATTGAAAGCATGGGAGTTAAACAGTGTGCTGCTGCTTCGCTTTTGTGAAGGCTGGCCAAAAGCTGAATGGCAGAAGCTGATTATACACCATCAAGGAGGAAGCAGAGACAAATGATTGTAGTTAAATATCTCCACAGTTGCTGTAATTCATTGAGCTCATTATTAAGCATGTTATTAATCATTAGCTTGCCTAGCATAAAGTAATAAAACCCTATGATCATGGTATGTAGGAAGTCTCCAGCACAGCTTTTTTTAGTTTTCCAGCAGATGTTTCATCCCTGTGTGCAATTTAGTAAATATTTCCTGTAACTACAGAACAGAGAGTGAAACAAATATTATATCTTGTTGGTTGGAACAGAAATTCATCAGACATAATTTAAAGAGGGGCTTTTAGTTTATTTTGGTCTATTGTCTATTTTTGGACAACAGGATTTCTTGTGCAGTTTTTCCACAATTTATGTCATTTTCCGCCCTTCAGCTTTAAAACCCTAGTGGCTTCAAACATTGCCTCTATAATAACCTGCTTTTCTTTTGATCCATTTCACCAGGCCTTACCTTTTGAGTCTGACCTTGGGCTTTGTTCAAAGAAAGCTCCCCTGAAACTAATGATGATGTTCGGACTAGCCTTTTTTCTCCTTCATTTCCTCTCACTCACTTGTTCGATTTGCAAAGAAGTTGAGGTTATATAACATAAAGCACCTTCACTCCCCAAGAAATACTGGTTTCATTAGAGGAACATCTTAAGTTTGAAGTCCAAGGCAAGTGTTAAATGCTTCAATGACAGTCTCAGCATGGAGCTCGGGAACAATCAGACTAAATCTACACAGCATCTCTTTATATTAGATTATGTAACTCCATTCCTAGGAGGACTCGCTGCGTTTCAGTCTGCGTTTCTTGTGTCATAGGAATCTGATTATTAGCCCACTAATGGACAAGTTTAAATTTCCCTGCTGATGAACTGCTCAAAACGTAACTTTACACCTGTCCTCTGAGCTGAAGTATAATGTGTTGCTGCTGATATTTTAGACCATCTAATTTACAGTCCTATTGTTGTCATTTAATACTTACCTCGCTTAATGCTCCACAGCTCTTATTATGTTTTATATGAAACAAATCTGACTGCGACCTTCTCATTTCGGGTGCATGCAACTTTAATGGCCAGATGATGAATCAGGCACTTACAGTCAGTTGTATTACGTATGGAAATCATTTGAAATGCCCGCTGGTATGCATGAGTGGTGGAGAAGTACACTAACTTAGATTTTTCTGAAAATGTTGAATTTTTTATGCTGCTTACAAGGAGTTGTGAATCAATTTGCAGCTGGAGCTTGAAGCTATTTATGCAGACGCGTCAGTGTGTTTTGAGCTAAATAGGCTTCACATAATGTTTTTTCACCATAGTTTCTGTCCTATCAATGCACCAATCTTATTTATGCATTATGATGCACCCTTGAGCTATTTACAAAACATTACCTTATGAGTTTTTTGCTAGAATTTCAGGCATTTTGCTCCAGTCAAAGTGAGTGAATGAGTATCAAGCTTGTGTTGCAACCTGTGGTCCAGCGCAACACTCTGTTGTGCAGTACATCCCATATTCATTTGGGCTTACAGCTACTCTGTACGCATTACACAAACCCCGAGGGTCGATGCTGTGTGGGATTACCATTTACTCACTCAAGTGTAAAAAAAAGAAAAAAACATTGAAACACTTGGATCATTTAGAAGCAAATTCTATTGTGTATTGCTGCTATTACTAATCAACGACTGAACACATTGTAATTGATGCATTTCACACCTGAGTCGTGGCTTTTATGTGATGCCGACAGCATACACACAAACACGCACACATGTACAGGCAAAGCGCTGTCTCCTGGTACCCACCTCATTTCAACCTGTGATATATTGTATATTCATCCCAGAGTGTGAAAGACACAGACATATATTTATTTATGGCCGTGATTTGTGGACAGAGGGCCCTAAACAATGAATGCAGTGCCCTCAAGATCAAGTGTGTGTGTGTGTGTGTGTGTGTGTGTGTGTGGGTGTGTGTGTGTGTGCGTGCATGCGTGTGTGAGTGTGTGTGTGTGTGTTTGTGCATGTAAAGATATGTTATCATACGAACAGGGATTTTTTTCTTTGCAAAGGAATAATCCACATATGATTTTGCTGTTGCGCACATGTGTTTTGTTGCGCCATCCATAAACTACCAAACCTGTTTCTTCTCAATGCCTCACACTGTACATGCACACACACACTAAATAGATGGACACATAGACAAATTGTGATTATCAAATTAATTCAAGACTGAGGGCAAGCAGTGTCAGGGAGCACATGCTGAACTGTTACAGTATTTGAAAACACTAACTAGGCCAACATGGCACTCGCGTGACAAATTCATAATGCACCCCACCCCCCCTTCCTTCTCCCACAGGGAAAATACATACAGCAACCATTCATAAATGCTGATGCCAACCTGCAGCGGTATATACAGTACTGTAGCAGCTACACCAGTGCAAGCTGTAAGATGCTAATTCAATTTTACAGCAGTTGTGTTGTTATGCTGATGAGAACGTACAGACCAAAGAAACAAACAAGCATATTTTGGCATCAACAAAAACTATGCAAGGACATTTTCCTCTTCTTATCCTGGACACCTTATTTGTATCTGTGAGGTATCCGAGAGATTTTCTAACTGCTACTGAAATGTACTAGTTTAAGTGCCGAAATAAGGCAATAAAAAGTTTGCACTATAGTAAACAGAATGTTATTAAGTTTGTCTTAGATCTTATTTTATTTCTGTATCATATTTAAACTTCAATTTAATTGTTTTCCCCAAATCATGACAACCACTTATCAAATGTGTTGATAAGTGGTGAATGCCACAATTTCTCTAAAATCTCGTGTATATAGAGAATGCAATTAAAGAAACGGAATTAACTTCATCATATAGGCTGAGATAAATAGCCAGTTAAAAAAAAACAACATACACTGTCGTATTACAATTGAACCAAGAAGAGTAAACATGGCTTACAGCCTGGTTTCATGAAATACATGAAATGGCCACGACCTGCTTACGACTTACCTGGTTATTGGCTTAATGTGTTCAAATTCTGTGCTGGCACCACAAAAACAGTGACGATGGTAAGTCAATTAGGATCCTTTCTCCGTGGTGGACACACTTTAATTAAATTAAAAGGCATCTACGTGACTATGCAAGGACAGAGCTAGTGACAGACTATTAAACACAGAGAAAGACTAAGGGAAGGGAGGTGGATTGGTTAAACGACTTTCTACGAGGCCATTGTTCAAAACCAGTCGTGTCATGAAGTGTTGTTGTTGTTGTAAATTGACGAGTTTGGGACATTTAGGTGAGGTAGACATTTCTGGCTAATTCGTGCCCATCTACACAAATAAATAGAATATAGTGACTCTATCACGGCGTGCCACGAGACTGAAATGGGACTTAATATGCACTGACAGGTGATGTCATCCTGCATCAACCTAAGCAGTTTTTAATATGCATAGAAACGTTTGAGTATACGTAAAAAAAAAATCTTAATTTTTCCATTGTGAACAGAAATGTATAGTTAAAACCTGCTTGGAATGAGTCTGGCTGTGGGATCCAGCTTTAACAGAAGGGATAATTAATCATGTTTCTCCATGAGATTGCACGTTTGTGGCAGCTGCTCGCAGGCTATTACACAAGAGAGGAAAAGAACAAGGGGGAAATAATTGTAAGGGATTTTTTATATGTAAAAAATAGAGTGGAAAAAAAATACAATACAGGGATAAAGGCCCTGAGGAATTGAAAGTGTTATGCTACATTTTTATTTGACAGAAAGAGTGAGGGTTCAGAGGGGTCTGCCGCAATAGTTGAGGTTTGTAGAACGGGTTGACGCGCACACAATGCACAACAAGAAAGACTGCTGTGTTTGATCGGCTGATCAGAAAAGTTTTTGGCTTTTTTTATTAATAACAAACGTGCAGTACATTTATTCCACACACACACACACACACAAAAAGGATTAAAGAGAAGTTAGTGGAGAAAGTTTGCTGATGCTGCTTAATGAGTGTTTCCAATTTGCAGGTCTTCTAAAGTCGGCTCAGTGTTTGTATCAAAGTTTGTGATTTGGGAATTTTGTATAAAAAAAATTGGCAAATAATAAGCACTGAACAGACTCAGAACAGTAAGCACATAATGATGTCTACATAGTACAGTGTGTGTGTGTGTGTGTGTGTGTGTGTGTGTGTGTGTGTGTGTGTGTGTTTTCAATGCATGATGTATGTGGAAGATGGAGTGAGAGAAATTCCTTCCATCTGGCTATAATTTCTGAATCACTCCTGCTACCTTTCAGTCACATTTCCCTGTGGAGTTTCCTTACAGTACAGAAAGATACAGCACTACAGTGCAAGTCGCTGTGGATAAGAGCATCTGCCAAATACTATACATGTGAATGTAAATATTTAATGGTATGTGGAGTCATGCAGATCACTTTAACTCTGGAACACAGATTAATCAGTCAGCATATTAAGGAGAGAGGTACAGAAAAACATAAATACAAATTGTCATCAAAAAAAAAAGATGCAGAAGCTTCCCAGAGTGTGATAACAATAACTCTAACACTGTATTTAACACTGAATTTGTATATAGTACATGCCCTACGAAGTTAGTATTATCCCTATTACAACTATTGTGTGACCTATACAGGTACACACTGTGTATATACACTCACACACACACACACACACACACACACACACACACACACACACATACACACACACACACACACACACACACACACACACACACACACACACACACGCACGCACGCACGCACACACACACACACACACACAAACACACCATCCCACAGAGGGTGCTACGGGCAGGCAGAAAAGATCAGTCAAAGTAGTCAAAGTAAAAAACAAGGCGAGGAAAAAACGGAGAAGATGAATCCCACTTCTCCTCTTGGCACGACCCACAAGCCGTAAGCGGAGAAGTGGTTGATTGAAGCGCTTGCACCATTCGGGACTCACCATTCCATGTGGGATGGGCCACGTGTATTGACGGAGCCTTGTACAGATGAAAGCACATAAAAACACTGTAATAAGGTTGGAGATGAGGACCAGAGATATGGCAGTCATCAGCAAGTCATCTAGGGAGAGAGAGTTAAACACGAGGCTGACGTGTGGGTGATTTTCATATTATGTGAACACCTATCAGCAATGTCCACCCTGATGGCACATTTGTTGTAGTTCTACCAACAACAGAAAAAGGAAATAATGGGCTGCCAATCTTCAAGAAGACCAAACACGGCCTCCAGCTGGTTGGCTGGAATGAACGGTTTGGGCACAGCAATGGTGAAAAGCAGAGAGAGTATGTGCACACAGGCAAAGAGAAGGTGGAGACACAGTGTAGAGGCGATCTTATCATAGTGACATCACACTGGGGTAATGGTAAAACTAGGAACAGACTCAACGCAGGGTTGGTGAGGAGCAGAACGTCTATGTGCTGATGCTAAACCCAGTTGACACAAGAGATGGAGAAGAAAGGGTCTCATTAGTAACAGCAGACGCCTCTGTGGCTGAAAAGAAACCCAGGGCTACAGTCATTGTTATGGCCCATGCAACTGCTCTGAGCAAAATTAGCGAGCAGAAGTTGGACTTTAGTTGTTGACAACGAGAAGATCATAGCTGAGAAAGACATATACTGCGGGGGCCATTTAAAGCCGCAAAAATTGGTTTATTGCCAATTACGTTTGCACATACAAGGGATTGGGCTCGGGGATTGGTGCATAACAATAAACACAGTGCAATAGTAAAAGCCATAATTAAAAAATAAATGTGAAAACGTATTTTTAATTAAGAGCACGTTAAAATAAGTCGGTTATTTAAGTGTGAGGGGTATAATGAAAGTGAAGAGTTGTGCAGGGATATGTAAATGTCTAATTGTCCTGGAGATGAAGGAGTCAGAGTCAGTGGGCGTCCGGCGCTCTGTTGATGAGTGCAGAC
The DNA here is from genome assembly GCF_023055335.1 of Clinocottus analis. NCBI lineage: Eukaryota > Metazoa > Chordata > Actinopteri > Perciformes > Cottidae > Clinocottus > Clinocottus analis. The sequence goes on from NW_027175898.1 coordinate 10,658,140, forward strand.
GGGAAGAAAGTTATATAGATGATAAGTGTGAAAAAGTTACGATACAAAATGTCATTTAGAAAGGAAAGAGTGAACACGAGTTGCTACACTTCTTTAGGAGATGACTTTTCTGCCTCCTTGAGATGAGGGCGAGTTGTAAGGTCAGTCATAAAAAGGTCGGACCGCAACAAGCTAAAGAGACGCGAGACAACAACGAGAGCTCTAGCACACAAAACCTTAAAGGTTGAAGAGGAGGGCAGATCTCTTGTTTTGGAGAGGGGAAAGTGTTGTGAAGTAAAGTTGAGGTTGGGCTGTGATGCTCATGCTGCCATTCTGTTAATGTGATGATAGAATTCAATCTGTGTCGTTATTCAAATTCAACTGTGAGGAAGACACACTTTAATCCTACTTTTAGCTCCGCAGTATTAATAGAGCTAAATCTATTACATCCTTCAAACAGTAGCTTTCTTCTTTGCAAATACCAAACCAAAGGACGTGCAGAACAGCGAGATACTGAAAATAGTCTGCAGAGCAAATGAACATATTTGTATTATGAAGCAGTTAGATATAATCACCCTTTGCAGGAAGCATATTATTGTGCTGACACTTTGATGCTGTTAAATTTCTATTTCTATACTGTATGAGACACAGATTGCAGATTTAAAATATTGAATATCTTCAACAGTGATCCAGATTTAGATTCATAAACGTGGCAACTCAGCAGCAAAAACAAGATTTAGTTGGTGGTCGGGCTAAAAGGAGAGCTTTTTATTTCCCATGGGGGTGTTTTCTGCTTGCTCTGCCTCGTAAGAGAAGGTGCGAAGCAGGGCCGACCCTGCTGCACCTCACCCTGAGCAAAGTCTTACATGAGTGGAGATTCAATTAAGGGCTTCCATCTCTTCGCCTGAAATGTATCTGTGCTGCACCGTGAATGAGCAGGCATGGATGGAGCAGCTGACGCCACCAGCAGATACAAAATGAGAGCACGGTGATCTTTTTTTTTACCCACTCAGGCACCTCAGATACCTCGGATACATTACCGCCCTCAGGTTTATTAATGACGATGATTTGACTGATTTTATTACAGAACAAATCTTCTGCAATTAAAATACGCGTAGTTAGATATCTTTTTAACAGGCCGTTTGGTTTTATATTGGTACATTTTGACAAACTACAGCATCAACTCTGCTCTCATTATTTCCAGCGCAAAGCAAGGCTGCTGTTCCTATATTTAACCACGACAAGTTAAAGAAAACTGCAACCATTTGCAGAGAAAAATCTGATATGATCTTCTGTTTTGTTTCCCAGCTTGCTTTCAGAGATGATTTTCTCACTTCAATACATTCTTTTTGACCTATTTGTTTGCAGGGTCAGTGGTAATGTTGCATGTTTTCTTCTTGAACTTCAAAAGAGGAGAAATCCTTCACACTCTAACCTCCGATGCTGTACTTTTATTTTTCATTCTGCATGATCTAAAGATTTCAGGGACATTGGCTGTATTTTACAGCAGTGATTTACTACGGTTTTAAATTCAATGCATTGTGTCAAAACTCCAGGGATGAACAAAGAGCAGAGCCTTGACATTAAGCCTATGCACATTTTAATTAGGAGTTAATAAACAAAAGGCAACCAGAGACGTCCAAACAACAGGCTTTTTAAGCCAGGAGACAAACAGAGATTCACGGCCACGCGTGCATAACACGTACATCGTGTTGTGTGTCACCAGCGCAGGTGAGCTGAATCTTCATGAGGAACTCCTCCCGCAGGCTCCTGCAGGAAGAGGCTCTCCTCAGAGTGGGGGTGCATGACAATTACCTGAATCGCATCCATATTTTGCACCCACGTCAATGGCATGTGTGTTTTTTTAATCAAATAATTATTTGCATCGTTTTTCATTGACATTCTGTTTGTCAATTGATTATTTCATAACTTAGGTTGTGATGAGAATACATTTTAGAATTCTGGAAATATTGCAAATATTTCACAAATGTGTTTCTGCACAGGGATTTTAAGCCTCACATGTGACTGCACCTGAATTTAAGTCCCTTAAATTCTTTATTACATATATACATATAACAGACTCTCGCCTCTTCATTGCTATAATATTATTTACGGTACACATTAAGATTAGACAGAAAATTACACAGATAATGAGAAGAAAATGTTGATGGTGAATCAGAAAACATGAAACCTCGGAGTATGTTTCTCGAGTTCAGTATAAAACTGCAGTTATATTGTGAGTTGTCTCATCAGAAAACTGATTTTGCCATGAATAAAGTCAGTTTCCTTACCAGCCATGAACATGTGAGATCTAACATGTGACTCTACTGGGTGTGTTTTAATTGAAATTGCTCACAATGTAAAATACATGAGCTCTGCATGGAGATTTTGAAGTGGTGTGTGACATTGCACACGAGGAAATCTCTTTTGCTATAGCATGACGTGTTCTTTGGTGTAAACTGTACCATAGAACACATGCTGCTGCACATAATCCAGTGTATGAATATTTAAAATATCTGCTCCAATAAATAATAAATGGCCCCCAGGCTTTGGTGAAAAACATTTTTTCTTTAGATTTTGACAAGTATCTCAAAATAAAGGTGGGAATGGTTAATGAGTAAAGTAAAACATATGTTGAAATAAAACAGGGATTTATTGTAGTGCAGGGATTTGGCATTGTGAGAGAAGCGTTTTCATCATTTATCAACCTGTAAACGGAGTTAAACGCCATGATTTCTTTTAAAAAATGAAGATGCCTCAGGAAATGCGTTGCATATCTTTGATTCTCTTGTAATGTATGACAAGATATTCACCAATATAGTCATCTAAATAATGGAAAACATTTGGAAGTACTTTTAAAGCTGACAGTTTGACACTGTATCTTTGATCTGAGCTTCTTAATTCCTTTTTTTTGGAGAGAAAATCTTGATGCACCTGCAAGGAATAACGATAAAATCTTGACTCTTCAAAATGTAAAAGTCTTTCAACTTTCCAGCTCCACTTATTCCTTCGCCCTCCTCAATGACAGTTGTCATGTTTGGTTTCAGGATTTCTGTCTTTATTCCTGTGTGAACTAACTCTTTAAAGCTTGGCGTGTCACAGAGCAAGACTCAGATATATGCATGTCAAGAGTGAGATGCTCGGACAATAGAAACTTTAGCTTTGCAGACACACACACACACACACACACACACACACACACACACACACACACACACACACACACACACACACACACACACACACACACACACACACACACACACAGCCTCAGCCCCTTTCACTCCTGCTTGTCACTTGAAATTCCTGCCTCTGTAATCATCTGGCAGGAATATGAAACCACTCTTTGTTTGTGGTGGATTTTAATGTTTAATGTTTGCTGACGAGTTTAGTTTTATATTAACTCTCAAGTCATCACGCAACTGCTAATTAGTAGCATCAGCTCCAGAGGTGAACATGCAGTATTACCTCCACTTGTCATGTTTTAAAGAAATATTATTTGACATGCCTTTATGTATTTTCTCCTATTTGTTGTACTGCTTTGAGTGCCGATAATGGAACGAAGAAAATCACATTGAGGTCAAGTACACCACTGAGAAAAGAAGCATGAAGATGATACATTTATCCTTCATAATATCCCAAAAATATAATAAACTTTCCCCTGTGCTTCTTAATTTCCACCGAGCTGACAGATTGACATGCGTGTCAAGCAAGGATCACTTGGGCTACATTTGTTCGACTGAATCATAAGATTTATTGAAAAATGCTGCTGGGCTGCTGAGACAGGGAAAATCAATGAAAGCACAGCTGTAAATCTGACCAGAAAGAACCAGGACTTAAAGTGCAGGGCTCACCATTCCTGTGCGGGTGAACAAGCCTCCTTAAAACCTTTGTAAATCTCCCACCAGATTTATGGAAACACTAGGTGTATACTGTATAGTACGGTACAGACCAAATCTATTGTTTTTACCAATTCGGCGCTATATTGTGAAAGGAGCATCTACTTTATTTTCTTCAAACCACCAATTTACCACATACAGGATTAATGAGATTGTCCTTATTTCCCAGATTTTTGGGATTACTTAGGGCAGTAAAGGAATCAGCAAAGCATCTACCCGGCAGGATGCAGCCATTTAAAAAAAAAAAAAAAAGCAGTGATTTCTTAACTCCCAAGTCCACCCATGAATTAAACATGAGATATTGTGTTCAGTGATTCTCTTACAGCACCACTGTGATACCACAGCAGGAGTTTTAAAATATGATATTTCTCTGACCCGTGAGTCTGCTAACACTTTTTTTCTGACATAGATTATTATCTTAGAAGTCAATATTGTTAGAAGTCATTATCGTCATTTTACTAAAATAAGATTGTAGGTAAATAGTTTACAATGTGCATTAATGCAGCAGGTTGAATCTACAGGTGACACACACAGCTGGTAGCATCAGTGTGTGTGTGTGTGTGTGTGTGTGTGTGTGTGTGTGTGTGTGTGTGTGTGTATGTGTGTGTGTGTGTGTTTTGTTATTTCAGAGAACATTTTGACATATAAAAATGTCACAAAAAGCAGAGGTAAATAATATCATTATGATGGCTGAATTCCATTGAACTGCTTTATTTTCAGGGCCCTGGTATTGTGCATGCTGGCTCACTGTCACATTGTCAAGGTTCAGTGAGGCACTTGCATGAAGCTGAGCCATTGCTACTGTTTTCAGTAACACCTGTGCTTTTCCAACCATAACAAAATGTCAAAATGTCTGCTGTGAGAGGCCAATTAATGTTTGGAGGGTGATGTGTTTAATACAATATTATCACGGCTCCGTAGTGAACTCAGTCATTAGCTTTTTTTTGCAACATTATTTTTATGAATATTGTTGGGAAAGTGGCGATGCGGCATCAAAAAGGTTGAAAAAAAAGGCAACGTACAAGGACAAATATACTGCCTGACATTTATTTTGGAAACCATGGTGTATTTCAGAAGTATGTTGTTTTCAAAGCACTGCAGCAGTGATCATAAATGTTTTCCAACTTGCATGAGCCACAGTTAATCTCCCACTCCGTGAAACCACTGATATCCCGGGACAGATACGTCTGGACAGCAGCGACGATGAAACAGATACTGCACAAACCTTCAGGCATGAGTACGACTGCGTAGTGCGGTGAGGACGAAAACTTTGCCCTTGAGAGTGAACTCCTTTTCTAAACAGGGCGAGCACTGTCCTTAATTTGATACACAGGGAACTTTTTTATATAACAGCTGTGAGTTTCGTTCATTTCAATACCAAAAATGAATCCAGAAGTCAAATCTTTGAAATCAGTACATTTGCAGTAGCTACCATACAACACTGATTCTTAAAGTGCAACGTGCTTCATGACTGAAGTTTCACTTCAAAACCAAAACTGGATAAAAATCCATAAAAGAAGCTAAGATGACTTCACATGGAGACAAAGCCCGTAGTCAATAGAGCAGAGATGGTTGTGACAGTTGGAAAAATCAACAGCTGTGTGTTTTTGCTGATTGTACGAATTAAGTCGAACACAAAGCAGGTGTCCGCCTCTCTGTGCCTGCCTTCTCCGTTACAATTAGTTCTCTCGAGAACTCCTGGAAGTTTCCCCTCCACAAAGACACTAGTATCGATTTTGGGATTTGACCTCATATTATCTCTGAGTGCGGAAAAACTAGTTGTTCGCTTTGATTTCGTCCTCACAGCCGACGCTTGAGTGCTTTTGTGGGTAGGTATATATTTTGGTTTCCCCACTACCCAAAGACATTTATTTGAGCTTTGCTTGTTTGTTCCAAAGCCATTTCACTGAGCACTTACTGGTGGCGATATCCCACAGGAGGCAATTACAGTCCATTCTATTTCACAATTACTGTGATCACCCGTGTGGCACAGCTCGACGAATAACCAGCAGCAACAGCTGGGACGAATAAATCAAAGGTGTGAGAGCAGAGCAGGTGGAATTGTACATTGAACAGAGCTTCACTGTATCGTCTTCCATATATTGGGGTTTTCCTGTGTGAAGTATTGCACAGGTGCATCATTCAGAGCCAATGAGGTGTGAAATATGCAAGTCAGGGGTTTTCTCTGGTGTTGCTAAAAGGAAGATAGCTGTTTTCCGTATGCTACACACAACTGAATGAAACAGTTGTTTATTTTGAATCCCATTCATTTCACTCAATGCCGACAATATGAAATAAAAAACGTAAAGATTCAGATTGTAGTTTTAAAGAAGCAGAACCCTAACCTTTTTTTTTCTCAATAGCTTTAATTTGAACTAACATCTTCTGCTGGAAAAGTCCCTTTTGAAGATTTGTGCTCATGGTACGTTCGTCCTTCAGAATTAAGTGATGGCAGTCACCATGTGGTAAACAGACTGAGCTTGTAGAGTGCTTTTCTAGTCTTCTGACCACTCAAAGCTCTTTAACAACCATTCATCCATTCACACACTGATGGGAGGAGCTACCAATCCCGCCACTTTCTAAATGTTTAAACATTTACCACCATGATGTTGGTCAGGAGGCTCAATTCTCTGCCACGAGTTACGCTTACGCTGGAAATGTGTGTACGGTTTCCAAGAAACTTTGGTCATCAGAATACTTTATTACTGAAGTCATCCGTGTATGTCCACGAGCATGAGTCTCCTGTTAGCAATGCTTACGGTATAACCTTCATGGAATGTATAAGTAGTCAGATGCTTTGGGATGCTCCTCACCGAGGTCTCTATTTCCTCTCTTTTCCATTAACACTTAACCGCTTGTTCCGCAATAACCACATGAGAGATGTGAGCTTGGATGACTGGATGGAGGAGAATGTCTCATGAAAAATGATGATACACTACTGACATGTCATCCAACACCATCCCTGCCAAAAATTGTGATAAATCAAATATTTAGATGCAGTCTTGCTACTGGAATATGTTTACATACACTCCCAGTATCCACTTCATTTGATATGGTACACTTCCCCATTTGTGAAAACAGCTCAATCCTGTGGACAATGAGTTACTTATGAATAAAACATTTGAATATAAAGAATGCAGACAGGGTTGAGAGCTTCAGTTATGGTCTGAGTGAATGGGAGATTAAGATGGATGCAACTTTGGATGCAGGTTGCCAACATTGTGGTGTCTCCAGGTCACAGTGCGGTGGGATTTTGATCAATTAGAAATCAAATCAACAGCATGTTTATTTAGTTGGCCAGCTTGAGTTAATCGTATAGTTCAATGTAACAATGTGCTGTATGTCTTTTTTTTTTAATGAGTCAACACTTCTTTGAGTTGGTCAAATCTAATATCCTCACGGAAGTTTAAAATGAAATTGTTTTTTGTTATTCACTTTTTTTACTTTAATGAACACCTCTTCAGCTCAAGGACCTGGGGCAGTTGCGCACATCACAACAAACAATAAATAAGCATATGCTAAACATGTAGCAACATATTCATCCTGCATACAGACATAATTGGAAGAGGCTCGGCCTAAAGCTCATCATAACCAATTTTATCTAAACTAAACACAATTTCAACACAAAACAAGTAAGTCAGCATACACACGCTAAAGGTGCATACACACATAGTGCTGATAGTGATTGTGCTAATGCTACCCACACAAACATATGTCCTTATAAGACTCCAACGGAATAAGTCTGATCCACTCTCAACCAAAACTCTTTGAACTAGCAGCCAAAAAAAATGATAAAATAAACTTCACTAACCATGAATTATGTCTTAACTTTGTTTTTATGTTTGAACATTGTTTTTTAATGGCGAATCAATACTGCTAATTGCTACTCAAATGTCTCTGTATCATCTTTGAGTCCATTCCAGCTGTAATTTACACAGCATGGAGGAGTACTTCCACCCGCATTCCTCCAGCATTGAACAACCTATTTCATTGGTGGAGACATGGTCTATGTCTCCACCTGGTGCATTAATTGGAGTATTGCACTCATCCTAATAGCATTTCCTTGAATACAGGCATACATTGGTAAAATAAAAAAAAAGATCAATTGGTTGTTTTTCTGAGATTCTTTCTTTTATGCTGTACTCCGTCTTAATTACATACGCTCAGTAATATAAATGCAGATAATTACACCCCTGCAGTTTTATTTTTATTATGATACCAAGAGCAGGGGCTTGAGTCAGGAGCTAAAAGAATTTAAGAGGTGATCAGTCACTTTTTTGTTATATTAGTTAATTTGTAGTTTGGCATCAGTGTCTCAGACTCTCATTGATGCTCATTGCAAATAGTCTACCGTCTACAAGGGATATGTGTATGATTCATTTATATGAATCAGCTCATAATAAAGAAATGTGTAAATGGATGAAAAGTACATATGAGATGGAGTAGCAGTAAGAATCAACAGTTAATGGGTGACGAGCGGGGAGACCCAGGTTGCTGGACTTCATCATGCTCATGTGAACAGCAAGTGCACCACGATGTGTCATGTCATTATTCACCACCGGGGGCCAATGAGCGGAGAGCAGCAGAATGCTTTCAAAACAGTGTTTTCCCCTGAGAGGGAAGGCCTGACGTATGTGTGCTAACATCTTTGTGTGTATATGAGAGAAAGAGAGGGGGATGAGAGAGAGTGAAGGTGAGCAAATGAGCAAGCAAGACCGAATTTCTTTCTTCATTCTGCCGAAGTATTTTTAGCATCATCTTTCAACATCTTCAACAAAATCTGTTTTCCAATCTGAGTGTGGTACGGGTTTCTCATCATTTCTTATCGTCAATCATACCCATAGACACACATTCACACACACGCACGCACACAAAAGCATTCAGTTGCTTGAATGGCTAACCTACGCAGGGTGCCGAACGTCCCAAGCAATAAATAATTTTCACTTGCCACATCTAAAATATTCATTTCATATTAATCAAGCACTGCTTCCTAAATACACACACACACACACACACACACACACACGCACGCACACACACACACACACACACACACACACACACACACACACACACACACACACACACACACACACACACGCACCAAGGTGTGACCGTGCATGCCTATGTGGGAAACCTTGTAACCATTAATGATGTCGTGATGCAGCTACTTCTCTTTTCTTTTAATATAGCACTCAGACTTGCTACTGCACGACTGTATGAAACAAGCTGCCGTGCTATGATTGTCAGGGAAAGGCCAGATTTGTACTCCCTGTACTAGGAGTGTAAAGTGTTTTTTTATTATTATTTTAATGGTTGCTCTTTTTTGAGCAAACCAACCAAATAAAAAAAGTCATTAAAACATTATTGCCATGTTAGCGACTTTATGATGCTGGCACAGCAGTACTTTGAGCTAAACGCCAACTTCAGAATGCTAATATCACGCTAACACACTAATATTTAACAGATATAATGTTTGCCATGTTCCCACATTGGGATTTCTTTCGGGTTTTTTTCCGTAGTTGTTCATGACCCATTGTACAAAAAAATGTCAAACTGGATCTGATGATGTTTCAAAGCTCTCTCCGTAGGTCGACTTTAAGGAGCAACATTCTGAAGAAGAAATGCTGTATTCTTGATGTTGTGCGCTCAAAAGTAGTCAAATTTTAATATAGTCTAACAGTATTCAAATTAGGATCATTAATTACATTTTAAACAAGGAAAATACAGAGGACAAGTAGCTACCCTCTAATAGCCAGTTATTGGAAAAGCAAAACTTGCACGAAAAACCAGAAGTGCGATGTTTTACTTCTCTCCGTATACTCTCTCCTTTAAATGCAGGGTAACAAAAAGTGAAAAATGTAAACTTTCCTCTTGACTTTTCCTTCTCCTCCTCCTAGATCCCAGTCATGACGGGAGCCTTCATGGACTCCTCGCCCAATGACGACTACAGCGGCGAGCACTCGCTCTTCAACTCCTCGGCCAGTGTCCACGCCGCTGCCTGTTCCGCCTCGGTGAACGGCCAGCAGGATGAGTCGCAGTCCATGTCGAGCGATGCCATCTGGCTATGGATCGCCATCATCGCCACCATCGGAAATATTGTAGTGGTTGGGGTTGTCTACGCCTGCACCTTCTGATGAATACATGCTTGCAAAGACAAACGCGCACATACACACATTGAGTTTTGCGGAATTTTGGACCCCTGAGCGAAGCAAAGCTTTGTAGAAAGACACCTTTTTTTTTCTCTCGCTCTCTCTCTCTCTCTCACTCTCTTTCTCTCTTGCACTTGGCTTTTGGATATGTTTGAGTCCCTAAGGGTATGAAAGTTGTAAAACTAGACAATGACATATAGACTTCTATATTTCTTTGTCAGAGCGGAAGACTGTGACTTGGCTGCATTCGTCAGCACCAAGCCTTTTTTGGAGGCTTCAACAAGCAGTTTGAAAAGTAGCGTTTGTATCCGACAGCTCTTTAGTTAAAAACAGAAACATCAGACCTGCGCTCTCAACCAAGAATCAAAGGAACATGTTTTTTTTTTCTTTTGAGCTAAGTTTGTTTCCATGTTTCTCCTTAGACAACACCCTCATTATAATGCAGAGATGAGAATGGAGATTAAATGGGGCTTAAGATTCAGGTGGATCCAGGCCATCTTAAACATCCTCCAGATAGCTGCTTAACAATTTAGGGCGCTGCTGTTTAATTATGCGGCTGAACGGAGATGGTACGTCTTAAAACATTTAGAAAGTGGCGGGATTATGTTCATGCCAGGCAGCCCTGAGGCCCTGAACGTAGGAGCTCATTCAAGGACGAGTTGGTGGATGAAACACGGACATCATCAGTGTACATAGCATCTAAACTATTTAACTGACAGAAAACCAAAAACTAACATTTTTAAAATCTAATAAAAATGATTTCTGCAATGCTAACTCAATTACACACAATGAATTACTTTATGATTAGATACATGGTTCAAAACTAAGTCAGCCTGTTTGAAATGGATGTTCTTATTGTCAAATACTTAGAGTAATATTCTCCAGGGATTTTAAGATATTGCATCGTTGCGGTCTGTTGAGTCCTGTTTAGCTATTACATACAGATGTTAACAGAAAACAATTTTAAAAAAGCACAAGATGACTTAGCTTACATTACTGACTGCACCTAATTATTTTTCATAGTTTGTTTGTTTTCTGAAAAGTACAGCTTGTAAAAGTATTTCTTATCACTCAGAATTAATACTGTGGGGTAAATGTTTGTGTTCAAAAGTAATTTATCACTGACCAGATACGTAATGGACTTTGTGATAAATGTATAGCAATGTGAGGAGGGAGAGGACGCCTCATTTTGAAATGAAATGTAGTCATATATCGAGCTGTCTCAATTTGTCACTGTTTAGTATATTTGCTTTTATTACTGGGGAATCTGGAGGCAGCTGTCTCCATGGCAACTAATCCTTGTCCTAATTGGACGCAACAACTTTTCTCTGCAGCTTAAGAATCAACCTGCAGCCACTAATGCAATTTGTGCTCTTTATTCTGAGCATTAAAAATTGCTTGCACACAAAGAAAATCACAGCAAACGTATACTGCATTGACACAAATATGACTGGAAACCATTATTTATTTATTTTTTACTTTGTTAATTAATTGTGCTTTGCTGAGACCGTTTTATTTACATTGTATTTTATGAATGAAAGCTACCATAGGAGAATTAATAATATAATAATTTAGTTTTTCTGAAGTCAGTGAATCATTTTATTTTTTATTGACAAACTGGCTGATCCATATATTTAGGCAGAGAGAGAGAGAAATAGAAAGAGGGTACTTTTTTGGCAAACTTATTTCTTCTGGGATTTAGGAGTGACTCAATCATTCTGCTCTAGGTGAAAAGATATGAACCTGTCTCGTAAACACAATACTGTACATGTTCAAATGTCCATACACTGCAGAGAACAATATCTGCTTCCTGTAGCAACTGTACCAATGTAGTCTTATTATGACTTCTGCAATGTTCAAAGAAGGACTTTTCAAGCCGGTTATTTTTATTAAATGGTTGGTGTAGAAATACTGTATTTAGACATGTTGTAAACCACATACACAATGCTCCTTTTGTAAAGACATATGCTGCAAATAAAATTTCTGTAATAATGCATTTGAGTTTTTCTCTGTTGACAAAAGAGGCACAGAAACAGTTCCTCTGGACCGTAAAGTGTCATGGGAAGAATTGTTTACGGGAAACAATGCAAACCGTTGGCTTTGTTCACAGTGATGCAAGAAGGTATTTCAGCTCCATGTCCTCACTGCCTAAATCACCTGACGTTGATCTTGGTGAAGCCAACCCACTGAAAGGCGGCACTAGTTGCTGCCAAGCCACCAGGTGAGGTTGATGCTAAACTTAGATGGCACCATCTGTCATTCTGACACAGGAACAAGTAGTTTAGGATGGATTCAAGCCTCTGTGGACCCCTGCTCCCCTCTGTCGCTCTCTGTCTTCATATTTGTTTTGCTGAATCAACAGACTGTTAGAGAAGTTACACAATGTTAAAATGATGCAAGATGATGCATGAGGGTATTTCTGCATACAGTTAATGTTCTTTCGTTGGAGGTTCTTATGCGCAAACATCAGCTTGCTAACATGTTCACCGAGGTCCAATGTTTACTTTCATCGTCTTAGATGGTAAGTAGCACTACACACAAGTCCAAGTACAGATGAGGTTGCTGGGAGTCATGTGCATATTTCAACGTGATAAAACCACTAGATGCAAACTTAAGGGAAAAGTAAGGACAATTTATCATGAGGGTAACGTGCATGTTTCTACCAAATGTTCGGGAATCCAGAGATGTTGAGAGGTTCACAGAATACATTTTGACCTGTTGATGGCGACAGAAGGATGTCAGGATACATTCATTATGCTTCACTAGACACCATGTATAAGCTGTGTCAGGACTGGGTGTGAGAGGCAGAGACTCAGGAGCAGAGCAAACAAACAGCAGGAAAGGTGGAGGGCAAAATCCAAAAGGTATTTGACAAAACAAAGATAAAGACTGGTACGGGAAACAAACACAAAACTACCGCTACAGCTCGACCGGGAAGTACATACACAGGAGACAAAGAAGACAATCCTGCAACTGACAAGGGAAAGACACAGACTGAGTACACAGGGGAATTAGTGTTAGATTCATAGTTGAGACATTTCACAAAAAAATGTCAACCTGCCTGGAGGAAGAGTCAAGGGATCCATCCTCTGGGATATGAATGTTTGTGCAAAATTTTATGGCAATCAACCAGTACTGTAGTTCTTGAGATACTTCAGTCTGGACCAAAGTGCTCGACTGAAAAACCTCAATATGGTGAAACTTAAGATGGTGTAGTCTACTCCAAAAAAATATCTATTTTTTTTTCCAGTAAATATGATATCCACTGCCATCAAAACTACTGGATGAATGATAAAGTGATCTAATTCCTTTCATGACTCCACAACTTTACTGAAATCCTCAGCATCACACGTGATTTTATAACTGTAACAGATACATCCTGACTGGGCTTACTTACAGAAGTTAGTGGTTGCAAATCCCTGTCACACAGGGAGAAGTCATGTCAAAAGTATTTAGAGATCACATTCATAATTCCATGAAACTGCTCCGCTCTTCCTTTATACCACCTTACAGACTGGATCAACGCTTTTGAGACTGAAAAGGCAGCCGGCTTTCATAATATGTCGATCAGCTTCCTTCAAATTCGCCACGGGCCTCTCTGATCCCCCTCAGCAGAGGAGATAGAGCTGTAAGTCGACTGCAACAACCTCCACATTGCTTCCCTGGCTTGTTGTGCTTTTCCTTCTTTATCCGATCAAGCGACTCAATTGTGGGAAGAAAAAAAAAGTCCCAGGAGCTTCGCCACAGCTGGCAACTCCGAGAGGCGAGGGAGTCACCGAAAATCCCTTAGACAGAGCAGGGTGAAACGAAAAACCATTGACCTTGCCTGGTCTAATAGATGATAATGCATAGTAATCATTAGACTTTCAGGTGATGGTTTGTGAGAAATCCACAGTGGCTAAGACTTAATTTATATGGTCTACGGGAGAAGAGACTGGCCTTGCCTGTGAATAATAGATAATTCTGTTAATTTAAAGCCAGGATGAGATTAATCAGCCTGAAAGTATGAGGAGAGGAGCGTGTGAAAGAGGAGAATGGAAGGAGAGGTGGTCTTCTCCTCCTCTGTTGTCCTCTAGTCCAAGACTTCAGCCCAACTCCTGTCCAGTCGAGAGTGACAGCTTGGTGACGAGGTGCTGGGTATGCTAATGTATGCCAAGCTGCTAAGAGACATGTTGTCAAACTGTCACTTCGGAGACATTTGAGAAAGTACAGTATGGGTGTAAACTTAACAAAAGCCATGCAACATCTATATATCGTGTCTTGTAAACATGCCCATAACAGCAAACGGGTTATATATGTTATATAACGGGTTATATGTGACAAAGCATAGCAACAACAAGAGGAGAGCGGATGTCTAACAGTGCAAGTGTCTGTGCTCACACTATATGAGGGTGTGAGTAAAACTGGAGCTCTCCAGTATCATCTTTCAATTCGGGGCTTCAAGAGACACTTCTCTGTGAAGACAGAATTGTGCAGGAATGAAAAACACAAATACACAACGGTGTTGGTTCTTTTGGTTCTCAGTTATTATTTTTACAATAATGTCTCACTGATTATAATATGATTGGATAAGCTTTTGTGACAATCAATCATGAGAGGACAAGAACCTGATCATTATTCATTTAAAAAATAAACACAAATAAGACCTTAAAGCAGTTCCATGTCTGGTTGGTTAGTTGAATTTGAATTGATAATTAATTTATGAAAATTTGAGCAGAAATGGAATATGTATGCTATATGTATATGAATATGAATATGTATAATATACGTATGCTTTAAGAGTATAATCTCCTGTAAATAGGATTGTGTATTTTTTTGTGACCTAAGAATGAGATGTTGACATCGACACACAGAGCGGATGGATGTTTCTACAGTGGCCCAGAACGGACAAACCAAACAATGGCTCCAGAGGGCCATTTGCATTTCCCTGTTTTTGCATCGACAACGACAGTTCTCTTGCAGCGAAGCACAGTTGTAATATTACAAAATGTGTCTTCATAGGAGACACCATAATGGTCGACAAATACTGTATACCAATGAATATTTGAAAACATTTGTACGTGCTTCCAACAACATTGCAGTGTGTTACGACTTGGGATACAGAATAAATCCGTCCTCCTTCCTCTCTCTCGCTCTTCTCTACCTTTCTCCTCACTCAACCCTGTAACCTCTCGTCGCCTGAACAGCGCCCACCAGTGGCCACATCGGCTATCAGATCATAACATAACTCTAGATAATGAACATGAACACAAGATGATAGACAGCAATTCAATATCATACTGAAGGTATGCTTGCGCATGTACAATTATGTTTAAACCAGTGTTTCTGTAATTATGTCTACATCACACCATTTCCCTCTTACACTATTTATAAATGTCTAGAGGGCTATCACTACTAGATATTGGCGTTACAGTTAAGTCTTTATGTTCTAAGAAAATGTGATCGCAGATCATCTATGAGCAATAAAGTCGTTCTTTATAATACGAGATCATTTCCCTTCTCCACAAACCTTGTAAGATGGTCTTACTACTACTCTGAGAGTTGTATCACTACACACTACATCATACTTTCTAACATACTATATGTTAACTGAGCTGACAGAGCTACCTGCAGTGCTGTCCCAGAAGTTGACACCGAACACTCAGAAAGTTAGTTTGGTCTGTTCAGGCTTAAATCAAGAGCTTTCTAACCATTACGGCTCGACAGATGCATCAGAGCTATCTTTCAGTAATGATGTTGTCGCCAGCAGTCAGTCAACAAGAGAAGGGTTCTGTTGGGCAGCAGGAACCTGGGGTCAAAAGTGTAATGGCTGTCCCCGGGTGGGTGAGCTCATTGCCGCAGCCCACAATAGAGGATAATGGAGATACATTAGGATGCTTAAGGTAAATTAATTTGGTTTTCTGACTCATAGGATTAGGTTGTTATCAGAATCAGTAATGGGCTATTGATCACAGTGTTTCCGGCCTGAGGTCAGTTTCGCGGGATAAGGAAAGAGTGCTTGGCTGCGGTCGAATAGTCAAAAATTACCTCGTAACGTCTATTCCCAACCACTTTTCCTTGCCCTCCGTGCAAATCGTCACAGGGTCAAGGCAAGATGAGAAGAAGAGTTCACGAGGAGTTAAGAAAAGGTCAGCGAACGCGACTCCACTTTCACTGAGCTACGCAGTTATGACGCAACAGCAGGCGGATGTTAGCCTTCTCTGCTGGCCTGAACAGAAGCACAAAGTTAGAGCTATTTCATAATTTTGTTTTTTTTATTTTTCAATCAGCTGCTAAACTAAACAGCTTCCGTAGGTACCGATTCCACGGCCCGCCACTGTTCAGCTCCAAACGTGCTGAATTAAATACGTTCTCCCACTAACAAAGTCTCACATCTCTTTTAATTGTTATGGTTTATTAGGAATTATTGAGGAACCAAAGAGAACGATCGGGGCCGCAGCCCTTGTTTCCATCAGATCAACAGCCTGCCTCCACTCCACAGTATGTTTGTTAAACTCTGATCAAAACAGGCACTGATATGACACGATGATATAAGAGCGTAACATGAGTCATATTGTGTTTGCATCACCTGTAATGGACTCTGACGTTGGAATGATCGATGTTTCTAACGGTAACGGCTTGAGCGCACGAGCAGGATGGAGTTTTAATCTTTGGTCCGACGACGTCGTGAATAACTGCCAGCTGTTGTCACACTATCGGAGACTTTATAGAGATTTTATCAACTGGCTCTGAATACCTCTTGGTAACAAACAAGAGGGAAGAACGAGTAGGGAGGACATTATTTTAGGTGGGCTGCTACCATGGCAACAGCAGGCTGTAATGGTTTTGGACAGCACCTTTGGCTTGTGGCAGCCATTTCTGGACCGAGATTGTGTTTGCTTCTGTCTTGGGTTTTCTTCATTCCACTTTTTTGTCCCCCGCACAAAAAAAACGCTCTCTAATGATGGCGCTCATTACCGATGCTCATCAATATAGCTAATAACTAACCTCTGATGGGCTCACGAAGCAGCACCTTCACCTCTGACTACACAGAACGATTAAACAAGATAATAAGCTCTGTGAGCATCCTGCAGGAATTGATACAGAGTAGTTAACTGATGATGTGCATCCTCAATAAGATTGCACTTGTTAATATCCCTCATAATTGAAAGCTTGCACTGATTAATTGGTATTTATGAGGAAACAAGATGCAGGCAAAATGTTGAAAAAAAATCATATAATCCATTTCTGCATGAAGCTTTCTATTCTACCTCCCATTGCATTGGATATTGTTGGATATGGTATTGTGTGCCATGTGCAACAGGGAACAGAGAGTCTTTAATGCAATCCCGGGGGCTCCACCACCCACCGACGCTGCTGCTGCCTCGGTGAAAATGCTTCATTACTGTTACTCCATGAGGGGAGCTCAGCATCACCCGTCATCCAAAAGGCAGGAGCCCAATTCTTTTTATTTAGTATCGCTGGGTGTCTCTCTCTCTCTCTCTCTCTCTCTCTCTCTCTCTTTCTCTCTCTCTCTCTCTCTCTCTCTCTCTCTCTCTCTCTCTCTCTCTCTCTCTCTCCCTCTCTCTCTCTCTCTCTCTCTCTCTCTCTCTCTCTCTCTCTCTCTCTCTCTCTCATTAGGTGAGAAGAGAGACAAAGTATATATCTCTGCCTGTCACCTCATATAGAAAACAGTCTTAGAAAGAGAAGGCACTTTATGAGGAAGCTGACCTTTGAACAAGATGGATACAGCGCTGCACACCTGTGCCCTGAGCTGAATCTTGAACATATTAAACGTATCACTTTTATTATTTTCTTATATAACCCACATTCTTATCGGGGAGGTCGATGTAGAGCAGAGCCATGGCAACAGCAACGGCACCACTGTCTGTAAAAAGGCTTATGTCCATTTTAGTTTATTGTGTTAGCATGCTAACATTTGCTACCTAGCACGAACACAAATTAAACCCGGGGCTGATGCCTTTAGTTTGGCAAGTATTAACCACAATTGGTGAAACCTTAGGGTAATGAAAGTGTATTTATAACATAATACCTCCTGCCAAAGTGTTGTAGCACTCCATGCATTAGTTTAAGTTCACTGAAAACCACAAATGTCAACCTCATAGTGGTCATGGTCAAAAGTCCAAAGTCAACTTATCCTTTGTGAACATTCAACGAAAATTGTTTGCCATGCCATTCTTTAGAGATTGAGATATTGCCCTGGATAGCTGAAAACATTTGATAAGCTGAAAGCTTTGGCGTAAGGGGTCCCTAAATAAGCACTATGCTTCATTTTAGGGATCATGAATGTCTGTATAATACTTAATACCTTACTACTGAATAGCACATCTGTTCTTATACTGCTGGCTACACTGCAACACATGCAACTCACAGGCCAACTCGCTCGATCATTTATCATCCAGCAGATATGAAGTTCGATCTATAAGTGGAGGTAACATGAAATATATGTCTCAGAGAGTACCAGAGGAGTCCTAAGCAGTGCTCTGTCACTTCACTGAATATCATTGGCTATCAGCATGCAGAACATGGAGCCTGTCACCATGGAGACTGACATGTATCACTCCGGTTGCCTGCGCACCCATTGGCAGACACAGTTGAGTCTCACTTACTCGGTTGCTGGCCAAAATTAAAGTGGAAATCACTCGGGGGTTAATGGGGGGGGATACCTTGAACCGGAGAGCGAGACCAACAAAGAGACAGATAGACGGATGCACCGGCTGACAGCAAATGACAGGATGATGGAGACGATCAGAAATGCAAGAGATGGGGAGGTAAAGGGTTGGGATGAACAGTGGAAACCTCTGTCCCTTCCTCTGTGTTGTGATGGATGTGTGACAAGTGTTCTCTCAGAGCAGAGATTGATTGATGCTGATTGTTGTCATCTTGAGCTCACTCTGAAACACGGCTTACTGTTTTTGCTGCCATATTGTTAAAGTACACAAGTATTATAATCCAAATAAAGAATCAAAAGTTGTATTATGCGTGTGGTCCTGTGTCAGTAGTGGAAAGTAACCAAATGTACCTTTTACTTCTATTCAAATATTCAACCTGGTATAAAGTAGCAGATAACTTAATTAGTATGGAGTGAATGTACTTACCTACTGCATGTTTCAGATTTTGGACGGGTCAGATAAGGTTCATTTTTGGTCAAAAACATCAAATTCACATGCCAAGGAATGCCAGCTGCCCTTGCTGTTTTCTATTTTGTCTTTTTGAGGTAGCAAGGTCAGAACACTTATATAATATAACAGAATTCATCCAGTAGAGGGCTCCATATCGATTACTTTTTTTCAGATACAGTGGTATTTCCTAGATGAAGATGGAAAACAGTACATGTATTATATATTATATACTGTAAAATCAGAACTAACTTTAGGGCAAACATACAAGGAATTTCACTCGTGCTTGTGCCAAGATATCATTCAACTGCAGGAAATACTGTGATTCAGTATAATATAGTGTGATAAGTTACACATATGTACAGTGTATACAGTATGCTCAGACATTTGTGTTTTTTCTTTTCTATATGCAATCTACTGTTTATACATTCAAATCATAATTTAACATTTTTTTTATTCTAATAGCATTGTATTTGAGGAATACTGTATTTCTATAGTCTGATTGTATGAGTAAAACACAATTGAATTCCTAAATTATATAAACATCTCAAAACATGAAACATATATATATATATATATATATATATATATATATATATATATATATATATATATATATATGTATATATATATATATATATATATATATATATATATATATATATATATAGAGAGAGAGAGAGAGAGAGAGAGAGAGAGAGAGAGAGAGAGAGAGAGAGAGAGGATACATGTTAGTGACATACAGTAACAATTCCCAGAGTAAACTTCACTAAACTGTCAAAAGTCATTCGGTAAAACATGCCGTCGTCTCCTTTGTCCCTCTGAGGCTAACATTTGTAGTCTGTCTGTCGAAATCAGACTAAAAAGACAACATTTGACTGGTTAAGACAAGACATGCTTGTCTGCCTGCCTGTTAGAATTGCACAACATTACAAAATTTTAGTTTCAATTGAACAAACCTTCCATTAATAGTGGAAAATCTCAAGTTGTTTCATAATAAGCAGTTTCTTGTGTCATATTTTCCACTATGGACTTTATTACAGATGCTTTTTTAGAACATGTTGAAGGTTGGAGTGTGCAGCCAATGATTTGCTGAGGTGGGTTAAGGCAAACATAAACTTGCAGGAATTGCTCTGATGCATTTGGGAAAATTCTGTTATTTCTCAACACCATTTTCAGATGTTAGATGCTCACTTTGAAGTTATGTAGTTCAATGAGATTATTTGGAGTCAACCACGATAAGCTCTACGAGCCTCAAATATTAATTCTTAATCAAGTGGCGTCTCCAATATAGTTTACCTCTTTCTCAGTTCTTCTCTAAACTACTCACGCCCACAGCTAGACATCGGCGTGGTCATTGCACATAAACACATTTATTTCACCATAAACTGCAGATGTCCTGGAAAGGCTAAAACAAATGTTTTTCTTTTTCTGACATTTAACACATCATAAAACAGCCGCTTGGATTGTTGCCGCCCACCGGTAGTTAGCATTGCATAATGTCTCGTGGTGGCCGGTTTGTTATTCAGAAAAAAAGGGATGTAAAATTGAATTCTATTTTAGTTTTTTGTTTACTCATTTTGCATTGCCTTTATCTAAAAGATGAAAATGATCCTTCAGACTTTTGAAAGAGTGACAACACACATTTTCCAGAACCTCTCAGCCTTTTGAAGTCGTTAAAAAAAAACTGCAATATTAGGGGGTCTATGTATTTTATGCCAGGAACATTTGAGCAGTCACACACACAGCATTAGAAGCTGACGTCGAATTTTTCCTTCTTTTTTTTTAAAGAAATGGATTGCTGTTCCACGGCCGGCTGCATTAGTGGTATCACACAGAGCTCGACAAAGTTGCATTAGTGCTTTCAGACAAGAGCCTAGGCGTGAAGTTGGGGGGAAGGGGCGGCACTCCCAGTGCCAGACCCTGGGGTTTGGTGTGATTCCATCTCTTATGAGGTCTCATTCACTCTCCTTTCAAAGGCCCTGATTGTACTGGACAGCTGTGAAAACAATATATAACCCACACGGGAGGAGCTGTGCCCCTGCTGTCTTGAATCAGTAAAGAGTTATGAAAGAGGGAACGGGGGCGGGATCAGCACCAAGTAACAGAGCACAGCCTTGAAAAAAAAAAAAAAAACGTTAAGCAGACAGGCAGAAGGAGACAGGAAATGAGCTGGGTATTTTCGAAGTGGAGCGTGAGCCCTGCCGCCCCCTCGTCCAGACATTTGTTATATACCTCATTACACACCACTGAGACATAACTAACGGCAACGGACAGAGTTGTAGTCTGTTGTCGTGATTACTCAAGCTCCTGTCAGTTTGCTATGATGAATTACTTTACAACAGATTAACCACCACTTAGAATCCAATGTAAAGGATTCATGGAGTGTCCCTATACATTTAGGACATGTTTTGCCAGGGAAGAGGTTTCAATCTCATATATTAGGATGATAAATCAAACTTTTTTTTATTTTTATGTCTGAGCGTTTAGACATTGTGTTTTAATGGGTCATATTACAAAATACTATATTTTTTTACACAGCATTAAGGTTTTATTCATTGAGTTTTCAGATAACCATTGTGTTTGTAGTGCTCATGGAATTACAGGTGAAAAACAGCAACTTGTTCTTCCAGAAACAATGCATTTTGTAGTCAAAACAAAACCACAGATCTTCCTGTTTTTTTTATCTATTCAGTAAAAAAGTTTCTCATGCAAACTGTCTACAATACTACAGGCAAGCTATAACATTTGACTTTAAGTTGTGTCCTCTAACAGCCCATAATACACTGCAGCAGGAAACCAGATGCAAAAGCCTTAAGGTGATCAACCACAGTGAATCTCCATGAATATTTTTATTGGCAGTGTTTTAGTAATGAATTGTTTGTAAAACTATTGAGAGCATCGACCAAAAGACAGGAGTTATTTCTGAGAGGTAGCAGTACAGATTATTCTGTAAAAATCACACAATAAATAAAACTACTGCCGATGGACATTAGTTTGGAAGAGAGATTTTATATCTGTAACCGGACCGTTTGAGCAATTAATTCAACGGCTAAGGCAATTACCAGAAGTGCAGTAATTATGTGTGTGTTGAGTGCCAAAATAATGATTTGGATCAGTTGTTTTGCCACCTTTTCTAATCTCTTTTCTTCTCCTTATTTAGCCTCATTCAGCGTCTATATATTCAGCCTATTAAAATATATCAAATATTCTTAAATATTGTGTGACTTCATCCAAGCAACTAAAATAATAACTTGATTAATGTGTATACTTAATATTGTATCGTTAACCTCGGCCATTCAATGACTTCCATTGTTTGTAATACCAGTGCTACATAACCTTTTATTCTAGTGTGTCTTTTCCTTGCTATGCATTTGGTACCAAGACAATGTCTTGGAAAAGTGTTGTGACTGCACATTACAGTCAGTTTACTTTAATAATACAAATGTATAAACCCCCCGCTCCCTTCCCAATTAAATAAGACATATCATTTTGATTATCATCTCACGAAAACAAAAGAAAAGGGTGGAAGGGAAAGAGAGGAAGCAATATATTAGGAAGTCTCATGATTTGGGTGTGAGTAGATTGTATAATAAACAACCTCGCCTGGAAAACAAACGGTGGGCGAGGGAATGACGCCCGCAGCAACTGGAAATTTGACAACTGGGTGATAACGGCTTCAGCCTGACTATCAGACTCACTGCTGCTGGAGGTCACTTCAAGGTTACCCCTCGATTATGGGGTTCTCTCTATAAACATGTGAAATAGCAGCTACACGAGGTATACATTTCAGAATATCATGGTGTTGCTCTTCTATGTCTCTACAACAGGAAGTGGCACAAATTAAATTCCTCGTTGCAACATGATTTGAAGGAAAGATCACAGTCATGGCCATGCATCTACTGCTCTCTAATCATATGAATATGACACACTAGATGCTTTCCCACACATTATTGACTGCTTTTCAGCCCATTGCGTATTCTAATCAATGCTAACTTGAAAATGGTCTTTGGTTTAAAGTGCATTTCTCCCTATTAGCACTTTATGTCCTTCAAATTGTCATGTTGTTGCTGTCTCTGTGATTAATGAAAATATCTGTCCTCAGATAAGAGCCGATAATCGCAGGCTTGATGAGTGAACCACCAGTCCGTCTTCCGGCATTATCAGTGACACACACAAACAAAGTGTAGAAAATCAGATAATGTTTCTATTATAAATCTTAGTTAAGTAGATTAGACAGAGATTAGAGGGTCAATGTTGACATCATGGAGAGGGGATGGGTCTGTGAATATTTCACCTTGGAGAGGAACTTGAAATAAGATGACCATAGACTTTACATAGAAGCAACGCCAATGTCAAAGCTTTACTGTACAGAAGTGTTTTTCTTTAGTACCTCTTATCCGGCGTTCAGGGATAAAAATGAATTGAAAACTTGTATTGAGACACAATTAAATATAAATCATGAAGTAGGGCTCCCCAAATGCTTTAGTGAAACAGCGACAATCATTGTATTCTCCATAGTGCTCACATGGTAAACAGTAGAAGTATACAAATCCCATTATAAAGATCTGTCAGCAATGTGTGCACTGCACCAACGCAGTGATCATATGTCTGCTTCTCACTGTGGTTTGGCGGCAGGTTTCCCTCAGTAACCAAACATTTCTCTGCCTAAAATTGTTGTTCCTATAATGCAATTCTGAAGCCATTTAAATGTTGTACTTCAGACCAGACTCAGACAGACCGGGCAGAGTTATTCACTGTAATAATAATCTCACATTATACTAAATGTAGTGCAGTAAATTAATTATGTTATCTCTAATGTACAGTGGACAGTATGCACATAAACGATAAGTGACTTTCAGTATAGTCAGAGCACACATGAACAACACTTTAATGTTGAGGATCTAACATTGTGCTCACATTTTTTAATAGGAAATGATTGCCACTATCAATAATGTTTCCTAATAAATATCCAATAGTACCTCAAATATGTGGCGTTCGGGCAGTTCATGATGAAATTGTCAATAATACCTACAATGTTGGGACTCAAAGGCAGACGTCACCCACTTCATTTGAAACTTTAACACCCAGCTCAAGTGGCTACATATAAAACAAAAAACATAAACTGTGGCCAATCACAAACACATATACTGTGGAGGATCTGACTCAGAGGAGGGAGCTTAGGAGAGAGCGCAAAAGACAGCCTGAAGTTTCAAGACATCATTTTAATTACAGTTTCTCCTAAGCGAGCGAGTCAGACACAAACTGAGGACGGTAAGGGAGGGTTGCTGAAGCAGAGTAGCAGGCATCTGGACTTTTCACCCCTGGACTTACTCAGGAGACATGACTCTCCAACCAACAAGGTATATACAGACTTAAATTGTTGTTTCTTGTATATTAGAACATATTTCCCATTAGCATTGATACATTATCTATATTTTACCATTGAAAATGTATAACTTATAGTGTTTTTGCTTTATCATCATTTTGAGTGAATATCTATGTACAGAAACTTATTAAAACTCTAATTGTGGGTTCAGATGTATCATACTTCAAGCTGTTATATAATACATTGACACATAGCACAAACAAATACGAGAGAACAAATCAGGAAATAAAAAACCATACCAGTAGAAATATTCCACGTAGAAATAGATTTAATGTTTTGTTTGTACTATAATAATATTCAAAAACAATGTGTAATTGTGTTGATTGAATACAAATCATATCTCAGCTGTAGCCAAAAAGATACTTTAAAAACATTTTTGGAAAGTATATGCATATGAGCTTGCATTTGCATAGTGCCACAGAGCTGGTATCTACTATCTAATAAAAAACTAACTTGTGACACATTTGATGTAGACACATGCTCTAAAATGCCAGTTGTATTGATTGTTATTGATTCCCAATACATTTAAAAACATTCTCATTTGTGTATCTTTTAGAAATGTAGTTGACTTTGACGTAACACTGCAGTGCAGAACAGAAACCCGGATGAAGATGATATCTCATCTTGTGCAAAGCAAAGTGAAATAGCCCCAGGGTAATTAGGACAGAACAGAGACAAGCATGTTGCTCATTATTGGAACATGGTGACCCCTGTACGACAATACATAGCAAACAAACTATACAATTCATTTAATTATTATCTGAGCAATAGATGTACGCTCAACGATAATGAACACTAAACAGGCGAGGTCAAAAAGTGAATTCAGGTAACTCAGGCAAAGACTGTACTGGGGCAACAAACACTGGAGGACACTTATAGAGGAGAGAAATTACCTTGAGACATCAACAACGACAAAAAGTTTTATATTTTATACTTTGCTATTCTAAAAAATTGGCAGTTGATGCAGGTGATGCAGGTCATTTTTCTCCTAATTAAATTGTATTGATTTTAATGCATTTAATCTAGTTAAAGTGAACACTGTGTGGCTGTATTATTTAGGAATAAATAAGTATCAGGACATTGTATAGGAAGGTACGCAATATGAAATGACTTGCGTCCGGATTGGGAGCAATACAACTTGATTGGAACATCCCTGGTTCAAATATCAATGTTAAATTGTTTTGGTTTTATGTTTGTTTTCCACAGTGTCCCAGACCAAAACAACACGAATAGCACAGAATGTGATGACAAGTATGACTGGGAGTGGCTCCACACTGGTCAGCCAGTGTATACCCTGTTCATCACTGTGCTAGGAATAATGTTCAATGTGTTTGTCCTGATGGTGTTCTGCCTACACAAAAAGGCCTGCACTGTGGCTGAGATCTACTTGAGCAACCTAGCTGCTGCCGACCTCATCCTGGTGTCTTGTTTGCCTTTCTGGGCCGTCAGTGTATCCGACGGTTTCAATTGGCCTTTTGGTCTGTTTCTGTGCAAAGTCGTGAACCTGGGCATTAAGATCAACGCCTACAGCAGCATCTACTTCCTTGTTCTGGTTAGCATGGATCGCTATGTGGCACTGGTGCACACAATGTCCCATGGCAGAATGCGTCGGCCAAAATATGCCAAACTGGGCTGTCTGCTGATGTGGGGCTTCGGCTTGCTCCTCAGTATCCCCACAATCGTCTTCAGAGAAGTGAAATATTTTCCTGTGTATGGTGTAACTGCATGCTATCTGGAGTACCCAAACTTAAATACAGAGCTGTTCTTTGATGGGATGTTGGTGCTTTTTACCTTCATTGTCCCTGTTTCCATTATCTCATACTGCACTGTCAAGATTATTCAGGCTTTGAAGAGCCAGGTGATTGAGAGGTTCAATGCTGAGAAAACCGAACGGAAGGCCACCAATCTGATGCTGGCGGTCCTCCTGGCGTTCCTCATCTGCTGGGTGCCATTCCATGTGGTCACCACAGTGGACCTGCTCCTACGAGCTAACGTCCTGAAAGGGTGTCACCTCGAGTCTGTCCTAGCGACCTGCAATCAGATCTCCAACTACGTGGCCATCTTCAACAGTGTTCTCAACCCCATCCTCTACGTTATTGTAGGAAGAAACTTTCGTAAAAAAGTTTGTGAACTCTTCAAGGAGTGGAAGATGAAGAAAACAGCCACGCCTGAGTCCTCACGTTCATCAAACCTGTCCTCTACACTGAAGACTTTGGTATAAAATACTGCATTCAAAAGCACTGTTCCCATTCAAGATCTACTTTGTAGAAACATGTCTGTAGCGGTAGTAATAATCTTGTGTACATGTAAATTGTCAATGATAAGCTTATTCTTTATTAGATTTGTAGCGGATGTAATTGTGTAGACAGCCTAATGGGACCAAGTCACCCTTCCTCAAATCAATCTCTGACATCTGTGATCGTCTTAAAAAGATTAACATGCTTTGATTATTTTTAAATGATGTGGTTATATGTGTAAGGCCATACAAGGCTTGATTAGTCTTTCTCCTTTTTTGAACAGTTTCACTACATGCAATAAACAACAGCTGGCCTCTTGTTACAAACAATTGCAAACAATATTTCGGTATAAATCAACCGAGTTGCTGTAAAATTACTAATATACATATAGTTGTCATATTCTGATTTGTATTGCTGACCACTCAGATTGAAAATAGTACAATAGTGTTTTTCAAAAAATAGGTCAAATAAAACATACATATGGTTTTATGGATGCTTGTTATGGATGTTATGAATAATCTTAATCTACCTAAATGTTTCGTGGAGCTCATGTGTGCTTCATCCTGTGGACGTACTGTAATAGAGCCCCAGCAACATGCATGCTAAGTGTTTTCTGGTGTTTTTGACTCATAGTCTGCAGAGTTAAAAACAGGATTCTGTCAAAAAGTTTCCAGTGGTGACACACAAACATGTTCCTTTTTGTTGGCTTTACGCACATCAGTTGTCTCCTTTTACATTTTTCCCCACTCCCATTTGATGGCCCAATGTTGACTTATTGTGGACTGTGGGCTGTGGGCAAGGGTACACCCTCATTAGTATCCCAAATGAAGGCATGTTGTGCCAAACAGGAAGTCTTTGTTAGGAGTCAGGCTTTACCACCACAGCTGGAAATTGAACTAAAAAGCATGCAGGCAGACACAGTTACCTCAAAGGGTAAAATACATGCCAAAAATACACAGTTTGACCGTATTTCATGTGTATTTCGGTCTGCCTGTCAGGATCATGGTTCCTATCTTGCTAAATTCCCCTTTCTCAGAGAATAAAAACATAATCATATGTGCGTGTGTGTGTGTGTGTGTGTGTGTGTGTGTGTGTTTGTGTGTGCGTGTGTGTGCGTGTGTGTGGAAGGGCGGGGGACATATGAATGCAATTAAGTACGATCACGTACTCCTGTCAGTGATGTACCAGAAGTATCAGCATGTCCCTTGTAAAAAACAGACACAAAAAGCGTAAGGAGATTAGACATTTCTGTTTTGTGTATGTAATCAAACTGTTTGACTGTCTAAATGTGTTTGAATGTGTGGCCTGGGTTCTTTCAATCACAGACATGCTCCACACTGTTGCTAAGACTCCCCACTTTAACAACGGCATGTGCGTGCTGTGTGCTCTGACTGATAAACCACCATTAAGTCACAAACACTCCATTACATCAATTATCCAAATCAGGATGTGAATGAAGGTATAGAGACAGAGACAACAAACCTGTGTGGACACAGTTAAAAGGTTTCACTGATATTTGTATTCATCTTCAACACAACCTCATATTTCTACCTTTTAAAATCGCTGCTACTCTGCAACAGCTTTCAGAGTGATCCACATCACTGATGGAGAGTGCCGCAAGAGCTGAGCTGGTCTGCAACCACACAGATGCGTGGGACTGGGTTTACACCGTGCAGCCGGCCTACATGTCCATCATCTGCGTCCTCGGAGTGATCGGCAACTCCTGTGTGCTATGCGTGTTCTGTCTCCAGAAGCGGCGCAGCTCTGTGGCCGACATCTACCTGAGCAACCTGGCAGCAGCTGATCTCCTCATGGTTTCCTGCCTACCGTTCTGGGTGGCAACTATTGTCAACAAGTTCCACTGGAGGTTTGGGGAGGTCATGTGCCAGCTTATCAACATTGTCATTGGGATGAATTATTATTGCAGCGTGCTGTTTCTTACGCTTGTGAGCGTGGACAGATACCTGGCCCTCACGAGACCTCTAACCCAGGGGAGGAAGAGACGGGCCTTCTGGGCGCGTGGGATTTGCTTCAGTATCTGGATCGCTGGGGTCTTGCTCAGCTTCCCTGCTATCCTCTTCCGCTCCGTTCAGTTCTTCCCTCATCTGGGCATTGACGCATGCTACCTAGCGTATCCCCATGAAGGCTGGAGACTGCGCTACAACATGACTGTCACCACAGTAGGCTTCCTTATCCCTGTCCCCATTGTGTCCTTCTGTAGTTACCACATAACTAAGGTCCTTCAGAGCAGCCAGAAGTTGAGAAAAGGCAGCAGAGGCAGTGTAGAAAGAAAGGCGGCGTACCTTGTCCTCGTTGTTCTGGCTGTGTTTGTTTTCTGCTGGCTGCCTTACCAGATTCTCATCTTCTTGGATACTTTGGATCATTATGAAGTCTTCACTGGATGTACGTCGGCTTACATCTTGGACATTGGAAGCCAGTTGTCTACTTACCTTGGCTATAGCAACAGCTCATTGAATCCTTTCCTGTATGTGATTGTGGGGAAGCACTTTAAGCAGAAGGCAAGGGAAGTGTTTACACTGGTGCTGTGCAGGAGGAAAAGGCAATGGGGGAAGTCCGTCCATTCGAATGCCAATCTCAACTCAACTAAACAAACTGAGAGCACTAAATTCTAAGTCAACAACACATATTGAGAAAAGTGAGAGGAAAAAAACAGCTGTTAACAAAATCAGTTTATATAACAGATGGTAAGTCACATTATATGTTTATTCATTAACGCTAGCGTTGGTAATCTTGAGAAACTAGCAAGGACATGCTAGATTTTAAATACGTTGCTAAATCTAACAATGAAGTTGTCAAGTTGCAACACTGACAGCCTGTCCCTCCTTCCAAAGCCTCTCTCCAAATTATCATTGTGAATTTAAAAATCGAATGATGAATGTCATCAACGAACATGGTTATTGTTACTTATGGCTGTCAATCAGCCGCAGCGTGTGGAAATCTTTGGTTAAGAACTATTTGAGAGGTTTATTAAAATCCTGCAACAGCCACAAATACCAGATATTTTTTTCAAAGTATTTTATATTAAGAAATCGTTGAGATTTACCGAGAATTTAAATCAATATAGCAATCATATTTCGCAAAGATTGCCAACCCTACCTCGAAAGCCATTTAAAGGAGCAGCTTGACACTTTGGGAAATACACTTATTTGCTTGAGAGAGTTAGATAAGAAAGTTTATACCACTTTCATGTCTGTCGGCTACCAGCATTACTAATTAACATATTTCTTGTTTGTCACATGCACAAAATGTTTTTGAGAAACAACCTCCAAAATTAACATTGTCATTCTATTGTACTCTGAATTGTTTGTCAATCCTAAATTTGATGTGATTATAATTATTGTATTGTAACAGTAGTTTCCATTGATAACGTTTGTGTTGTACTCAATAAACAAAGCCATTGGCTCTCTTAATAAAGTTTAATTTGTAGGTGTTATTCGAGGCTATGCTTTTTGTTTCTTTAGCAACTATCACCCATCATGTTTGTGTGTCATGCTGGCACTGTATGTGGAGAGCGAAATATAACCTGTGCTTATCAATATTCTAAAAACAGTTATTTTGCAAGATAATTTGACTATGTGTGTGTGTTTTGTCTTAAATAAAGTATTATATATTACTATTAGAAGCAGAGTCTTTGTTTTGATAAGAAAGGATGACAATGAGCCAGATTCCCTTTCAGAACGTGTTCATGAACAGCAAAATGTAAGTGGGCCGTTATCACAGTGACCATATAAGGGCTGCTGTGGCTCATAGTCATTTTTAGATAAGACTTCCCACTGCATACTGACAATTTTTGTTTTGTTTTGCTGTGTCCATTTTATATTGCTCTTTGGGTGTAAGCCATGTCAAGTTTGTTATTGTTACAGTTTCATCAGCTTGAAATTCATCATTAGTTATTATCAACAAAGCAGTGCTATGTTTCTTGATATTTTCTTAATAGTCTGAAGCATTGCTGATGAAGTTGAGGACATTTTGTGCACTGAAGTTTCAGCTTCACAACATGTGCACTACAGAATTCTGACTTTTTCATAAGCAAGTTGATATATTGAACTTCTTGCCGAAGGTTGTGCAAGAATGCAACTGTATACAAAATCCCACGTAGCAGATCTCTCCTCTAAGTTGCAGGAGCTCAGTGTACACACATGAGCCCTGATCCAGACGTGTCTGTTATCATTTTGATCAACTTGTTAAAAGATGCTAAACAAATCCAAGTCTATTTACCATTATTTGTTCTATGTTTTATTCAGTTTTCAATCTTTAGGCAAACATGTAATAACTCTAGATGAACAGTGATATGTTCAGAAATTTAAAAGGAAATCTTGAACTACTTATTTCTTAGCGTCAAAGCATGGACATTCCTATTACAGACTGTAAAGAAAGAGAATAATCCTGTTAAAACAGACATTTCAATTTCCTTTTTTCCTGAAGAGATGTTGAAATGTTTGCATGAAATTAATGGAATCAGTATCACATGTGATAACAAAGCAGTGCTATCTTTCTTGATATTTTTCTTAATAGTCTGCAGTACTGCTGATGAAGTTGAGGACATTGTGCGCAGTGAAGTTTCAGCTTCACAATATGTCCACCGACCGAATTTTGACTTTTTTATAAACAAGTTGATATATTGTTCTTCTTGGCGAAGGGTGTGGAAGAATGCAACTGTATACAAAATCCCACGTAGCAGATCTCTCCTCTAAGTTGCTGTGTAGTCTGACCAGGAGCTCAGTGTACACACATAAGCCCTGTTCCAGACATTTTGATCATAAAAGAAACATTTTCATGAGACGAACGGTAAGAACTTTCCACTTTTCCATCCTATTTTCCATCTTGTATTTTAGCGTCAAAATACTAACAGGTGCTACACAGAAATAATGTAGCTTGGTCTGGTATTCTGGTTAAACTAAATGGAGATCAATGTACTTGTTAAAGATACTAAATTCCAAATCCCTGCCTTGATATGTGCCTTATTATAGCAGAAAACAAGTATTTGATATGTAAAGATGGAGTGGAGTAATGTCATTATGAGCAGAGCATCAAGTCACACCTCCGCTGAAATGTGTTTACGTTGCCGATGAAGTTAAATGTGAGTGTGAGTGTGTGTGAGTCTCTGCACTATGCTCATACGGTGGTTAGATTATGCCATTTTACTCCATGTCCATGTTGAGGCAATCCTTTAATCATATATACTCTGTGATAAACATGTCATCATGTTCAACCTTCATCATTGTATATGATTTTACAAATTGTTTTATTTGTTTTATTGTCTGTAACATAAACCTAACATGTATGTTCTATAATTGGTGCGATAATAACACATCATGTTTTTCAAATGCAATAAAAGTATTTTACTGATAAGTTATTTGTAATTATTCAGTTTCCCAGCCCATGGCCTCAATGACGCTTGTATCTGTGACAACACCGTGGTCTGAAAACAGCAGTCTCTTCCTCCCATCAAATCCATCAGAGTCTCCGATCGCTGCAGAATGGGGACTGGTCCACTCCATCATTCCCCCGTACATCTTCACCTTATGCCTGTTCGGCCTTCTCTTCAACAGCTTTGTCCTGGCGGTGTTCTTCGCTCACAAGGATCGACTGACAGTAGCGGAGATCTACTTGAGCAACCTGGCGCTTGCTGACTTTATTCTCCTGTGTGGCCTCCCTTTCTGGGGGATGACCATCCTCAATGAATTTGACTGGCCATATGGAGAGGCCTTATGTAAACTTACCAACTCCATCATCATCATCAATTTCTACACCAGCATCTTCACCCTGGTCATGATTAGTGTTGACCGCTACTTGGCTCTTGTGAAGACCATGAAGGCCAGGTGGATGAGACGGACCCTCTATGCCAAGGTGATCTGCTCCATCCTGTGGATATTAGCGGTCATACTGAGCTTGCCAACAATGGTTCACAGAAAGGTGAAGTTCTTCAATGAGTTCCAGACAATGTCCTGTATACTGGATTACAGTCACGGCAGCTCTTGGAAGTTGGCCCATCAGATTCTGATGAATGCGGTGGGCTTTTTACTTCCTGTTCTGGTCATTGTTTTCAGCAGTGGAAGCATAATCAAGGTTTTAATTCAGAGGAGGAAGAGTGTTGCTTTTTATGACACTAATGACACAAAGGCCACAGCACTGGTGTATGCTGTCACTCTACTATTCTTACTGTGTTGGGGTCCCTTCCATATCGTCACCTTCTTCGACATACTCTGTGATGTCCAAGCGCTGGACGATAAGCTGTGGTCTCACACTCTCGATATAGGAAGCCAGGTTTCAGTGTATCTGGCGTTTCTCAACAGTGCCCTGAACCCACTGCTGTATGTATTCTCAGGGCAGTACTTTAAGAGGAAGATTAGCGCCATCTACACGAGGAATCGATATAACCGCAGAGGATCAGATGTGACCACATATCAACGCTCTGTTGTATCCACTTACATTAACAGAACAGAGCAAATTAAGGCTGTGGTAATTTTTAATGCGAAGCATCAGATGTGACTCTTCATGACATCCATCACCTCAGTTGCTCCTTATGAAAAAAGCAATGCAATATATAAGTTGTTTTTTCACAAGACCTAACCCAATAATAATGCTGTTATATGGTTTAACAGCACTATCAGAGGATGTTTATGGCTGCCAAAAATAATGGTTGTAATCTGTAGAAGAAATGGAAGCAGATTTTATGTTCAGTCCCCATAAAGACACTTATGTCTCGCTCTGTAGACAGCCAGTATGTCTGTTTAATTGAACTAACTCCACAAAGCAGTATATATTATGCAAGCTAACATGAGAGAATATGTTATTGTTATTTGTAGAATTAATAATAATTAATAATTCAATTTGTACGGTACATGTAAACAAAAAATTGTGAGGCTTGTCCAAGAATGTCTTTTAAGTTTCTGTACTGAATTAATGAAATGTCCAAACGGACAAGTGTTGTTACCAATACCGAACAAAATCTCTGAGGTATTCATGTGTAACTCATTAGGTCAGCTATTTGGTCTGTTGTTTGTTCCAAATTGACATCAATTTCCAGTAGCCTAATGATGAAAATCTAATAACATGAACAATTACAGTGATTGACTGTGTGGGGTTGTTTTAATCTTGTTTATGATCATGCATTGTTGTAATTATCCCATTCCCTCAGCCGGTTATGCCTCATTCGACATTCTCTGAAACGACTCAAACGTATATTGTTGTACCTCGATCATTTTGACGAGAAGATGGTACCACTGTATTAATTTGATACTGAAGAAAACCTACACAGTTTTAGAGAGTATAATACACATAATGTACTCTAAACATTCAAGTTCCTGTTGATTTTGTTAATCCGCGACTTTTCCTCTCCTTTTATTACAGAAAAATATCTTTGCTGTGGACAATTTAAACCACTAAGAAAAAAGTCAAGTGCTGAAATAAAATCAAGTCTTTAAGGGGGTGTCCTGGTGGCTTATTTGTGAAGGTGCTGCCCATGAAGTGTAATGTTCTGGACTCACATCCAGTTGAATTTAATTGCATGTTCTTCTTCAACCCTTTCTCCCTTCATATCCTGCAGGGTGTCTGCAGGTCTTGACAAGTCTTAAAAGGCGTTGAATTCAGTTCAACACCTATCACTATTGATAAAATGATTTTTTTTTTTCATTGACTCTACAAAAGTCTTGAATACAGTAAATAGAGTAGCTGAATATGAAAGAGTTCATTAAAACAAAAGCTCTGTCCTGTCATCACTCTACTGTCGCTATCTAATTGTCACGGTCTTGGGTTTTGATTTAATTAGTTTCTTGTTTTATTTTGAATTCCCCTGCCTCTTGTGTCCTGTGTTCACTTCACTTCCTGCCTTTGTCTGTTTTTCTGCTTTTGTGATTGTCGGCCCTGCCCCTGACTGAAGCCTCCTGTGCCTTCTCACCTGCACCTCCCCAAGGTATTTCATCCCTGTGCTCCCATAAAAACTCATTGTAATACATAACAGCATTTCCTAGGCGCACTATTAAACATAGTTTTCTCAGACCTCAGCCCTAGTGTTGGTTCCAGTGGGACATTTGCACATGCAGGGAATGTAGTGTTGCCTGGCTTTCCTCTGGCTAAACCCACGTCTTCATGGCTGTCACATGATGAGTCATCGTAACTTGCTCAGCAGCACCAATTCCATGCAAGAGTGAGGTCGTCCTGAATCGCGAAGTGCCTTATTTTGTGCAGGAAGTGTGGCCGTGACTTGGGATCCTCACATGCTCTCGTCTCATATAAATTACCGGAATCGGTGGCTGTTCATCTATTACAGAAACATCTCCTCCCTTTTCAGAAGTGACATCAGGTGTTGGACCGGACAGACAACACCACAGTGGCTTACATCAACAGAAATGAGGGCTTGTGTAACCCTTTGGTTACACATGCTGGTAACACATGCTGGCACACAGACAGGTTGTCTGTACCTGAAGGTCACCTTTGTGCCGGGATTGCTGAACTGGGCAACAAATCTTCTGTCCAGAGGAAACCTCATTTGTGCCTTATTCAAGAGTGTTATGGACAGCCGTCCATGGACCTGTTTGCAATGTGGGAGAACACTCAGTGCCCCCTGTTTTTCTCCCTCCGTGACCAGAGTGCACATCTTGGAGTGGATGTGTGTGTCTGACAGTGATTCTCATAGCTCCTTACTGGTTATCGAAGCACCGGCTGGCAGAGATTTCCTGGGAGTCATGCCACTCCCAACACACAGAGACTTGCTGTCTCAGGCATGCGGAAGGGTGAGTGGTAAAAAGTTGCAAAAATACACCTAACACAGTGCGAACTGCGAACAGGTTGCAAAAATGCACCTAACACAGTGCGAACTGCGAACAGATAGAGCTATGCAGTTGCAGGAAAAGAGCCTTATAAGAAAACTGAAGCGGGACAGAATGGAGGAGGGGACTGAGGTTTCAATACGGTTTCCTTACTCCTTTAAGAGACTGAGACAGAGAGAAAATAGAAGGAGGTACTAGAGCAGTGTAGCCTGTCTGGGCATTTTACATCTGGAATTACACAAGAAGAATGTCTCTTCTGCCTACAAGGTATTTATTTGTCTTGTATATTACTTTTCTGTGTACATTCTAATATTGCCAATGCATGACAGTATACAGACTCTTCATATGTACTCATTTTCATGATATAAAATCAAACAGAAAATGGTTCAATCTCGACTTGACGGGGCACATCTTGATGCCTCGACACATGTTTATGAGATTAAGCCCCAGTGTTTAGATAGTGCAACCACTATGACAAGTATTTAAAACTGTTCTACTGTTTGTAGTACTCTGATACAGGAATGTAAAAGAAGAGTTAAACATATATAAAGCATTAAGTTCTACAAATAATCAATGGTGGAAAGTTACAAAGTATGTTACCTCAACTGCACCACTGCAATTCCGAGGTATACTTGTACTGTGTGCTGAGTTCAAATACAAATGTCCAACGACTGCTTTTGATGTTTTAAAAACATAATATAGAAACTGTTACAATTGTAACAATTTATTACATACTAAATAGTGTCCTTGTATGCAGTACTTCATATGTGAATACTACACAAAAAAGTTGCAAAATTGCATGTTTATACAATTTAGATATTATTCCATTATTTGTTACGTACTACTTATCCATTAAGTGTTTTGGGGAAAAAATGTAATCAATCAGCTTGTGGGAACTTCATTAAATTGGGCAAATAACTATTTCTACTCAGTATTCAATATTTCTCAGCATTAACTCAATATTTCTTTGCATGGTGTATGGTATGGTGTTCAGTGTTTCCCGATTTTCAACATCAACATCATCATAATGACAACATTTTAAAGACAATGATCACGTCAAACTTACCTTTTGTCTTATTTTTCTCTATCTCTCCACAGCGTCCCTGTTAACTTCAGCACTGCGGATGTGTTTGGAGACCGAAACGACACAGATTACACTTGGTGTCCTAGCGTAAATTTGAAAGAATGGCACTTCACTTTGATACCAGTGTATTCCCTGCTCATCTCTGTGGTGGGAATCGTGTTGAATATGTTCGTCATGATGGTTTTCTTCCTTCATAAGAAGGCCTGCACCATGGCTGAGATCTACCTGAGCAACATGGCCGCTGCTGACTTCATCCTAATGGCTTTTCTGCCCTTCTGGGCTGTGTACGCAGCCAACAAATTCAACTGGATCTTTGCTAATCCTCTGTGCTCACTGGTCAGCCTCTCCATCAGCATGAACACCTACTGCAGCATCTACTTCCTTGTTCTGATTAGCATAGATCGTTACATGGCACTGGTGCACCCGCTGTCCCAGGAGGGAATGCGTAGACCAAAATATGCCAAACTGGGCTGTCTGCTGGTGTGGTGTTTCGGCTTGTTTCTGAATGTCCCCACACTCGTCTACAGGGAAGTGAGATATTTTGATTCCTCAAATGTACATATGTGTTATCTTAACTACCCAAATGTCACTATACAGCTTCTGTGTGAGGGGATGCAGACGACATTCGGCTTCATCGTCCCCATTTCCATTATTTCCTTCTGCACTGTCAGGATTATTCAAGCACTGAATAACAGGTTAGTTGTTCAGTTTAACACCAAGAAGGTGGAGCACAAGGCCACCACTCTGATGCTGGCGGTCCTCCTGGCGTTTATGATCTGCTGGGTGCCATTCCATGTGGTAAAGATAATCATATTGCTCGTATATGCTGGAGTCCTGACAGACTGTACCCTCATCGGCAACCTACATACCTGTAACAATATCTTTATGTATATAGCCTTCTTCAACAGTGTCCTTAACCCCATCCTCTACGTTATCGTAGGAAAGAACTTTCGCAAAAAAGTTCGGGAACTGTTCACTCAGTTGAACACTAACAGAACAACAACCTTCAACACCATGTCCACGTCCATACGCTCAAACATGTTGAGAAGCGGCCAAACTATCAATCCCTCAATGTAATCTGCAGGATTTTGTTTTGAGAAGCAAGTTTTTTATTTTCATTCATAAAATTTCACATAATTAGACTAAGATGTATTGTAAGTTATTTGATTGTTTGCTCTCAGCATACTCTGTGACGTACAAGTGTCCGATGATGTGTGACTCAATTTACCGTATTTTCTATTCTAACACTTATGCCGTAAAACTGTTGTTTCATTAGAAATGCTTTCAGACATTCTACAATAACACTTCTACATAATTAAACAGCACTGGTAGATTCTTTTTTCAGAAGTAATGGGTGTAAACCACAATAATTGGGTAATGTAAGTAATGTACAAAAGAGCTGGAAACAGACTCCGTGTCTCTGTGTAACAGCATTGGTTTAAAGTCTCAATATGACTCGTTAATGGTGAGTAATCGTGAATGTTTCTTTTCCTGTCTGTGGGCATGTCTCATGATAAGTGTTTGAATCTGTTTCTTTCTACTGTACAGTGTAATTTCCATTCAAACATGTTGTGTATTTAATATTTTAATGTTAACCATAAAGAAAACTGCCATACATTATAACCATGTATTTTTCTGCATGCCTGTTTCTGACACTGGAACTCATGTATCCTTTTTATTGACTCCAGATAGCGAACATATGAGAATGTCCTGTACACACTGTGCAGACATTTGCATTAATCTACAGTTTATTGCTTTGTCCAGTTTATTTACTATTCAAAGTCACCGAAGTGTGAATAGTAGTGACATACTCAGTCATGCTGGTGTTTCTTTACAGCTTGAACAACCATCACTGTTGATGGAACAACCTCTGTGCTATTATTATAAAACTATTTGCATCATCAATGTAATGTAACACCTTGTCAAATACCCATGCAAAGTCTTAATCTTATGCTGATCTATGAATAAACTTTTACCTAAGTGATAGCATAAAGACATTTCATGAACAGACCACATAAAGATAGCTTTTGTTTGTGATAAAAATACAAAAAAAGAGAAAGATTTTGGCCAAGCTAATGTTCATAGAGGAGGTGGATGAAAAGACTGCGGACAAAGACAATTTAATTAGGTTTTGTTTTATGTTCATGCTGGTTGAACAAGTGTATTAATGATATTTTAAAGATAAATCAAAAGGGACTTCACTCATAATGTTGCCAATAGTCCCCCATTGCTCAAGAAAACTGTTTTCACACACAACAAGAGAGATACAGGAGTAGCTCAAGTTTGAACTCGGACGTCAGTGTGTAAACTACAATAGATGTTAATAGGAAAGTGTTTGCAACTGGTTTTCTCTTAGAATTTGCATTCACGAAATGAATCCCTGTGGAAGCTGACAACTCAAAAAAACTAACAATCAATGAGGCAGAAGTTTGTATTTCTTACTAAGTTATCTGAATTTCACTAATATTTCTGAGTTCCCAGATCTTAGCAAACTAACTCAATGTGCAATGTTTCTTGACAATGTGTATATGAAACGAAACTAAAATAGCTCTGGACGGATCATTCATCAATTAAACTGTTGCAGTTACTGGTCTGCAAGGACCTTTTGACAAGGACAATATTAATTATAATACTCTGGTTCCTCTGCATTCATTTAGATTTTGCAGTATTAAGTTTATGGAATACTCAGGGGCTGAAAAATCTTCATTCAACCCATCATTGACTTTGTTTAGTCAGGTTCTTCATTGTTTACATCAATAACACAGCCTCGCCTAGTCGTTAAAATGTGTATGTAGTTGAAATATAAACTGTTACAAAAAAACTTTGTAAGAAATAGGAAAGGCATCCACAGTGACCTGTGAATCATTAGGAAAGAGAGGGAGTGTTACACAGATTGGAAGAGGCCGGGTTTTTCTCCCCTTTTTTGGACATTGGACCCCAACTCCCTTAATAATAAACTTAAAAGGAACTGGAAAGGAACACTAAGCTTCACTCCCCTCCGATTGGTCATACTTCCTAGTGTCATCACATTTTTGAAGCAACATAAACTAGAACGAACACGATTACTGTGTCTGTCTGACCCCATTGCACAATGCATTGCTAAATTTCAACTTATAAACACAACTGAACTAATAGACTCCTCCACTGCACCACAGCAGGGAATGATAGGATATGCAAATACATTCTCGTCCTGAAAAAGCCAAAAATGCCACTAAATATTCCATCATAAGTACGACCTGCATTCAATCCTATATATTGGATACCTATAGGTATTATCAACTAAATAAACACAAGAGTAACAAAAGTAAAATCACTCAGTGTACAGAAAAGTGATCCCTATGACTGATATATTATTTGACATTGTTATTGTTTTGTTTTATTGATTCTAATGCATCAATAGCTTTTAACCGTTGTAGCAAACTATAGAGTTTGACCCCCTCCAAAAATCACAAGATAAATTAAAGGGGTTATTAAAGGATTTGTTGGATATGAAAGAAAAAACGTTGTAATTGAATTTTTTTGATTATTGTCTAAAGCTTTCTTTTTTATGAAATATTGGACCATTTTTCCTATTTAACGTTTAAATGAAAGCAAATTTGTGGTTTAAAGTGGACATATATCTTTGAGGGAACAACTAAAAAAACAGTATAATTTGATAATTTAATCCTAAAAACATTCAGATAAAGTTGAATCTTTGGGACGTTGACATTCACCACTGCAGAAGTAAAATGACAGCAACAATAAAAGCATTGGATGCTGTTTTCATTTCGAGCTTGAGAGAACATGTTTCACCAGAAGCTATTTGCAAGGCGAAGCTTATCTCTGTTCAACAAAACACAGAGCCCTTCACTTCCAACTGCTTTCAGGTTTGGTCCTTATCGTGCTAGAAGGCTCTCAGCTCTCCTCAAACCAGACGAACACGAGTTCATCTACCTCCTGCATCATGGAGTCCTGAGTCGAAAAGCAGATGTATCCAACTATCTAATCTCTTTTTTTTTTTACTGTGGGCTTTCCGGCCAACTGCCTGTCTTTGTTTGTAACCTGAATGCTGATAAAGAATGGGCGCAGCATAGCGGTCTACCTCTTCAACCTGTACGTTTAGACCTGCTTTACACAAGTTCTCTACCTGTGTGGATTGAGCTGTCCCTGCAGAGGCCCGTGATCTCTGCAGTCTCGTCGCTGTGATCAACTACAACAGCTTCTACGTCGGCTCAGGCCTCCTGTGCTGCATCTCTGTGGATCGCTATCTGGCGGTGGTCTATCCTCTCCGCTTTCGCTGGGTTCGAGAGCTGCGGACAGCTGTTGTGTGTATCGCTGTTTGGAGTTTGGAGATGGGCATCCACGCTAGTTTCAACACATGGGGGCGCTGCAAGCTTTCTCCTCCAGGGACTAGTGTGATGAGCGAAAACCCATGGCAAAGGAAGACAGACAGAAATGTGAAATAGCCTCCTCATAATTGTCTTTTATTTACATTTAACAAGTTATTTGTTTTGTTAGTACACATTTCCGTATTTGTGCTTCAAACAAACACACAAAGAGGACATTAGTTGCTGCTTTGGAAGATCCCCTTTTATTTGGCTCTTCGTGGAAAACGAAAAAACTCTGGTTGAATAAGGACTGTGACTTTTTCGGGGGGTAATTTCTGCCTGAAAAACAGGAAAGGCAGGAGTGAAGGGACTGTATTTGTACGTATATACATACATACGTATATATACACATATCTGTTTATATCGTTTAGGAGCACGTAGTCTTAGCTCTAGCCATAACAACATGACTACATTATGAAAACAATTAGTTCAGCAGATATGTATCCCTTTATCAGACAATAATCAGCTTCACCTTTACCTGAGTCTATGTCTATATTGACACACCAAACATAAAGACATGCAGTCTCATATAGACTCAGTACCTAAATTAAATCGACTCTGTGGTTCTCTAACACCGGTAGTTTGTTCTGTCATGGCCTGTCACCCAGTAAATGACATGCGGTAGTCTGGGACAACAAGGAGGCAGCTGCTGACGCTTCCTGTTTCTATAAGCCGGACGATTAAGTCGCGAAGACGAGACAACTGAATGAATCTCTGCATCTGTTTCAATGTTTTCATCTTGATAATAAAAGACCCTATGGACATGCTTTGGGGCGGAAAAACAAACTGAATAAAAAGTGAGTATCTTTCAAATAACTTAACTTTTAGTGTTTAGTTTTTAGAGTTTTTCTTATGAAATACTTAATGATTCATTTTTGGTTGATACTTGAACACTTAAAAGGACCACAGCGCAGGTTTTTCATATTTTAAATTGATGTCCTAATTTTTTCAACAAGATGGAAATACCTAGCTTTCGACTTGAAATGTGCTCGATAGATACTCCATCTCAGATAACCGACCTGATCAACAATTGCTTATGTTCCACCATGTTTTTGTCATGTGGTGATGCCGGATGTATGGTGTAATCAGAGGTTTTAGAAGCAGACAAAAAAAAAAGCTGATTCAACTTTCTCAAAAAACACTCAAAAGGTAAAAACAGTAAGGTGAAGCAATTTGTGAATCATTTGCTAAAACGAGTAAAACTCCCTGACTTGTACTTTAAACACTGGTTGAGGTATTTGGTATGCCACTTAGAGGGGATCACATGATCCTTTGTGTGTTAAATGTCAAATGTCAAAGCAGCAGAAGCAAATATATCCTAACTTTTCATTTCAAGCATTAGTCAAGCCCCAAAATCCCTGAATCTTACATTGCCCATGATGAAAAGCATCTTTCAGTAGATTATGTTTGACTTCTAAATGCCCTTTTCTATCAAACTCCCCACCGTTTGCTGATGGTTGTCACCACAGAAGACATTATTTAGGTGTTCTCACAGGCTGAATACTATTCTGTGATGGATAAACTAAATTTCAATGAATTGTGTCTTTGCCTCCTAATTTCCTTCCTTGTTTCTTTTCAAGGTGTGACCACTGGAACTGCGATGGAAAACTTAACCCTGGGCACAAATGATTCAGATTGTTACTCCGTTGACAATTTATCCAGGAGGAGGTCGTTTTTGTTTTTCTACCTGGCTATCATCATCATCGCCATCCCTTCCAACGTCTTCTTCCTGTATGTGTCCTGGCAGCACATTAGACAGAAGAACGGGCTCGGTGTGTATCTATTCAATTTAGCCCTGAGTGACCTGACATTCACCATCGGCTTGTCCCTATGGCTGGACTTTCTATGGAAAGGAGTTTGGGTCCACGGGGACTACGGTTGTGTGCTATCTGTCTACTCTCTCTTCACAAATTTTTACACTAGTGACGTTCTCCTCTGCTGCATTGCTATTGACCGCTACTTGGCTGTGGTGCACCCATTAAAGTACACTATCCTGCGGAAAGTTGGCACTGCGACAACGGTCAGCGTTGCCATATGGGTGTTAGTGGTCTCCTTCAATGCCATCACCATTACCTTGGAGGACTCATTCCATGAAAACAACAAGGTGTCAGTGTGCTTTGATATCTTCGTCCCGATGTCAGATAACTTGGCTCGGGCTAATGTAGCACGCTTCATCCTGGGCTTCATTGTTCCCTTTCTCCTCGTGGTGTTTTCCACGTGGGGGATCTGTGAGGCAGTGAAATCCAACCAGGCC
Source organism: Clinocottus analis (assembly GCF_023055335.1). NCBI lineage: Eukaryota > Metazoa > Chordata > Actinopteri > Perciformes > Cottidae > Clinocottus > Clinocottus analis. The sequence continues at coordinate 10,701,412 of NW_027175898.1, forward strand.
ACGGAGGAACAGGAACGGAGAAAGATTTCCAAGATGCTGACAGTAGTTCTGCTCTGCCTTTTGTTCTGCTTCGGACCGATCCACGTCGTTATGCTCCTCCTCACATTAGTGGAGGACTGTAGGAATCTTGCATGGCTCCTTTATCCGTATAAGATCAGCATTGCTATCTCAAGCCTCAACTGCCTCGCAGACCCTCTCCTTTACTGCTTCATTACTAGAACAGGGAAGGAAAATGTCAATCAGGTTGTTCTCTTCTTCCAGGTAAAGAAGAGGAGCAGAGAGGAAGATGTAGTTTAGATTGAAATAAAGTAACAGTTCAGACATTAAACAATAGAATATGATCCTGAAATTAAATAAATACATTTAATTAAAAGACCAACTTAAGACCAACCTCCGTAGACCCATAGCTGTTACTCAATACCAAGTATGCTCAGTACAGACTTGTGCTCTTTTGGAGTTTGGACTTGGGAGTCCAGACGCCCAAGGACGCAGGACGCAGGACGGAGGACACAGGACGCAGGACGGTCTTTCCACAGTTGGAACAGCAGCAGACTTGATGACGTCACCAGCTTAGCTGTTGTTGCTCATGGGTTTACTCTGATTCTTCACTGTAAGATTCTTATAGTCAAACAAAATATGACAACTGGTTTTACCGACATACACATATAATTGTACAATTTTGGCCTCTGAAATGTAGTGATGTAGGATTATATTACTTATTGGTTGATTAATTAGGTAGGTTAAATAATAGGTAGTTGGTTAATATATAATTTAAGGTAACAGGTGGTTAGTTAGTTAGTTAAATATTTTTTTTAAAGCCTTAATGTCAAACTGTACATTATTTTTACAACATGTGTACTTTGCTTGTACATCTCGCTGTCAAGATACGGTAATCCCTTCATCAGCAGTGACTAATGTAACAGCTGCTACATGGTTTGTCAAACATCACAGTTGTTCTGTTGTGTGAAACCTTCGATACAAGCCAAAAGAAAATAAAGGTATTTTAATTTGATATCATTCATTATTAAAATAATGTGTGAGTTGGCCCTGCGACGATATGATGGGCTATATCATGACATTTGATTGTGGTTTCACATCAGATATAGTTTGATCAGAAAAGTGTGATTCAGATGTGTGTTTTAATTTAACAGACAAAAATGATTTCTGCCTTCTAACATGTGCCATAATCCCATAATATTTTACGATTTGTATGTTAATCACTCACTACCAACATATTATGATCTTAAATGCTGTGAATTATCAAATGACTGAATAACCCTTTCAGTAACAGCAGTGTATTTCAGTGCTGGTCTAACAAGCGGCCGACTGAAAGCGGATCTCTGAAGCTCTCTAGTGGCCAGTCCTGGAAGTGCAGCAAGCTGTTTCCACAGTTAACATTTAGAATAGTTGATCGTTTCAGATTAAAATCTCTGGTTTTATTGCATAACCTGTATTGTTTTATTGCAGCAATTAAACACAGTAATACATCTTCCTCTTTATCTTTACTTTAACAACATGACACACAGGATCTCAGAGTTGCTCTGGCGTGTTTGCTTTTTCTTGCATGTGCATATATAACCACATGCACAATCCTGCAGCTCACACACACACACACACACACACACATACTTTGACCACTGGTCTTTAAAAAGATAAGATGAACCTTGTAGCTTTGATAATTTGCTAAATGTGAACTCTTTATATTGATTTATTTTGATACATAATATGACAACATCAGAGGAGATAAAAAGAGTTTGCATCCCAGGTTGCTTTTTTTCAGGTCTGTGACACTTTGCCCCCATAACAACAAAGGTGGGCAAAGACACGTGCTTCTCCATGTGAGTCCTCGTGTCCCTGCCTCTTTCCTCTCTTTCCATCCATACATGTCAGATGATATACTTCACTTCACACTGAATATTCTTCATCAGCAGCTGGAGGCTATACAGACCATCTGAATACCCATCTTCTCACCTCTAACCTTCCACTGACCTAGACTCTGAAAACAAACACCCTCCTTTATATGTAAAGTACACGTGTGCATATACTGGCAATTTCTAATCATATATTATGAATGAAATCTGTTCTCTAGAAACATATTGCTTTGTAGTGTCATAACTGAGCATTGTTACAACATAGAGAAGGCTAAACTACACAAAAAAAATGTCTTATTGCTGAAACAATTCATTGATATTTTAGATACACTTTTTAGTAAAGCTGTCTTCCATTTTACACTCAATAAAATTGTGTTGAATACAGTATAAAGTTTTGTATTTGAGTTATTAAGTGCAATATCATGATAACTGAACTTTTATTGCGCTCTAAAGGTAAATTGCACTCCTTTACATATGCATACATATGGAGGAAAACACAGTCGATGTCAGTGATCTTCACTCCAGCTGGTAATCCCTTTCACCACGACTGTTACAGTCTGTGAGCAATGAGCTTGACACAAACACACACCTAGTCTTCAGAGGCACTAACTCCATTCCAAAAGGTTTACTCATCAAAAAATAAAGTTACGAGATTCATTCGGTGCTCAACTTGGCCCAACGGTCAAAAAACTGTCTTGCTCCGCATATTCAGTAACCTTGACTGAGGGATATTGGCTATGACGTTCTCAGTATAGCGTAATTTAAAGAGGCATTTCAACACATTTCTATAAATCACTAAACACACTTTTTAAGTCTAATATGGCTTTTACAATCAGTTCACAATTAATATGTTCTTACGGTATTTTCTCAGGCATTTCTTTCCTTTTATTTTAACTGTGGGCAGTTTAGGAGGTGACAGGAAATAAGGGGACAGGAAGGGAGAGAGAGAAAAAGAGGAGGTTGGTTAGATTTTAAAAGAGGGATGATATTATTTAAAGTAATAGACCCTGAAGGCACCTCGCCTGTCATCCCCAGACCAAATCACAAATGTGAATTGGAGTATTTAAAACATGCGCTTTAAGATTTGTTTGGTTCCCAGGCAATGGGGCACCGGTAACAATTGACATTGTTCACTCATCGGTTTCTTTGTACTTGTCCAACCCCTTCAATCCTGAATCTGTCTTCAAACCCAACTCCTGGTCTGAGCTGAAGCAGTTTCTCTTGACTGGTTTAGATGACATCATATTGCACCTTTCTTCACTTCATTCTCTCACACACGTCGTCAGGCAAATTTCACATCTCTCTCATTGCGTTTGATGTCAAGCACCGTGGGCTTCTCCAGGTGACTGACACTCTCTCCAACAGTTCCTCTTCATCATCCTCACTGTATTTCTCAGCGTTTTCACAGTTTCTTAACAGATTGAGCAACAACTTGAAAAGCTTCAATGTGGGAAAATTCTAATCATATAAAGGAGGGTAGCAATTCTCAGCAGTAATGTTCGCATTTATGTTGAAATCAATACAATGTAATTTCATCAATTTTAATATCATGTAACATACTAATTGTATTCTTTCTTTGGGGTTTCATTTTGGTGAAATTAGTCTTACTGGCTCCATTTTATATCATTTAGATCAAATAATTAAATTTAGACTAAAAAAAGACATCTTTGAAAGCGGAGTTAAAAATTAATTTTTAAAAAATTGGAGTGGTTTTTTAAAGACTCCTCTGTGTGAAGGCAGAATCAGGGTGCCTTCACAAACCTTCGGCTTGTGAATTTAAGAGTGAAATTGATTATTTTAGTTTGATTTTGAAATATTGCTGTCAAGGACTTTTCTGTCAATTGGACAAAATGTTGGCTTGCCTGCCAACATCTCATTGAGACCGTAATTCCATTATCCGAACCGCTTATCCTATTTATGGTAGCGGGGCGCTGGAGTTGATTCCAGCTGACATTGGGAAAAGGCCAAGTTCACCCTGAACAGGTCGCCATATTGCAGGGCACATTTAGAGACAGACAACCATTCACACTCACATCCTACTGTCAATTTTAGGGCCTCCAATTAACCTAAGCAGTCTTTGGGAGGAAGCCAGAGAACCCAGAGGGAACCCATGCTGCCACGGTGAAAACATGCAAACACCACACAGAAGCCCGGGAACGGGGATCGAACTCATGGCCCCTCTTGCTGTGAGTGCCAGCCATCACCATTGTGCAGCCCAAGACCTGAATTCACAGGTTTGAATTTTGGTGGGGATGGTGTAGGATGTGTGCTCATGCATGCAGGACCAACCTCTGGGTGAGACACAACAGCCTTTGTTTCTCTTACACACTCAAATAATTCTAAATTGAGGAATTTGTGATTTTACAGCAGCCGTCTGGATAAATTGCACACATTTCTAGTGGCTTTGTAAGAGCTGAAAAGCTACAACAGTTTGATAGTTGACATCAGTCAATGTTTCCTTAACCTTCGCTATGCCAGAAAAAAAAATGGAGCCATAAAAGATCTTTTTTTGGCATCAGAGAAGTTCTACGAAAGGAATATTTAGTTTCTCTCATTGACGCGGACAGTGGTGGTTTATGAAGGCCAGATGGATGAAAATACATTTTCACAGTATCAAATGAATAAATGTGTTTTTTTTTATGTTACATACAAACGTCAATCTTGTTAAACATCTCATTAGATTTGCAATTGAATTTAAACTGCACATAAAATTGCATCTGCCAATGAGACAGATTTTCATCTCGAGGAAGAGAATGAATAAATAAAAACATTCCATCAAGGTCAAACTGTTCCTTCTCACTTTTATTCGTGGCCAGTTATACAAGGAGGCCTTTGAGGGCAATCAGATGTCAGTAGCCACCTATTACGGTTTATTTCCCCCCCTACTGGTCGTGAAATAACACAGTTGATATGGAAGCACACTGAACAAAAAGATGTTATGGGCGGAAGCGGAGCGAGAGAAAGATATGAAACAGTTGTTATCTGTTGTAATGGAGGACAGAAAAGAGGTAAGGGATAAAGACGGAGGGAGACCCGATGAGCGGGAGATAAATAGATAGAGAGAGAAGATTTTTTTTAGAAACACAAAAAATCTTTATTTTCAATTTGGTATGATTTTTCAAAAAATATCTATATTTTATGTGATCCAAAAACACTTTAATGGCAATTTGATTCAAAGCTCAATACTTGAGAGAGACATTTTTTTTCTGTCTTCTGCCATGTGGTAGATCCTTTACTCAACCAGCCTCTTCTATAAGGATGACTCTGATTGACTGCAGACTAATGAAGCACACACAAATAGATGATAATAAATGTTATATATTTTTAATGAATAAAAAACAACGGTGGATTCATCATGCGCGAGGGAGAATCAGAGATGAAGATATGAAGGGATGGAAAAATAACGAGGGATAGGCAAAAGAGAGAAAGCGAGAGAGCAGCTGGTCGAGGTCACGTCCACCTTGGAAGGAAAACCTCCACAAACACACGCACACCCTTTCTATTACATGCAATTTATAGCTCTGCCTCTACTAACCTGTCTCCTTGATTAATTTCTCTTGTGGGGCTGTCAGCTGGGTCTTTATTTCTTAGGTGCCAAACACACTTTGACACACGTGAGGCACCGAGCGACAGACGAGCACAGAGGGAGACCTTGGGCTCCTGCATCTTGGAACAGCAAGGAGTCATTTAGATCATCATTAATTCTCATTTAATTACCAAGAAGCTGCATCAAAGCACACATATATATATATATATATATATATATATATATATATATATATATATATATATATATATATATATATATTTGCAGTCGGCTTCATCCACAAAAGCCCGGGACCCCCACTGACTCTGACTCTCGTCATCCTTGCACATAAATATTTATGTGATTTCAATATTATAAAATACACTAAGCACTCATTTTTTTAAATAATTGTTATCACGTACTTTCACCTATTTGTGCACATGTTTATTTTTAAATGTCTATTATTGTTTAATGTTCTGCACTTTCCACTACAGTCAAATTCCTTGTATGTGCAATGTGCTCGACAACAAATTCTTCTGATTCTGACTTTCAACTCCAAACTCCAAACATAAAAAAGGTTCCAGCTCACAGAAGCTGTCAGCTGCAGTCTATTACAATCAGGTTAGCGCTGGATAATTAAGACAGACAGTCTAGCAGGTGTGTGTGTGGGCGGTGTGGGAGTCTCTTTAAGGTCAAGAAGTCCAGCAAAAATAATTCCTAACATTTGATATTCTAAGTTAAGTATTAGTCTAATATTTCTCTTTTCTAGTAAAGACTATAGTAGCATTTAATACATTTACAATAACTGTAGAGCCGTTTGGCCAAATTCCCACTAGTTTAATTTAGCATTTATTCCACCCCGCCAGCAAATACAGCAAACATTTGCAGCGAGACAATGATGTAGTGCAGCTTCTGAGGCTGTGGCATCTTTTTCCTCCACCACTTAGCAAATCTTTACAAACACAGTTCATGGTAGAAATAATCAAGTTAATAATAGCTAAATCCCATTTAGCTGCTCCCCTTTCAGGGTCCTGTTACTGTGCATGATACACTTATTGCTCACTGGTAAATGAAGCATTCATGATGTTACTAGTGAGACCTTTTCTATTCTCACAAGTCCTACCGTCAGCAGTGAAAAAAAGGCCTACTTTATAATATAATTTGTATCAATACCTTTGGAAAGGCATTACCCTTTCAACGTACTCTGCCAGCACATATTTAATTAATATATGCTCATGCTCTAATTGGTATAGCAACTACCACCTTTTATATTTATTTAGTCATGTTTATTATCTGAAAAAGGCACTCACTACATTTAATCTGATTTGTTTGTAAAACACAACAAACTTGTCAGGTCATGAAAAGGATATCAGATAAAACAGGTTACACGTCCGTTAGTTTTTAATGATTTAATCATTCTTGAAAATGTGAAGAAGGCGTTGGGTAGTCGTGAAAGGGCCTGTTTTATAAAAAGCAATTAAAGTTTAAATGTGTCAAACATTTCAAAGAGTGAACCTCTAGAAACTACAGGAAAACACATTTCAGGGTGAAGATGATTGAATAATAATAATGTTTGACCGTGTATCGGAAAAGAAATACAAGAAAAGAAACATGAAACATGACATAACTAGTTCATACCTTACAGTTCAATGGAAAATCTACTCCAGTGCTTGGCTGATACAAAAATGAGTAAACATGGATGCAAACATGCTCGATGAGTACAAAATGAACAGCATCACATTCATTCATTAAAAAGTCTCAAGACATTTGTGAGAAAAGTGAATGTAACACAAAAAAAGTGTTTTCAACATGGCTGACAATCTGTTGGCCGAAGGTGATTTAATGTGTCTGTTAGGTGAATTGCAGCTCAGAGTTGATCCACAATGGTGGCCAACATGACTGAAGAACATCTTTTTTTCACAAAATGTGAAAGAAAGGAGTACAATTCATTTTATTTCAACAAAAAGAAACATTATTACAGCTGTGATTTCAAGCTTTCAAGTAAGTAAATTAACTGCTCTGGTTTTGTTTTAATAACCATGCACAATCTAAGTTAGGGTTTGTTTTCATGAGCTCTTCGTATGTAGCGTGAGTTTAGGCTGCATTTCCAAAGTCACATACAAGGAATAATTGTACATGTCAGCAAGGCAAATGTTCATATTGTCTATTGATCCAGCAACAAAACCTCCCACCTTCCATTCATTTCACATTCTAGTCCTTTGGTAGCTGAGCTAAAAATAGCCACCACAAAGCGTAGATCCATAATGTTTCTGAAGATGGATGACCTGAAGCTAGCTCTCTGCATGTTCCGCCCACATTGTGAGAAGATAAATGTAACATCAACAGACAGCCGTTGCTCAAGTGTCTGTCAAACGTCAAGAGTCAAGGCTGAAGGACAAAAAAGCTGGAAAGATAGCTCCTGTAGTGAGGAAAGTTATTAAGTTGCCCATACAGGAACATCCTATATGAGGTATTTTAACAACAGCTTTTTCTGTCGCTTCAATTTTTTGGCAACACGTTTTCTTCCCATGGCTATGGCATGATGACTGAATTTCCGGGGAGCAGTTCCAATCGAAGCATGGGAAACAGAAAGGCACATTTACTGACATCTAAAAGGTCCATGCACTCCTGTTCTGTGTCTGTCTCCATCTTTCACTCTGTCTCTCTCTCCATCTCGAAAGCACTCTTCCATTCAATGCCCAGTCGTTCGCTATCTTTGGCCTGCACTGGTGTGAACTTATTCAACTTGCCGCGCTCCATTGCGTTCTGTGACAGGTTTGTCAGACTCGTGTTTCTCTCTTTTCGTTCTCTGGCTTCCTCATCTGGATCTCCATCTTCTTCTTCTTCCGTCCTCTCCTCGCCCAGCATGGCACTGCCGTTGTTTACACCTACACTAGCCCGTCGCGCATCTTCATCAATGTTCCTCCGCAGCTCGCGGTTCTTGTTGCGTCGGGCTAGATGGTTGATGGACCCACAGCGCAGGTTGAAGAGATTCTCCTCCGAGGAAGACGCTGTCTGTGGCGTTTGCTCACCGCTCCCTTGATGGTCGTATGGCTCACAGGCCCCCTTCAGCCTCAGGTTGTTGAGTTTGGTGTCGATACTCTCCTGGGAGGAAGTCTTGAAGCGGCCGGCATCCAGGCTGGCGAACAAGGCCCGCTTCTCTGGAGACAGCATGTCCAGGGAGTGAGCTCGCTGCTCCAGGCCGAGCTGCCGGCGCTCCATGCTGCGGATGGTGGCAGCTCGCTGGAGCTTGTCGTGGATCTCAACACTCAGACGCCGTCGTGTCTCACGGAACTCCGCTCGAACATTTGCCTTCCATTCAGCTGCATGAGCTTTAATCTCCCCAACCTGTGACAGACAGGAGTAAGAAAGGGATCAGGAGCAGAGCTTGAAAGCACATTTGAAGTTTTATTCAATGTTTGCCTTTCCCATAGAGCCTTTTGAACGTGACACTTCAACATGTGCATCGAAATATGTAAAGGGAAACACAGCTTGTGTCATTGTGTGAAATTACTGTTTCTTAAAGGCCCTGAAAACCAATATCTCAGTCAGCTTCTCGGTATAAGTTAAGGGGTCCTTCTGCCACACTTGGAACAGTTTGGGTAATTTCACATGTTAGCGTAATTATTTTCTCAGGTCTGGGTTGAATTCATATGGGCTCAGTTTGATAAAGGTGACCTCATATACTTGTGTGCACCATGCAGGCTTTAGCACTTTTTGAATCAACGTCAATCAAATGTGATTAAAACATGCAGCGAACATTCAGTCTGGACACAGACTGGCAAAATCTCAGCAGCAATTAATAGCCAAATAAGAGAGCAGATGCAGAGAAGGCAGTAATTCAGTAAGCAGGCATGTTCTGCCTCTCTGAGTTAACACTGAGCGGTGTGATTGAAGGAACTTCACCTCTTCTTTGGTCTTTTTAGACAGCACTCGAAGCCAGTCTCCAATCATGCTGAGGACGGCCGCAAAGTACGCCAAACCCACCAAGATCCAGAACCACACCATGGGCTTGTACCAGCTCATATAGGGGATCGTACTGTTACCACCTGCGGGCGAAAGAAAAGTCCCAGAAATAAGTCGTGATCATTTGACAAAACGTGAATCCACATCGTGACAAAAACAACAGTCCCTCGAATAGATCTACCTGCCACATAGTCTCCTATTCCCACTGTGGTGAGTGTTATCACAACAAAGTAGATGGCCTCCAGAGCGGTCCAGCCCTCGATGTGTTTAAAGATGACAGCAGGGATGGTGACGAAAACGATGCAGCCAGCCAGGATGAATAGGATGGTGGACGTCACTCTGATCTTCGTCTGGCTGATCTGTTTGTGTTTTTGCTGAGAGAAAAACAATCAGGAGATGATATTAGAACAATGCAAGCGACAGTAAAAGAAAAAAAAATATGGAAAGTTTGGTCAAAGGAACTAATACAAGACACTTAATAAAACAAATCTGAAAGGGGTGAACGTCCAATTAAAAAATGGTAAATACGAATAAAAGAGAAACTCGCTTGAATTCATAACTTACCCTGAATATCTTCTCAACCCTCAAGATGCTTTTTACAAAGATGGTGCCCAGCTGGTCACCAATCCCCGCCAACAAGAAGCCAAAGAGAGGGATGCCAAATATGGCATAAAGGATGCAAAAGATTTTCCCTCTCTCCGTGCTTGGAGCTATGTTTCCATAACCTGTTCACAGACAAGGAAAACATGAGGAAGAGCAGAGAAGAAGAAAAAAAAAAAACATGAAGAAACATGGCAGAGCAGACGTGATGAAGAGGAGGCGGAGGAGGAGGAAGAGCGTTCAGAGTAAGATGATCAAGACTTTCTTATGCAACATAATCGATTGAAGCCCATGTGTTATACTTGTCAGTTCCTGTTGCAGGGGTCTGCAGTAAATAAGCTTCTAGAGACTATAATTAGGCTCCCCCTGGAGAAAATGTCCTTAATTATAGCCGTTCAGTGACAAGGACACAATGAAGAGTCCGAGGAGAAAACGGTTACGTAATTTGAAGCTGGAGGTCTTAGTTCATGTATTCTATCTTCTGATATTTAAATATAATATATCTGGGCAGAGAAGTAAATTAAGCCAATTAAAGCGTCTGCACCGCAGTGTATTAGCAAATGACTGGAAATGGAACTAAATCCATTGTAAATGCTCAACACATTAAGGCACGCAAAGTCACTTCACTTTCATTTAAAAAGTGTTTTATCAATTACAAATAGTTAATAGCGTGTTTGTCTTGGAGAAGGAGAAATGGTACAGAGGCATTGACATAAAGTGATTTGACCTTGTCTATGTCAGCAGTGTCTGTTTTGTCATCGTTCTTGATAATGTTGAACTTCACAGGATGTTAATTCACACAATATTACAATTAAAATCAAGTGAAATATTGTACCATCATTTCTATTTCCAGGTCTAATGAGTTAGTTTTGCAACTCATTAGAAATAACAAAAATACCATTTGAATTAAATTAAAATGTCTAAAACAAAAACAAAATTATGAATTAAACTCTGTTATTAAAAATACAAATGATGAAGTTGTATTATATATATATATGAGTTTATTTATTTATATCTCTAATTACATATCATGATGGATTATTTTAATTTGTTTATGTAACACTTTGGCTTCCATGATTTCTGAGCATGTGGGTCATTTTTCTGCAGTTTGTCATAATTACCATTTTAGTGATTTTTGCCTTCAACATTAGACTACAGACTAATGAATCAGTCACACAACAGCATATCTAACTAGTGTAATGGCATTAAAGAGTGAATTATTCAAAATGTCACCGATGGTTGTGATGACAGTTCCAGCGAAGAAGAAGGCACTGCCCAAGTCCCAGTAGCTAGAATTGTATGTTGTGTCTCCAACAGGACTCACTCCAGCACTCACTGCATCTATGGCATGCTGCAAAGAGAAACATGAATAAATTACAACATGGAGGGATTAATCCTCGACACAAAACTGTGATTACAAGTGGAACCAAGTGGATACGGTTACAATTGATTAAATCTGCCCAATAAATTACATTTTAAATATGCACACACATTATACAGAAGTAAAATGATATTGTGACATACGACAGAAAAGCGAGTTTTGCTGCAGAAATGTGTTTTCTTTCTTCCTTTTGTGAAGCCCACATGTTGGCAACCACTGACCTTGAGTCTGCTCTTTTGTATTTATTTATGAAATATGTGGAATACAACGTTTGCTTATCTGTACAACAAAATTAACCACTTTAATGTCAAACTATGAAAACACTCCTCTTGCGTTCAAATAGTCGGTATGGTATATGCATAAACATCGAGCACGAGATGTGTTCACATTATTCAGCGGGTGGCTCTCCACTTGGAGCTGTTTCTCCACTTTCTCACCCATTTTGCATGTTTTTACACTTCACACTGACTAAATCTACATCAACTTTCATTTGCAGCAGAGAGCCCTTTATCGCTCTTTTCCTCTGTGTCAGCCTTTTTCTTTAGTCCCCAAATCTTTTTTTTCATCCCCAGCTTGTCAAGGGAAAACACTAGAAGCCACAATGATCTGCATTTACTGCATCATTATTCTCAATGATCTCCTTCTAAGCGCCATTATGTAGCAATGAAAAGCTAATATACGATCTTGTGTTTTTTTCTAAATTCCCTGTTTATGGGCATTTTCATCTTCGCGGAAAAGAGTAGTTCGAATTTTACATCTGGGCTCAAATAAAAATCACCTCTGCTGACATAAAAGTGAGGGATGCCTTTGGTAAGAAATAGCTTTGGTGCATTGAACGACGTTCCCGGTCTTCCTCTTCGTTCAGGGCAACCCCCCAATCTATTCACGCAAGCTGTTAGTGAGATGTACGTCCATCTCATGAAATATGTATCTACTCTCGTGACATACATTTCAAAGCAGTGGAGGACTACTTCCACACACATCGCTGCACATGTCTACTCATAATCTTGCATGTGATTACCTTAGCTCCGTCAGGGACGTACGAGACATATTTTGGTATCTAAAATTAGTCAATTACTGTAATGCTTTTTCATAGGTTTTAGAAGAAAGAGCTACTTTGTGGGGGGAAATCAGAGCGGTAATTATGTCATAAACCTCAAATAACCTCAATCTGGAGTCAAGGGAGAGCTGAAAATAGCCTCACAATGCATCTGAATACTTCATGCAAAGGTCTATTTCTGTCTCTCCCCTTTTTCAAAGCCAAGTTTACACTGCCTTAGAGATGTAGAAAATCCTTCTCCTCCACAGGCACTTTTCAGGCACGAGGATGCAAACTGATACGTGAAGCAAAGTGTTGATTAGGACGACAAATGGTGTTTTTGTTTCACAAGGGCTCTCCTCTATTTTTATTCCACGGGAGAATAAGCACACAGACAATGTCGAAAACACACAATCACCACCAAATGTTGGTTAATGTGTGTTTTCATATTCTACACTTCAGGATTATTACAGAGCCTCAGATCTTTATCCTCTCAGTGTGTCTTTCTGCCTCACAGCAGGTGACGGTAGTGATCGAGCCAGCGTGGTGCCGAGCCCTCTTCTCTTCAGCCCTCTCACCATAACTGAAGTCTAAAGCTTTGCCCTAACCCCCTTGAAGCATTAAAATGACCATTCTGGACCATTATAAATAAGGCTGAATTGATCCTGACTGTTTGTAAAGTTGGGAGAAGAAAAACAAAATGAGACATTAAGACTAACATGTTGCATTGTTTTGACATTGAAGACAATTGTTTCACAGTTCTTGTTACTTGTGACTTTCTGATTTAAAACAAAAATAGAGCACTGATAATGTACTCAGATATTTCACTCCAGTGAAAGTATACAAATATTCCTTTATACTGCATTAAGTCTTGGAAGCACAGAACCAGCAAATCCACTATATTTTAACTACTTTATATATTGTTGGTTTTATTTGTATGTAGAACCCATACTCCAATATGTGTAATGAAATGTAGTGGAGTATTATATTGCATAAAATTGAACTTTAAATAGTACTTTAAATTCATAGTTCAATGAGTAGATGCATTGTGTGGCATTCCTAACAACTTTTGGTAAAACATTTGAAGACATAAGGGTCTATGATGCACACCTGTCTGTACATTTGTTACGAACCACAAGAGGACATTGGTTGCGTGTCCTGACGTGGATTTACTGCAGCTTGCTCAGTGTTTGTAAAATTGTTTTTCAAGATAAGTGAGTCATCAATAAATGAGGCTTGAGTGGTGTCAATACCAGCGCAGCTTCACATGGAGCCAAAGTGTGAGTCATCCCGAAGGCGCAGGAAAAGCCAATTAGGTCTGCTGCTTTTGTGGGCGCACAGTGGGTAGGTGGACAGCGCTGATACGAAAGCAGACATGAGGAGGTCAACAGATGTGCATGGACACACGTACACATCGCCAACACATGCTGTTTAGGAAAGATATATTGTTGCCTTCCACTTCTCACACACACACACACACACACACACACACATATGCTTCCCACGGTTGCCATTTTTCTGTCAACTCATCCACCAAACAGTTCGACAACAGTGAGTCACCATTGCTGTGTCACCGCGGAGGATCTTTGTCTGAGTGACAGGCTTGACACAGCACGAACAGAACATTTGATGGAGTTATTGTGAAGAAGCATGTCCTCAAGGCCTTTTTTTTTTAGACCGCACAGAGGGAAAAAAAGGTTTTTGTCAGTTTGAGTTTCACACATGGCATGATAATCGTTATATTTTTGTTAAATGTTGGGAAATGCACTTTCTTGCAAAAAGTTAAGTGAAAAGAGTCAGCCTGTGCGGTATATATGAAGTTACATTTCGCAGCTAGTTAGCTTAGCATAGCACAATGACCGGAAACAGAGAGAAACAGCTAGCCTGGATCTGTCCTTTGGATACCAATAATCTGGACACAAGAAGAACTGTAAAAATGACACATTGGGTTTAAACAAGAGGATAAGTCACTGTTCCAAGCCAGAAAAGAGTCTGGCACATAAACCAGAACTTGTCACTTGTGAGGCTAGCTGTTTACTTGTGTTTCCAGTCTTGATGCTAAGCTAACCTAACTAGCAACTGGTGGTAGCTTTATTTACTGTATAAATATGAGATTTCCATTGATCCTCCCGTCCAACTCTTTGCAGAAAAGTGTATATCTCAACATGATAAACTATTCTCATAATACATTTCATTTGTCAGATGAGATAAATTTGTTCTGGGAAAACATGGTGAGACATTGCATCATACTTTATGTCTCGTGTCTTCGTCCGGGAGACAGTCTTGTCTATGATTCAGCTGCTGCTACTAGCGCTGCTGCTTCGAGCAGCAGTAGGGCTGCAACTGCTGGCCTGTGCAATGAATAATTGATTCCCCCGGGACCACAGGCTCACCATGCTAAAGGTTTTATTTCCACACGTCTCCTCAGGAAATACCGTCATTGATTTTTCTATTTTTTTTTTTTTACAAACTCATGACAGCACTTTTGTGGTGCAAAGGTGAGCGCTGCAAGGGGGAAAGAAGAAGAAAAATAAATGATGCTTCTCTGAGAAAGAATACCGGAGCAAACGTGGGTGTGGAGAAAATGAGAGAGGATATCAAATATGATATGATCAAACGAGTATCAGGGTCACTCAGCTTCTGAAATAGTCTTTGATCTTTCCAACCCTTAAGTTTGACTAAATATCTTGTTAAAATAGAAGATACAACCCACACAGTTATGGTAGAATACAAAGAAACTTGTCTTCAAACGTTTATTGCAATAAATACAACAGTGCTCTTGTGGCCATGAGCTAGCTTCTTTATTTAAAACGTGTGGGTGTTGTTAAAGCCTCGCTCTGGAATTCCATGTACTAATGCATTTATTATTGAAGGCACATGGTATTCAGATATATATCTCAACAAAGAGACCAGCATGAACAGCACGAACAGAACACACTAAGAGGTTGTTTTCAACTGACTGGGATTTGTTTTTTTAATGATTACCTGTATAGAAAGCAGACAAACCTAAATACCTACCGGATAACAGAAAGAGAAGATTATGTAGTAGAGCCTGGGAACACTGAGCGATGCAGTGACCTCTTATGTTTCTTACTGTGAAGGCACTGCCACTCCCATCCCATAAAAAATAACTCTTCATCTAAACAACAAGAAATGGGTCACCAAGGAGATGGAAATCTGCCTGGTTCAAAAAAAAGGAGACCAGGAGGAAGGCCGAAGACAAGATGGAGTGGAAATATGTAGTACAAAGGACGCACGACAGGGGTTAAACATTATGATGAGCATAGCCCCCAAACCTGCCTCTAAGGCAAAATGTGCAGCAGAAGATTTAAGTCTGACTCTTTTAGACACCTGGACTCGGCACACCCTCAGACTGAATTCATGGATGTGTCTGCTTTTAATACACACAACCCCACTGCACCGCCTAGTGGAGCTTCAGGTCAACCCGGCACTGTTTTTAAGACTTTTTGACAGGGCAGGCAACAACAGGTGTCTGTAAATAGTTTTAAAACTATAAGTAAGTTGATTTTAAACACAGGGCTCTTCTAACTGTTTTCTACCTTATCGTTTTCTCTATTTTTACCGACAACATATTCTGGTTCAATGAAGGGAAGTAGACCCACGGCATGTCCCTATAGTGGCATGCTTAACCGTCACCAATGTTCATCTGAATGCCATCAAGCAGTAAAAAACCTTGTCAAAAAAAATACAGTATTTCAGGAAAGTTCTCTCGAGCTCCACATCACCAAAATCCAAGAAGCTGTGCTGCGGGAGCCGAGAGAAACCAGATCCACAACAACAACCTCTTTTCCAACCCCTCAGGATCATTTCAACACCTCGGGACGGAGCTAGAGAGCCCCTTCTCCTTTTCCCAGGACTCCGTCTCAGTGTCCCAGAAGTAATATAGCCACCTGCTGCGAAAACTAAGGACTGTGGCAGCAAGATCATTTTAACCCTGGTTTACAGGACACAAATTGAATCCATTCATTGTATCCATCCATCCAAAACAACTCTCTATTGTGCTATTGTAATACACAATGTAGGTTGTCTGCACATGAGTTGAAGAAAAAAAATCACTATTATCCACGCTGCAGCTGTGATACAGCACAAAGGTCACGCTGACTGACCTTATTTTTGAGGATAAACCTCAAGACATGTTTTTGCCCGTTCCTCCAAGATTACTTTACTGTCCTGTTATGTCACATAAAACTGCATGCGCTAGCATGTACTGTACAGTGGGCTTCCCAACAGATGTGAAGTGTCACAGAGAATTATGGGGATTTCTGTAGTGACCCTGAAGGTATTAATGTGCTTCCTGCTGAAGGAGGAACTTGCCTCTAAGTCTGCTCTTGACATTTCCCCTTCATCGGTTCTCATCCAGGGCGGCAGAGAGTAGTATCTTATCATCGTAATATCTTATGATGGTGCTTGAGACACGAGACACATACTATATATAATGTCTATGAATCCACATAGTTAGTGCAATGACAGCACTCTTTTAGTGAAAAGGTTTTGACTGAGTTCACTTTAACTGTTAAAATTAGAAAGAAAAAAAAAGTACAATACAACAATACAAAGTGCTCGGGGCTGACGAGACTTGAAAAGCAACAGGTACAACAACTAGTCATCTGTAAACTCCTCTTTCAACTCAGAACTGGGTTGTTTTACAATAGTAGAGTGGCTAAATAGTAGACTTAACCGCTCCAAGTTAACGCTTACATAATCTGTAATAATGACGCCTGAAGGAAAAAAACAAGGAACCAACCAGATTCATTCTTGACGGTTAGGCGTTAGTCTTGACTCAAATGTTGATTTATTAGCTTTTTCTGAGCTATCAACTACATTTCATAATCTTCTTTAATGAATAGAATAGACACAGGTGTCATTATCAATGCTTATTGTCACATAGCTGGCGTTCATACATTGTTGTTATTAAAATATGAATTAAAGCTGATTCAAGTCGAGACATATATACAACATTTGTTATGTATTCAAATAAACTTAACAGATGTTGCATTGTGTGTTTTATTTGGGCGTGAGCTATTATTCAGTCAAATTCTGCAGCAGCCAATAAAGACTGAATTTGCTGAAGGACAATCTGGACATAAAAAAGTGGCTCCAAGATCATGTGACAAGCTAATGAAACCAGACTTAATTAACCCAAGAGCCTCTAATTACCCCTGATAGCTATCATCAGCAAGAAAATGCTGCTACTAAAGTAATTTGTCTTACTTTCTACTCATTATCCACAAATCAAATTAAACGACACCCAGAAATATTCATCATTTCATTTTCATTGATTTCATTTTATCTTAGTTATAAATTAATCTGGTGGACGATGAAAAGACAAATGCAAGGTACGATTCCAGGCATGTCAATGTATCCCTTCATGTGAAACTCCAAAAAGCTCATCCAAAAGCTATCTCTTCCACTTCCAACGACTCACCTTGATGAGAGCCTCCAGCTCATCGGGAGAAACACAGCGGTGTTTCTTCAAGAACAACGCCTTCTCCAGAGTGATACTGTTCTTCTGGTTGCTCTCAAACGGCTGCTCCAGTGCCCTGAAGGCCAGACCTCCACACACCAGGTAGAGAACGACCACAATGAACACCGCCAGCACCGTCTTCCACTTCATCACGGAGTGGAGCGCTCCGGCCACGCCGTCACAGCTGGCATCCATGCTGGCCACCACGCTGGCGGAGCGGGAGGAGATGGACAGGCGCGGCAGCGGACAATGACCATTGGCCTTAGGTTCGCAGCCCATGGGGTTCTGCATGGTGGCCACACTGGCCTGGACCAGACTTGACTTTGCCATGCCAGACTGGACCTTTTTGGGAGGCACCAAGTTGGTTTGGACCGCCACTGGGGGAAAAAAGAAAGAGAAGCTTGATGTATCTTTTGTTTAACTTTGTGTTAGAGGACATTGATGGAATGATTTTAATGGTTTTCAGTTTTAGAGGCTTTTGAAGTGAGTCTGAAATGATTAAACAATGTTCATGTGTTTACAAATCCGTATGTCTTTGTCAAATAATTTGTGCAATACCTGGGAAAAGAAATGCATGGAATGAATTTAACTACAGTAAAAATATGTTTAGCTTGTTTGAATGCAGTAACAGCAAAGGGACACTTGAGGGGCACTCAACTGTTCAACTTTTCAATGTTTCAAACTCAAATCATTAGGCAATGAGGTATCAAAATCGATTGTGTTACGCAACGACACGGGTTTAGACGAGATAGACGTAAGTCTGTTTTGCACTGAACAATATGCTTTTTAAGGACATAAACACGAGCTCGCCATGGAAAATCTATTTCCTCCTGCGTGAAGCATTAGAACGTGATTTCCTTCTATTACTCTGAGCCGATACTCAACGCTATCAGCTAAAAGGCTTGTTTTCCGGCGTACTTTGTCAGTGCTACCATCTCAACAGCTTCCTGCTGAAGAATGGAAAAAATAAGAAAAAAATACTTTAAAAACACGGACCATTTCAAACCCTTCTTGAGGTGGAGGTGAAAATCTAGTCATCCTTTTTTTTGAGAAGCAGGATTTCATTTTTCTAATAGATGCCACTTCTGGATTGTTTTTTTTATAATAAAATGCACGAGTACTGGAGCAGGTCAACCAAGTGGCAAGCAGCACCGTGGAGGCTGCCAAATCTAGAATTATTTAATGTGTATAAAGCATTGTATGAGCTATTCAGAGCTCTGGCCTTCACCCTTAATGCCCCCTTCTCTCTCTCAGATTGGAGAGCATGGCACGCCTCAGAGCCGTGGGTGGAGGAGAGGAATACAAGATGGAAATATTCTCGAGAGGCATTCTTTTGTTTATTGGGATAGGATTACTTATGGGATATGCTAAGTAAAATGGATGCACATCTCCCACCCTGATGAGTCAAGGACATCCAGGAAGTGTCTCATTGTCTGATCCAAGCCATGAATCGTGTTATGGCCTGAGTGAGTATACGTTGAGTGAATCAATAACAACAAAGTGATGTCAAAAGCAAGGTGCAAAACTGCCACTTTCAATTCACGATGCAAGCTTTTGAGTGTGGTGGCTGGCTAATTTTAGAACATGGGATGAATTAGAAAATGAGGAGATGAAGCAGTAAAAGGAATATAGATCAAAATAAATATCACCTTTTGTATTTGGTGCAGTCATGTTGACACATTGAACCAAGTCCAAAACTGGTCTTACTGAGACTTTAAGTGCCTTTCATCTCATCTTGTGCGTGAGGGAAATGTAATAGATCAGCTCTATGCAGCAGGGCAGCTGCAGATATACCATGTCAGATAGTTCAGAAAGCTGGATTTAATTAACTTTTAGTACAACTGCGTGGTAAAAAAAAAAAAAAAAAAAACAAGACTTACGATCATAAATAAAAGATTATATGTGTATATCTAAGTTCAGGCAAAATCCAAATTGTGATTAACATAATTTGCTTTGCCTTTCAGATTTTTAAAGGCTGTGCTCTTGTCCTTTCAGACTACTGAATTTGCTTCATATTGATTTTCCCTTATTAAATAAGACCTGAGTGGAACCCAGTATCTGATTCTCTCTCTCTCTCTCTCTCTCTCTCTCTCTCTCTCTCTCTCTCTCTCTCTCTCTCTCTCTCTCTCTCTCTCTCTCTTTCCAACATGTGTGACGGGAGACTCAGGTCCATAAAAACATGGAAACCAAGTGGACGCTAATGAGGATTTAGATGACGGCAATACAATGTTGCATCAAACATTTACGACACTGGGGTACGTCTGCGGTGGTACGCTGGAAACACTCAGTTTGTCAACATGTCAGCATGACCGCTGCATCTTGTGTGTACAACGCATGATTTACCCACTGGTGAACACAACACGAAACTAGACGTAATGATAAAGATGAGGGCACATTTTGGTTTGGTTTTGGCTCCTGTGTCATGAAACTAGACATATTGTAGTCATTTACTCACGAGCTGGCACTCAAAACCAAATGTCAAACTAACCTGCATCACACACGAAGGCATTACATTTCCGGCAGAAACTAATTTCAGAATAAAACGTTTACTGAGGAAGTTTCAGCCTACTCTGCCAATCAATCTATGTATCTCGCAGCAAAATTGTACAATGAATTAAAATAGAAAAACATATGAAATACCCATCTTTTGGAATATTAGGGAGCACAGATAAAGGACAATAGCACAGTTTCTGAAATGAAATAATTAGTAGTAGTCTCTGAAAATAACCCCACGTCAGACAGTCGCAACCTATTGACAACAATTTAACGTGCTTTTATTTTTGACACATTTTCCGGTTTTAGCCTAGTTATTTCTGCCAGCTTGGAGTGGTTGAACCTCTGTTTCCAGCAGTTTCACTGCACAACTGAGCACAGATAATGGAGAATAAAGAAATACCCTTCAACCGCTACGTCTCGTTTTTGCAAACTGTAAATATAGATTAAGATGAAACACAAAGTCAAATGAACAAAATAAGAAATAAGAAATTGAGCAAAACTGTTCAAGCCTGTGAATAATGCAGCATGTTGTAGTGTATTGTGCCTCATGCTATCGCCATGAGAGGGTGCTGAGATCAGGAGCAGCCCATTAAAATAACCAATCCAAAGTTATCAGACAGTAAATAAGAAAACAGTATTCACCAACCTTGTTTAGGGTCCCAGTTAACTTGTTTCCTTGGGCTTTCTATTGGAAATTTCATCTTTATTGGTGTTCTCAATCAAATCGTGAGAAAATTTTCTTCAATATATATATATATTTTAAATAAAGAAAAATAGCCAAATTACGAGGAATTCTCCCACATCATCGGCACAACATGTTTTCGTGGACGTGGGCGTAAATTGTACGGAGGAATACACGCATCGCAAAACCGCATTGTCTGCCTCTGCTGTCCCCCCTCCTTTTTTTTTCTCCACCTCGCTTGGACGCGCGGTGTTTGTCTTAAATATACTGGTGGTGAGACATTTCACTGTCGCAACGTTACGGGGAACAACCCACATGACGTTTCACACTCAAACATACGCAGACACACACACACACCCAGATAGTGGTCCGGTCCACAAACACCAGCCAGTGTGTCCAAATAAGAAGCAACTCTACCCGTGAATGCGTTACACCGGCAGCAAGAACAACGGGGGAGGATGCTCTCCTCCCTTTCATTCCCAAAGCGCCACACTCCACCTGCATTTTACTGTAACTAGCTGGAGAAAATTTGCCTCTAGCTTTGCATCATCCATTTAAATAAAACATTTCCGTTTTGGAATACTCACTCTTTTGTTTGTCCCCCAAAACAGGATTATCCTCCCATCGTTTAGTAACCGGCGATGGAGCACATGGCGCAGGGCGTCAAGTGAGAGTTGTAAGCCAAATCAGCAGCAGACTTAAACCATGACATCATGCACATGTAACAGTCCATTATTTATGAACTTCTATCTCTGGATAAGTCAACTCCTCCCTCCCGTCAGACCCCCTGTACTAAGTCAGGTGATGTGACTGACCATTTTTGGAAGCAATTTATAAAAAAACAAAATCTGGATATAGATTTACTTAATGATAGTTACTCTATAGGCTTGTTGCCTTTAACTCAAAACGTGTCCATTTTTTTTATTGATTATGTAGCCAAAACGTCCTACAGGTGTTGTACGTTTTTAAGTTTGAATTTAAGTTTTATTTGAAAAAACATACTATTGTTTCAATGTTTTTTGTCTATTTCAAGACACACTTTATACATTAGTAAAATGTTTTCTACCTTACACTATAGCCAATGGTCTTGGTATATTTCAATAGACTGTGGATAGGAAACATGCTTAAGAATTGCTTTAATTTTTGTCAAAGTTATGTTATTGCCGCTGTAATACAATTATAAAGGGATAGCAGTGCTGTTGTGATTTGAATGAAAAAAACACATACACATTTTATTATTAGCGTATTAAAAATGCTCTGCAGAAATTTCAATTTTTTATTTCTTCACAGTGATCAGTCAAATTTTTTAGTTTTTTTGTTTAGTATTAGATTAAATAATCTACAATAACTTCTAATTTATAGTCAATTAAACATGTGAATTATTGCTTTTTGTATCACCCTCTAAGTTTAGGCTTCTAATTATGAAGACTCTTCAAAGTTGTTACCTTCTAATAGCCAATTTCCTTTTTTGGCTCTAGATATACATCACTTTGAACAACAGCCATGAGAGCCATTTGCTCTCAGGTCATATGAATATCATATCACATGTGTGCACACACACACGCACACACATGCACACACACACACACACACACGCACGCACACACGCACGCACACACACACACACACACACACACACACACACACACACACACACACACATATGATGATTTCCCTGCATACACAGTAGGCCTGCAAAGTTCCATGTGGAGTTAAACTAAAACCAGAATAGTTTTTTTTCCTGGAATTTGATTTATTTGGAAACAATGAAGAAACAAGATCAACAATCAGAGTAGCAACACTTATTCAGACAGCAAAATGGCATGAAATCGTTTTTTGGAACAGAAAAGGTTTATATTTTACCATCTATATGTTTTGGGCTTTGTCAATTTGACAGAAAACTATTTTCTCAGCATATCATAATTAAAAATTAGATTAACCCTGTTTTACTCCTACAAGGATAAGTCCAACAAGTCCTTCACAGCACGAGACATTATTGCAGCACAGAGTATTAATAGATTACTTTACATTCATTTGTCCCTTTTAAACTTCTCAAATCAAACTCCTAAACACAGGCAAAAAAACAACATGAATTGATTTGTGGTTAGGGCTAACTATGCAGTTCGAAGACTCAGTTTCACACTACAATTAGGCAATTTACAATCTTTTGTTGGTGAATGATGTCAGGGGTTAAAAGGTCTATCAAACAATGCAAGGAACATTGCAGAATAAACAATATGCTGCTGACAGAATGTTCCCATGATGGATATACTGGAATCAGAATGTATATTTGTTGCACTCTGTGGCATTCACATTGGTCAGTTTTTCACACACTCCCATTATTCCTTTGCTGGTTTTGTTTTTCAGCAGGCCAGATGGTGGGTGTTTACTTCAAACTGTAATAAACAAGATAGGTACCAGTGTATATTTAAGAACCTATGGAGCATGGATGGCATACACCTAGAATGATCAATACATGTTTCTGTTCCACATGACTTGCAATCTGTTTCCAGTCCTGAAATTATAGCTGCTGTCTCATGTCATCTTCTGGTGAAGATTCTAGTGCACTTTTAGGAAGAATATTGTTTAAATTGTAGTGCAGTTAAAGCTTGTTTAACCCCTGCTCTTAATTGGTGAACACAGGTGCTCTAGTGGCTAAAACATGACACGGATAAGATAAGCTAGGACATGGCTTTTTCCTGCAATTTATCAGCCTCACCCTGTTTGTCTAATCATCAAAAGGTGTCTCCAAGTCTATACTTGAATAAAATGAAGCTACATTTATTGGATTAAAATAAAGATTATTGATAATCATTCATATTCATGATTTTATTGAATTCTGAGTTAAATATTTTTGGCACGCAGTTCACTTAGTCAAGTGGCAGGTGTGTGTATGCGGCCATGGTTTGAGAGGTGTGGGGGAGGTGGTTTGAGGCAGGACTTTCCTTACGTAAAAACGTGATGACGAAGGCAATCCTAGCAACCAGCATGGCGACGGAGAAGCTTTGCTCCGTCGCCCAGTTGCTCGTAAGCTAGTTTTAGGCTGTCGCCTTTCCGTTACTGGATTATCTTTCAGCGTGAACATGTTTACAGTTAAGTGCACTGTTGTTCCTGGATGTATACCAGCTCTGCCGTCGCTGCTCCACAATATTTCTGCGGAAAATGGGATACGATGAGTTTAACATTATCATGGAATCCAGAATAGGTATGCAACTACTATTAGCATTAGCTATCTACATAGCTAGCTTAACTGTTAAGCAGCAGCAGGAAGCATATTCAACTTGTCTCGGCTGACTTTGTGTCTACTCGCTGTTGTGGCTTCCATTTCATGTTAACAATGGCCAGCGATTACTCACACTGCTTGTTCTCAAGACGTTTTAATTCATAACCAAGACAGTGACTTCACAGTGACTTTACAGTGACTTGTATCATATGCTTCAGTTAAAGTTAACGTTACTTTATTTTGATAACGTGGGAACGGTACGTGTACAAATATATAAATAGGTGAACATAGTAAATGAACATAGTAAATGCACCAGATGTTTGCTTGATAATTGACATACGTATTATAAATTTATTGAAGCAGTCGAGTATTGTTGTATTGTATTACTCCACAATGGAAGTCAACATGTCCATATCTATCTATGTTTACTTTAGGGAGTGTATCATCTGGATCTAAGTGCAGCCTTGGTGTGAGAGACAAGAATTTAAAAAGTAGCCGTAAGTATTATTTCTCTATATGCTGATATTATGATAAGAATTAAGTCAACTGAGTTCTACGTAATACTGTATGTTGTTCTCTGTGTTGCATTTTTAGCTTTCTGCACTCCCTCCTCCAGCAAATTGACACAGTCCATCATTAAAGACCACATGGTGTCTCATTACAAAAAGGTTTACTCAGCTAAAGGTGAGCTACACGACATGGATACATTATGATTCTTACATTGTCATTCAGTAGAGCAAACCTATTCAGTTCATGCATATATAATATCCTATATCTTGAAGTGGTTGAAACATCTCTATTGCATAATAATTTGTTTTTCCAACTTTGACTTGTTCCACAGCTGCCATTGATGCCTCAGTACCCAAAAGCTTGATACACAGTGTCAAGTGTAAGTACTTATTCCTCAAATATGAAATAATGACTCAATTCAAAATCCTTTTCCCTGTTTAAATGAGGATATAATGTACATTTCTAGGCACATTTTAGTTAACAATATTTCTTCAAAAACACCTACAATGATTTTTAATAGCATTATAATTCCTTTAAATGCTTATATGTAACCACTAACAGTTAGGTTATGGTGTCTCAGTGGAAAAAAGAATTTAAAAAATTTAACTCACTATAGTTAAAGGCATGAATGTCTGTGCTGAGACAATCACTCTCTTGACCCTCTCATACCTTGCAGATAGGTGTCGTATTTGCCTATTTTAGACTATTTTCTGTTGTCTATTCACTTTGTTGCCTGCTTACAGACAATGACCAGATCCGACAGGAGCGGTTGAGGAAAGGCGGGCGTCCTCAGTCGGCCCACTCTCTCTCACAGGCGAATAGCCGAGCCTCCTCTTCTTCATCCCAGGTAAGAAATCAAGACAGAATCACTGATGTTTTTCTCATTCCCTTTTATGATGAAAGCTTATTTTATACATAAACTATAGAATTGCCTGACCAGCAAACTCAATTTTTTCAATACAACATGTTTGCTTTTCAGAGTAGATTATCTGTGCAATATGATGACAGGCCCTACTCCTCAAGGAGTTCAACGGTCTCCAGCCCAAGGTTCATCTCCTCTTTCCATGCTAAGGAGATAGTTTATCCATCATTTAGACTTGGGTCTCAGAACCATTCCCACGACATTCGCTCAGCATCAGAAATGAAATACCATAGCCTGGAGGCAACATCACGCAGGAAGCAGTCAGCATGTTCGCTTGGAGCTTCAGGAGATCAAAGTTACTACAAGACTTTCCAGGACCCTGGCCAGAAGACATACAGTGGAGACTTGCTCCAGAAACATTCACAGCACTTTACCCATGACAAACCTTTCACCCCTAAAACTCTGAAATCAGAAAAGAGTTCATACCTGTCGCAATATCGCTACTACAGAGCACCACGGAGGAAACCTACTCAGGATAGCACCAACTCAAGATTAATGCACCAGGATACATATCATGGAAGGTACTTACCAAACATCTCAGTGAGTCTCCAAGGACAGCAATAGATATGCAACGTGTGTTCTAATGTGTTCAAAATATTTTAATAATATTATTTTTATGCAGCACAAAACCCAAGGAATGCCTGCTGGACATTTCTGAGCCATCTCAGGTAATTCTAAGGATTTTCTAATGCGTCTAACAATAGCAATGCAGTGTTCAAACTTTACTGCTTAATTAACTGGTACACTTAATACTGTATATGATATGGTTTATACAAGACTTAAACACTGATCCATGCCTTAGGTGTTATCCAATAATGATTGCAGTGAAGATGAATTTGCTCATGAGACAGCCTTGACAATGTTGAACATGCCGTCTCATATTGCTGTCCTTTTGTTTTGCAGGGATTTAATACAGAGCATGAGTGGTCTGAAGATGAGTTCAATGGCACGTATCTCTCAGCGTCTCGGCAACAGAGTCGAGCAAACAAGAGCCGAGAACAGGATTTTTTTGACTCCTCATCCAGGTAAAATCATGAAGGGGAACTAACATGTTGTATTTAAAGCACAATGTATAAATAGTGTGAATAAATAATTTGAGTCTATTTTTTTTAGGCTGTCGCCAAAGGGCAGGAAATCTCCCGTTTTGAAGAGTGTATCTGCAGAGTAAGTCCTCTTTGCTAACTTTAAATACTTATAACGCTTTCAATTGATAGAGTAGAAAGCTATTACCATATGTTTGAGGATTTGACAATACTGTTAATGCTTCTATGAATCTTAAAAACCATGTCAAATAATGTCTCTATGAATTTAATAATTCTCATCTGTTGTTAAACAGGGAAGAAGAATTAATGTACCTTGAATTCATTTCTGCGGTAACGGAGGACATATTGTCGAGGGCGCACATCTCTGACAGGTTTGCTCTTATGTTATGACTATTTTCTACACTCTGATTACGAACCACAAGAATGTGCTGAGGTTTTCAGCACACGTGCAGGCTCGATGGCAAATTCCTTATAGCAATAAGTGTGTCATAATGGAGTTTATGGTTAAACAGTTGCTAGTGGCATTGTCTATGTTTTTGTCCTCTGCAAGGTTCTTAGACCGGGTGATAAAACGCCATATCGACATGAATCGCCATCAGCTTGATGTGGTGAGTGGCCTCTATAACTTCATGTAGAATATGAAATACGTCAAGCAAGTCTTGGGTAACTCTTTAGGGTCACAGCTTGAAGTAATGATGTATAAATATTTTAAAAGGTTGTCACAAAGGACTCTTCAATTGCTTCTCATGCGTCTGATTGCATTGTTTTAGGGTAAAATGCGCCACCTTCTGGAAGTGCTGCGTAAAGATTTTGAAGAGCCAACCAACACATCCAACTCTAGAACGGAGCCTGAAAAAAAGAAGAATTATCTACTTGATTCATTCCTACCACATCTGGAATCAGAGGGGAAACAAGTGAAGACCAAAAATGACAGTGAGCAGTCCCCGTACGCATCAGTAATCAAACACTGCAGTTTGCCATATTATGCTGATCCTCTGTTGGTGTCTACACCTTTATGCTCTCCTGAGATGACTACGGTCTCACCAACTAAAGCAAATGAAGAGGAGGGAGTAGAGGACAATCAAGAGAGGGGCACTGGCTCTCCTTGGCTCAGTGAGCATGTTTCTGATAATACAGGAATCAGTGATGATGACCATCAAACTCAAATTGGCACTACTGAGACAAGCAAAGATGTCAGCAATGAAAACCATGAATACAACACTATAACCAGTGAAGAAGACGTTCATCAAGACCAAGCTGAAGTCGGTTATGATGGACAAACTAAAGAGCTGGAGGATCTGGGGAGAAGTCTGTCAGAGTCGCTTCACGTGTCTAGCGATAGACACTGCGACATTGTGGAGACGGCCACTGAGCAACATCCAGATACAGTTGCCTCTGACAGTGATGATGAATTTTGAGCTTTGCTGTATTCAGAGTTCAAAGGTCCTTTTTAATGTTTTTGTTACCACATGAGTCTTTTTCCAGAGAGAAATTAAATGAAACTAACCATTTCTGAAAGTGTAGTTTTGTAAATATGAATTAACACAAGTTGTGTTTTCCATGTTTTAAAAGCCACACCAAGATGGTGTTGTAGTTCAATTCTGCTTTTTTTACATTTACAGAAGCACAGGGACATTTTCACAGAGTGATGCGCTACATATTTTCTAAACTATGGTAATATGATGATCAACTTTGCAAAGGATAGGCCATAGCACTACACTGTCATACGGTGGGATTAGTGGTATCCTTTAGTTTAAGTGGATTGCAGTGGTGTTTTCAGTCAGTCTTAAGTGTGCGTGCAGCTTCCATTTACATTTCCAGATTTCTAGAAATTAAATGCTTTTGTTGTAAGGAAACTTTCATTTTCCAGTGTGTTTTACTTGACATATGCCTCTGAGATGTAGCTACTAGGAGTTGACTGTTGCCAGAAAGTGTCTTTACAATTGCAATAAATCTTCTATTCTTGGGATTCTTGTCTCTGATTATTGAGACCACAACAGGGGTTACTTTTTAAGCAGCAAAACGACTAATATTAGCATTTGAGAACTGTAACTTGAGCCATTTTGCAATCAATTAGGGACTCAAAAAAGGTTTCTCCAACTATTGAGACATAGTTTCTGTGTTTATCTTTGCCATTGACAGTGTTGCAGATATGTTAGATTATGTGCATATCTCTCTCTCTCTCTCTCTCTCTCTCTCTCTCTCTCTCTCTCTCTCTCTCTCTCTCTATATATATATATATATATATATATATATATATATATATATATATATATATATATATATATATATATTATGAATATGCACTCACTGCATGACATTGGTCTCATAGCTCTCAGGTCAACCCTTCTTGGTGAAAATGATTTGTTTTGTACATGTGCTGTGTAGTAAAAGACCAAGGCTATGAGCAACATTTGATTTTGAATGTGTGACTGGCTTAAAGTGAGTGGTGTTTTCATGGTGACATGGTGAAGCTTTTCATCAGCTGAATCAGACAGTGCTCCCGCCGCCTTATCTCTTCTGCCTGAAGGCAGAGCAAAGCTCTGTGAGGATGGTACTTGTCAGAAGCCATGCTATTAGAATAACATGTTATATAAATATATATGAACAAATCACTATGTAACACACTTCAGAATATATATATTGGTTTCTGGCTTAGTGTGTTTTTTTGTTTGATCAGTCCAATTTTTTTTTCTCTCCTAAAAAAATTATTTACTTTTTATGAGACGGGTATGAAATGGCAATTTATTTCAGTTTGCTATGGCTCTTTAAATTACAAACAAAAGCTCTACACTGTAAGCTCTAAGCAATTTTAATTGCGCACTGTTTCAATCTAATGGAGATCTTTGTCAGGCATTATCAAATCACCACCACAAAGCAGAACAAGCTGCAAACACTCAGGTTGTGATCTGCATGATTGAGAGTCAATCTACTCTCAAATTGGCCCAATAACAGCAGAGCGGAACGACGCTGTCTGATACTCATGGGGGACAGAGCATGCCTCTATGAAAAAAGAACTATAAACATGAATATCAATATCATAAATCACAAATCATCGCCAGAAAAAACTATATTCTATAAACTACTATATAGCACTGTAGCAAAAATACATAGATAAAGTAGAAAATATTAAATAGGAACACATACAATTTCGCCTATTCATATCCGTGTGTGCACAAAATGTTTTTTTTTTTTTTTTAAGTTTAATATTGAGCTTCTCATTCGCTGATACAGATGGCCAGATGCAACAGCTGTTGACTGAACAAAATCACTGGAGGGAAGACGTTAAGATAACTTTGTTAGCAAATTCTATATTTTGTTCTTTTTTTGTTCTTTTTTACTTATTAGGCCATATTCTTAGCAGCCAAAATTTTAAAACCAAATTAGATTCTAAATTAAAACCTAAGTAATATAAGTGAGACCGTGTTTCGTACAAACAAGATACAGAGGGGAACTCTTTAATCATCGCATAATATCATGTGTTTGCGATTACATCTGTCAGTCAATGTAAAAG
This sequence comes from Clinocottus analis, assembly GCF_023055335.1. NCBI lineage: Eukaryota > Metazoa > Chordata > Actinopteri > Perciformes > Cottidae > Clinocottus > Clinocottus analis. Next base: position 10,731,670 of record NW_027175898.1, read on the forward strand.
GTAAAAAGACAGGTCAGCGGCCATCAGCTCCAGGCAGCTGTCCCATTTCTGGCATTTTCACCGCTCTGCATTCCAGCTGTCTGATGTCATAGCTCTGAAAACCTCCATGTATTCCTCCGCCACGGAGGCGCTACACTGCATTGTGAAGTTTATGTCCCTCCCCCACAAAAGTGCAGTAAACCATATACTTTGTATAAATATTAAAAAGACAGAGTATACTCTAAAATAAATCGGCGACGTGTCCCTTGCTGAATTGCAGTCATTATTATAACTATAGAGCCGCGGATGGATACGTAATACACTCGTTGCTCTTCCAATCCCAGGAAGCGAAACACGCTCGGAACTTGAGTGAAGTATCGGACCAAGAGGCATGGGGCTCTGTGTTAGTTTGGATCCACAAACAAACTACTGACAATTGGACTGTCTCCACTTTATAAAATATCTAAACTTGATGGTTATCCGTTGAGTTTGATGGCGGAATCCCCAAGGACCGACTCATAGTTGGACAACAGATTTACATCTGACGGCTAACGGTAACGTTAACGTTTTTTTACCCCCAAAATATTTATCAGGCTACGTCAGCTTCCCAAGGGTGTCGTCTATTTACTGGAACGTACGATAGCGTCCTAGCGTTGAAGCTAATTTAGCGCTAGTTGATTTTGACCGGTTCAAGTTTAGGATTCACTCAAACTTCCAATGAAAAGTACCCCCCTCGGCTGGGAAATATCCAATATTAGGAACAAACTTTGTCTCCTTTTTAAAAATGTAAGTTACGGTACGTTAGTTCATTTATAACGTAGATTCATTGTAATAAAATGGATGCATGTTTAAATGGAAAGCAGCCGGGATTTTGCAGCGACAGTAACGTCAGCTTGCTGCGTACGGAAACAGGTCTTTCGGATGAGACTATTCCCTGGAAGGGGATTCATCTCGCCACAATCTTGGAAAATAGATTGTAATCTAACAGTGCTATTTACACAGATACGATAACCTGCTAGTAATTGCCGACTACTAGTAAATTGCTTTTAATGCATTTTTTGTTGTTTACTTTGAAAGAAGTTGTAATGCTTTGGCAGCATATCCGAGAGAGCCAAGCCGGGTACATTAGCGTTAATTAAAAACTAAACGCCGCATTTAAGAGGATTAGAATTACTTGTTGTTTGTCTGGTCAGGCGTCTGTTGCAGGGGGACGAACCAGGTGCAAAGATTATACAGAAGTGTCTTCTTAACTTAATCTACAGGGATGAGTATTCACCCGGTTTTGCATCCCCCTCTTTTTCCGCCTGCCTTTCTTGTGAATTTCCGTGTCTTGGAGATGCATTGAGGTGTTTTTTTTAATTTCCCCCCAGATCTGCTTGTCTGATGATGAACCTTGTGGCCTGTGACGTTCACACAGTATTCGAGGGGACAGCAAGGAGCATAATTTCTCTGGACTAAGAGAAGACCTCCCTCTTGAAGAAGTGTGAAACATGCCCTTGCCATTTGGCTTAAAACTCAAAAGGACTCGAAGGTATACAGTTTCAAGCAAGAGCTGCCTTGTCACTCGGATTCAGCTGCTCAATGGAGAGTTTGTTGAGTTTACACTTTCAGTGGAGAGCACCGGGCAGGAATGTTTGGAGGCAGTTGCTCAGAGACTTGAGTTAAGAGAGGTATGTATTTTCATGCAATACAAGTGCTGATTGTTCTGTTTTATAGACTTTTCGTTACTCACCACAGGGACACGGTTATCTTTTGGTCACATTCTTACTCGGCACTGAGAAGCAGGACAACAGAAACCGTTAATTTAATTAATACAATCTCTCATAATCTCGGTCTTGCGTATGACATGATTTAAGATTTTGTCAATCACATACTTTACATTAGTGAATACATGTACGTAACCAACTCATACAGATTAGCAAACATATTATGCATGTTTTTGAAATTCTGCAACCAAATATAAGTGGCAGCTCTCTCACAGCATGGACAACATAGTCAAGAAAAGTAGTTCTGAGTCAGGATGTAAAAATGTAGAGAGCTTCACGTCTGTATTTGGTCGCAGTCTTCACACAGTGAAAACCACCTGTTGGACATGAGCTGAAAGAGATGCTGTCATTTCCAGTTGCACCTTAAATCAACAGTAGCGGCTTCTGAATAAACAGGTGCCCGAGACTGATCTTGCACTATCTGACTGTTATTCTGCTGTGATAGTGTAGCCAGGCTTTATTTGTCATTGGTCTGGATAACAGTGCCACTGACGGGCCTCCACCCTCATTTAGAGTTCTTCTTGTACGCACAGGGTGGGAACGTATTGTTTGATTTTTGATTGTCACAGGGGCTGTTTGAGAACCACATGATTGCACAGTCAGTCTTTGGTAGGAATGTTATTCAGGTTCTGTTGTATTAGATAATGGAATGAATCCTCCCCACCCCCCAGTGAGACAACTAAAGTTTACTGACACAATTCAACCACTGCAGCATGGGTTATTAGATCATGTTTTTCATGTGGATTCAGCCTAGTGTTGGTACCATTTAATGTGACCATCATTTTGTTTTCTTTTTAATGTAGGCAATTTACAGTTGTAGAAATTAGATGCATAGACGTTTTGTCTTGTGTTTTTATTTTATATTAATGTAGAAAAAACCCAGAGTAATGTTGACATAATATTTATTCATAGTTGCTAACCAATGCTGTCGAGTGTGAAGCAGTCATGTTATTTTCTCGTTGTGGTTTGAGTGTGGCTGCGAATCACAACAGGTCTCTTTCAGCTAAATTGTCTTTGGTAAGAAAAGTAACCCAGAGGCTCGCTGTTTATCAGTGTTCATTGTGAGATGTTCAGACGGTCACAAGACTGAACAGCGAGGGCCAACCGCCAATAAATGTAGATGAGTTTCTCACGGATGAGTTTTCAGGTCTACAAATGTTTTAAATTCTATGTGGATTATTAAGAGAACACCTGCAGATGTGTAACAGGACAGATGTGACATTGAGCTCAAGCAGTGATATAATATTGTTCTAAAGCTTGATATGTCATATATGGCATTCAGTCTAGGTTCAATCCTATATTGTTGTATGACATATTCTAGTTGTCTTAGAATTTCCTTGATCACAGTGTTTTTCAGGTGTAATGTTGGTGCTTCCTTTCTTTGCTTGTTAGATAACATACTTCAGCCTGTGGTACTTCAACAAGCAGAACCAGCAGAGATGGATTGACTTGGAGAAGCCGCTGAAAAAGCAGCTGGACAAGTATGGGCTGGAGCCCACCGTTTACTTTGGAGTCGTGTTTTACATCCCCAGTGTTGCCCAACTGCAACAGGAGATCACAAGGTGATGTTCCATCAGTGACATGATGTGTCTTGTCAAAGCGTCTTATTAGCTTAGTGAATATTAAGTTATACATTTTATTCATGAAATGAGTACCAAGTAGAGTTTAGAGCAGCAAAGTGTTTTTCTTGTCTGTAAAAAGGCTTTGTCCAGGTTAAGGTGGCTTGCATGGCAGTAAGTTAAAGCAGCAGGTCAGGTGCAGTTTTGCCCCTTAATCTAAATGCCAGTTTATAGTAATGTCTTCTTATCTTTTCCGATGCATTTCCTTTCATACTGAAATTCCAGCAGAGCGGTCCCAAGTATTCATCATTTAAGTATGTCATACATTATTTGAAATAGTGTTGCACTTGAGACGGTTTGCTCTTTATTGACCTTTCAGACATTTCTGCAAACTTGAATGAAGTAGTCATATTTGGTTTTTGGCTCCTGGTCTATTCTTTACTTCTAAGTAACCCTGTCCTTCTCCACAGATATCAGTATTACCTACAACTGAAGAAGGATGTTCTGGAGGGCAGGATCTCATGCTCACTTGAACAAGCTATCCGTTTAGCTAGCCTGGCAGTGCAAGGTAATATGAATGTATAATGCTCGCTGTTTGACTAGTCTGTGTTCTCTTTGGCTAAACCGTTAAACTGTCTTAGATTTAAGTCCCAGGAAAAGTAATTACTGGTGCAATTACACAGCAATTGGTGATATCATGATATTGGCTGCTGTAACACTACACCCCCCCACATCTGCACAATTTAATTGAAAATATGATGATTATTTTCTATGATTTCTCGACAGGACGTTTGTGTCAGTTTAATATCATTTAGTTTGCTAGGGTTAAGTTTTAAATAAACTGAAACGCTTTTTTAAACTCTATAAGTGCAAGATTTTTAAAAAAAATTCTTGCATTCTAAATCTCAAAGCACAGCTAGAAAACTCCGACTCGAGTGTCTGCTGCTCATAACGGTTTGTCTCAAACCTTTTGTTCAATCACTTATCCGAGGGTTTATGAAAACAATTTCATGATTCTTGTCAAATGCAGCTCCTTACGAGCAGCATTACACATAAACTAGCCTTACACATAAACTAGCCTATTAAAATCAGGGGGGGTCAGGCTTGTGTTTGTGTGTGATTGTGCACTCACTCCCCTTGTATGAGCTTTAGCCCGGACACGTCCTCCAACTTTTACTCAGCCAGAAGAATCTCAAACGCTGCTGGCAAAGTTATATCAGGAACTTTAACCTACTGGCCTGGGCGTTAGCATAGCAGAGCCGCTGAGATCACTTACTGCTGCAGCCATTTTCAAATGACTGGCCAAATGTGCATTTGAAGAAAAGTTCCCTGAAGATTTAGTCACAGTTTAAGTTGTCGTGCAAACTTGTAATTGTGCTTTTATGTGGTTCCTATTTTGTGTCCCTGGCTTGGATATTTTAGAGTGAAGGGCAGTTTTTAGCTTTTGAGCAGTGCTGATGCCTGGGATACCCAGCATAGTTGTGGATGTTGCAAGCAGGCAGACTGAAGCTGGTAACTGTTTTGGCCCTCTACGTTGTCAGACGCTGAAGCAATTCCCTTTCCTAACAAACGGGCCCCACCTCTCCTAAAATTAGTCAATCTTGTCAAGATCTTTTCCAAAAGGCATTACACCATACTGCAATTCTTAGATGTCTGCTTTGACTTGTCCTAAATGCAGAAATGGATGTGAAATAGTTTATTCAGAGAGCAGAGTATGCCTCGCTGTAAGTCATTTATTGTGTCCTTCTCCACAGCTGACTTTGGAGACTTCAACCGATATGATTCCCAGGAGTTCCTCCAGAAGTTTGCGTTGTTCCCTATTGTAAGCATTTTATTTTGCTTGTTCGACATGTGAAAGGAAGAATGTGCCTGTCCTGTGCTTGTGTTTTCATACCAGCGTTGTATCAATCCCGACTGTCTTTGCAGGACTGGATCCAAGATGAGCGAGTGCTGGAAGAGGCCACTCAGAAAGTGGCTCTTCATTATCAGTCCTTCAGGTGAGCAGCTGTTCTCAACATCTGTCTGCCTATTCTCTGTGTGGATCAATAGACAAATAGCTTCGCTTTTGCTTCTGCAGACAAACGCATTCCTTTTGCATCTATTGAGGCAGCCTACCTTTTTTATTACATCATCTGGAATCTCACTAGGGTCATAAGACATCTCTTGTGATTTACACGTGCTCTGTCCAAACGTTTACTCCAAAGATATTACTCAACTTGTAATCATTATAACAAAGATTGCACAAGGACTTTTTGTGAATAACGACATTGTGAGATTTTGCATTGCTCTGCTTCTTATTCTTCCTGTCTTGTTTTTATGTAGGCTCAGTTTTAACAATAGTTTTGTCATGTTTTTCTTGCCTTTTTATATTTGTAGGGGTTTATCGGCCCCAGAGGCAGAGATGTTATACATGCAGGAGGTGGAGAAAATGGAAGGCTATGGCCAGGAAAGCTATCAAGCCAAGGTACTTTTTTGTGCTCTCGCTTAAATATTGAAGAAGTATAAAGTCGGCTTATTGAATTTGTAAGCGGCATATGATCTGTCTGGATTCTTTCAAGTGAAAGACGGTTCTGAATGTCTTTACCCTCTCCTTTAATCTAATCCAGGACAGTACAGGAGCAGATGTTTCCATGGGATCATGCCTCGATGGCATCTTTGTTAAGCATAAAAATGGCAGGCCGCTTTCATTTAGGTAAGTCTGGAAACAAACTGGAGAATATTTAACTAGTACCGCAGTACCTTCTGAAATATTATCTACTTTTACAAAAAGCTTTGTCAGGTAAAGTGTGACTTATCACCACTTACATTGAATCCGACAATCCTGTCAGTAGAGATAGAGTTTTGTGGAACAGCGTAGTCATTCTTGGGTGTCTTTGTCTCCTGTAATGTGCCTGACTGTGAAGAGGAAATGAGTCAGGTAGACTGTGACATTAACTGATCGGGCTTGTGGAAGCATTATCTGTCAGTCTAGTGACTAAGTGTACATTCTTGACCTTGGTTAAAGTGTGTGTGTGTGTGTGTGTGTGTGTGTGTGTGTGTGTGTGTGTGTGTGTGTGTGTGTGTGTGTGTGTGTGTGTGTGTGTGTGTGTGTGTGTGTGTGTGTGTGTGTGTGTGTGTGTGTGTGTGTGTGTGTGTGTGTGTGTGTGTGTGTGTGTGTGTGTGTCAAAAATCTATATATAATTTTTTGGGGGGATTTACTCGTACCTTGTTATAAAGTTAAAGCAGTGCCACAGCCTCCTTTTAAATAGATTCTGCAAAGTTTTGTGGCCGCCATGACATCATGTGTTTTTCCTCTTTCTCTCTGCCTCCGTGCTTAAATTGGCTGTGTAGGTGGAATGAAATTAACAACATGAGTCACAACAGGTCCTTCTTTGTCCTGGAGCTAGCCACCAGAGAGGAGAGTGTCCAGTTCCAGACCGTAAGTCTCTGCTTCCAATGCATCTCCATTTCTCTCCCCATCCCTTAGAAAATGTCCGTTTCTTATTGGATTTAGCTAAATAGACATTGTCGTGGATCTTACCGTCAGCTAGTTTTGAACAATGCACCTATGTTTGTGTGTGGGTGTGGCTGTATTGGCCAAAAGTAGTTGAGTGCATACACAGGATTGCTTTGCTTCGAGATAACTAAGCAAACAACACCTCTGTACTAATTGCCTCACCATCTCATGACTTGTCTTTCTCCTTTTTTTGTGTACAGGAAGACATGGAAACCTCCAAATATGTGTGCCGGATGTGTCTGGCAAGACTCAAGTTTTATAAGATTAACAAGAGTAGCCTGTAAGTGTTTTTTGTTTTCTTCTTTTCAACATGTCTACCCTAGTTCCTGTCTCTTTTGTTCCTTGTCGTCTCGTGCATGTGTTTCCTCATTTCTATCCTCCTCTCTCTTCAGAGAGGAGTGTGACCCACTGCCTTCTGAGGGCTCCCAGAAGTCCCTTCTCACTCTATCCTTTCCTCGCTTTCCAATGCTCTCTCGTCCCTCTCTGCCTTCCAATAAGGGGTGAGCAACACTCTCGGCCACCGCCTACAGTGTGGCTGTCAAGCAGGGGCCAACACCCATCCCTCCCTTATTGCTGAGCCAATCTTGGACAGCAAATATGCTCTCTGCTGTATATTTGTAATGGGCCCTTGGTAGTGAATGTAGGGACGTTTCATCCAAGTAAAACTAACTAATATTTGATTTCCTAGTTATTGTTGTGTGTGTGATTGAACCATTGAAAGAAAAGCCTCTGTTTTGATGAAGTTAAAGGGGATCATAATCAATTAAATGAAAGCATTGTAAAATCCACAATTACTGTTTCAGTAATTAATTACTTTAGCTTTCATCAAATGTTTCCAGATCTAAATTTGTCTAAGCTTACTCTATATTTTATTTAGTTTGTTTTTAACACAAAAGTTTAACATATTTTGTTAAATACAAGCCAATCACAATTCAAAACACATTGCACAACACTTCTCCAGTACACTAAACAACATTTTTCCTTAAGTACTCCAGCAAGCATGGTGTAATGGAGAAGAGTTGAGCAACGTCTTAAGTTTGATTTTGATTTGTCTTTCTGTGTGTGCGTTTTCAAAGTTAAATATCAGGACAAAGTAAGTTATTAGAAGCATTGTGAGTAGTTGTACTTTTTTGTTTCGGTCACCTCTTTTGACCGACATTTGTTTTCCCACCAGCCAAACCCAGCCAACAGTCGTTAACCCAGTCAGACGGAGATCGTCTACTAGAATATCTCTGGTATTGACCTTGCTCACTCAAAACACACTTTTCACATTTTCTGTCCTTGTATAATTCCCTGATAATTTTCATTTCAACACATGATGTATATTCAAATCGTTATCTGTGTGAGCGTCACAGCAGTTATAATAAATTCTTTGCTTTTGGAAAGTATTCGGATCGTATGAGCCGTAACTGAATCCCTCTCATTGGTTTACAGCCAAAGCCTCAGGCCTACATGATGCCACCACCACAAATGCACTACAATGGTCATTTCACAGAGCCTTACACATCATCACAAGGTAACTACTATAAAGAGATTGGCCTGCAACTAGGAACTTTCAGATGACTACAGGAGATAGCTTTTGAAGTTATTACATGATGCACTGTCCTCAGCAACTTTAGGATGTCTTGTTTCTTTGTTCTCCCACAGACAACCTGTACATGAACACTCAGAACGGTTATTACTACCATTCCCAGACGAGCCTGGACTGCTCTCCTCTGGAATACAGCAGCGGAGGGCGTTTACGTAACGGCAGTGTGTATAGCGCCCACAGTACCAGCTCTCTTACCAATCCCCAGCACTACCATCAGCCATCACCCATGTCTTCCAACCCCTCCATTACTAGCGATATCACCAGGCCGGACTATGTCCCCTCGCATCGCCACAGCGCTCTCATCCCACCTTCTTACCGTGCCACGCCTGATTATGAGACAGTGATGCGTCAGAAGACCCGGGGAGCAGGAGGAGGGATGCTTTTGTCCCAAGAGCACCGGCAGAGCCACTCCATGAGGAACCTGAATATTGGAAACTCGTATGCCTACCGCAGGCCAGATCATCTAGTTTACAGCCAGCCAGAGATCAGAGGGGAGCATGGTGGAGCAGCCCAACATTATCACTATCCCTTCCATCTTGGCTCCAGCTTTCACGGCCCTTCTCCATATCCCTACCCTACAGAGAGGAGGCCTGTAGTGGGGGCCGTTAGTGTCCCGGAGCTGACAAATGTCCAGTTACAACAAGCGCAGGAGTATCCCGCCCCGAACATCATGAGAACACAAGTGTACCGACCACCTCCACCCTACCCGTACGCCCACCCTCGGCCTGCTAACAGCACACCGGACCTGTCGCGTCACCTGTACGTCAGCAGTAGCAACCCAGACCTGATCATTACAAGGCGTGTGCATCACTCGGTCCAGACTTTCCAAGAGGACAGCCTGCCGGTTGCCCACTCTTTACAAGAGGTGTCAGAGCCTCTTTTCTGCGGACCCCCACTGAGACACCCGTACCATGCTCAGAAGCGGAACTCAATTGAGATTGCTGGATTAGCACATAGTCTTGAGGGGATGAGGGTCAAAGAGCGCACCCTGTCTTCTTCGGCAGCTGAAGCTGCCACACCCCCTCCGGCACTGCGTGGCGTTCGCTCCCAGGGCTCTCAGCTCAATGTGTTTTTGGAACGTACAAAGACGGGGGACAGGGGTGGCATGAAGGACGACGTGCTGTATGGACACAAAAAGTCTCTTTCAGATGCCACCATGCTGGTTCACAGTAGTGGTGAAGAAGAGGAGTTTGAGGAAGATACCGTACGCCACATTTCACTTCCTAAGGATGCAATAGCAGCGGCTGTTCCTGACCAGCCATCCCAACTGCACCAAAGCTTGACATCTCTTTCTTCTCAGCAACAGACTCCCATAGAGCCGCCTCCTGCATATCCCATCGGCTCCTCCCTGGACCCATCCATAACCAGTTCCTTGACTTACAAGGTTCACCCCCTGATCCAGGAGAGTGAGCCGCCGTACTTGCTGTCTGAGTTACGGCAGCCCAGGATTATGCCTTCGGTGTCAGAGGGAGACCTGAGTGGCCAGGCCAAGCAGAAGACTAAAAAAGATTTAAAAAAGAGGCCCGTGTCTGATGTGCTTCCTGGGAAGAAAACCGTCGAAGGTTTGCCCCCTCCGGTGAGTCCTCTTCCTGTTTACATTAATAAACATTTTGAAATGGAGATATTTCTACATGCTGCCTCTGAGATATTTGTCCTCTCTAAAGGAAGAGATAATTCTAACTTTATATTGCTCTTTAGTTGCACTGTCATACATTATTATTTTCTATAAAAGTAGGTTTTATGCACTTTCTCAACAATAAGGCATGTAGGTGCCTCTTATTTGGCTCACATGAGTATGCATGAAGCTAGTAAAGGAAGTGGTTTCAATGGCCTGCTTAGAATAACGCAAACAAGTACTCGCTGACGCATATTAAAAGAATGTAGTTGGAAAACCGGACAGGTGACATTCCCTATGTAAACACCCAGCACGGCTGCCATGTCCCTCCCATCTTGTACACTCACTACTTCCCGGCGAGGCATACACACACACACACACACACACACGATCGTCCTCACTTGTTCAACCACGACTCTGTTGTCACACCAGGGTATGAAGAAAGGAGCAAGGTCGGAGGTGAAGAAGATGGGCCCTCTGAAGATGGCACATCTCAATGGACTGTCAGTTTCCAGGCAGCCAATGAACGAAATGATCAAGGATGAGCCAGAAAGAGCCTCTAATGACGTTAGGGTAAGACACCTAAGAGTCTTTGAGTTTACTTTTATTTATATCTGTGTGTGTGTGTGTGTGTGTGTGTGTGTGTGTGTGTGTGTGCGCGCGCGCAGCGAAAAACAAATGTAAATGTTTAGTTTAGGCAATGAAAACTTGAGATGTATGAGATTTGTTCTGTGTTGGTAAGGACTTCTTAAGCAGGAGCTGCTGGTTTGATGTTGTTCCAGACGTTAACGTACAGCTGAACTAGTCAGCTTTGTGAATCTAGATGTTCGTTGCTTTCGCAATAAAGTTACATTCCACACACAAACTAATTAATGAGCTCTTTAGCTAATCATTCTTTCACTATTAACATACCTTAGATTCTCAAACGTCTCGTGCACACAGCCAAAGACTCTTGTTACAGTACACACACACACACTTGTTCATTTAGTGTTCGCTTAAACACAATGTACTTGTTTGCCTGGTGCTTTATTTATTGTATGAATCATAAATCAATGTCCTCGTTGCTTCTATATACACAAAATTCCAATAACGATAATTCTCACTTTTCTGTTTTGACGAAGCGAGAGTGGTCCTATATTATCGGCTTGTGGAGATTTGTACAAAAATAGGAATATTTCTAAAAGGAACAGATCAATTAATCAAACTGCTTTTCTTCCAAAGTTTGGTGCATCCTGCTGTAACACCGGGATAGAAAGTGAAACTTAAAAATATTTTGCCTAGTCAAAATGAGGTTTGTTATCTGTGGTAGTGATGTATGTACGTTGTAACTGTTTCCTTGTTTGTTTGTTTGTTTGTTAGTGTAAAATTCTGGAGCAGCATATGGAGAGAGGCGAGCTGTTGAAAGAGTATGAGAGTATCCCAAAGCGTCGTCCAGCAGGGGAATGCTCCATCGCCACACTGCCAGAGAGCGGGGATAAAAACCGCTTCCAGGACGTCCTGCCTTACGATGACACCCGAGTGGAGCTGGTTCCCACTAAAGAGAACAACACGGGATACATAAATGCATCGCATGTTCGAGTAAGTCGTGCAGGGATGAATCATAATCTTTACCTCTTGGCAAATCACTTGCCTATTTTTCTTTAACAACACTGCGGAGCACCTACACACCCAGACAAAATATTTTCATGACAAATGACTGCTCATGATTTTGTCTTTTGCTGAAAATTCAGTTTTTCCCCTTTTTTCTTGGTTATTTCTGTGAATTTAAGGTTGGGCAATAATGACAACATCCATTGTCTCACAGTTTCCCAAATTCACTAATGGAAAACTCTTTAATACTCCTGTTGTAGGAGGCATGCTCCTCATACAGGGGGGGTTAAATAACTACTGCTGTCACTGTCACTCCTTCATTATCAAGTCGGACACAATAGAAGTTCTTTGCTGCAACTTTCTGCTTCTCAATCTCTGCTTTTAGAAGCTTTACTAAATAGCTCAAAATAAAATCTGTCTCCTGTCTCATTAGATCACAGTAGGCGGACAGGAGTGGAGCTACATCGCCTCGCAGGGCCCTCTGTCAAATACATGTCAAGACTTCTGGCAGATGGTGTGGGAGCAGGGTGTCTCCATCATCGCCATGGTCACTGCTGAAGAGGTGCGTAGAGGTCATATTTACAGCTCCACGTATTTAATTCAGTCATCATCACCGGGTTGACGTTTTGCGTGTCATCTGCCCCCTTCAGGAGAGCGGTCGAGAAAAGAGCTTCCGGTATTGGCCCCGACTCGGCTCACGACACAACACGGTGACATACGGCCGCTTCAAGATCACAACACGGTTCCGCACAGAGTCTGGCTGCTACGCCACCACCGGGCTGAAGATCAAACACCTCCTGACAGGCCAAGAGAGAACCGTCTGGCACCTGCAGTACATAGACTGGCCTGACCACGGGTGTCCCGAGGACTTAAAAGGCTTCCTGAGTGAGTGGGATCTGTAGCTGCTCATCCGCTTTAAGGTCGTCGTGCTTTCTATGATCGGATATTGACCTGGAAGACTGAAAAAAAGACTTGTGTTTTGCATAAACAGAAACATAAAATCCCCATGGTGCGATCATACGAGATTGATTTTTAGAGAAATGTAAAATTACTAAGAAGACTATCGACTAGAAACGGGGGCGGGGGGATGTTTAAATGTTCCAAAGCTTATTGTCAAAACTGCTGTATTTGTTGTGAATGTTCTCGTCTTTTTTTCCAGCTTACCTGGAGGAGATTCAGTCTGTGAGGAGACACACAAACAGCATCAGTGACCCAAAGAACACCAACCTACCTGTGCTGGTCCACTGCAGTGCTGGAGTTGGACGGACTGGCGTGGTCATCCTGTCTGAGATCATGATCGCATGTCTGGAGCACAATGAGGTAACTCCCTCACTTAAAATAAAACCTGAGTACGACAGCTTTTTCCAAGTTATGACCTCATCTCGTGTATATTTTCTTGGTTGCTTTGCCCTCTCTGTGTATTAAAATGAAACACTTCTACCTCTCTCGTTTCAGACGCTGGATGTCCCAAAATACCTGTTAGACCTGCGCCGTCAGAGAATGATCATGGTTCAGACCTTGTCTCAGTACACCTTCATCTACAAGGTCATCATCCAGTACCTTCGCAACTCCAGGCTCATTTGAGCACTAGTGTCTGTCCACCGTCGTCTCAGGTGATGGGATGGAGTTGGCTCCAGACGTATACCAGAATGCCCCGCGATGATGCGGCTGTGTGAATCTGCTCACTGCAGCGGTCAGTATTTGGTGGGCCGCTTCTGGTCAAGTTTTTGATCAGGCAAGGCTGAAGGAATGAAGTGTGAAACTACAAGAAATAATCAATACCACATGAAGGAGCATAAATACTTATGACCTGCCTCGAAACAGTATTATATATTTTATTTTCATACTTGCTTAATAAAGCCCAGCACTTTTAAAGTACTTTGCTGTACATAATGAACCAATGTTATGCTGCATTTTAAAAAACAATCATATTATAGAAATGTATCAAAAACCAGCTTTTTCCTTAATAAATGTTTTTTAATTGGAGTTTGGTAACTATTGGTTCTGATGATGAAGGCTGTTCTGCAGTAATGAAGAGTTGTTTAGGGTTCAGATGGATTTGACCATCATGTGGCCTGTGGTGGAACAGGCAGGGGTTTGTCCCTGCATTGAACTTCATAAGAATATAGATTTACGATCAACAGATTGATCTTAATCTTTCCCATACAACCTACGAGTTGGTTGTGCTACTTGGGACGAGCAATCTTCATGTTCAAAAAGCCCTCGAACCCACAACAAATGTATATTTTCTGTCCAGACATAACGGATTGGTCTTTTGTTAAACACTGGATGGATGCCAAGTAGAAACACAATGCACATGTTTCAGAAATCTATAGTTGAACGAAGAAAAAATAATGACGTCAGTTTTGAGTAAAACTGGAATTTTTATACTCTTATTTTTCATCCCTTTTTTATTTTTTATCATGAGAACAGAGTGCTGTATTTGAACAAAATCAATCTATTTAAGATATTTTGTCAAGACAACGTGCCGATATACCTTGTAACGTTGGAAGGACTGTGTGTCTGCATAATTTGAAGGACATTAAGACGTTTTCATTCAGTGTCATTTAATGCGTGTCTGAGTGCAGTGATGTGTGTTTATTCATGCCAGTTGATACATTTGAGAAACATCCCTGCAAGAACTACAAGTATTGCAAACAAAAATGATAATTCTTGAATTAGGCTTAGATCCCTGAGGTAGTGACAGCTGGGCCTTTTTGTGTTTATGAAGTACATAAACACGAGGAAGTGAGGCCATGTGACAAGCTGGAGACGTTGGCTCTGGTGCACAGTGAAAGTCTACGGAAGAGACCATCTCTAGTTTCAGTATTCTGTCTGCCACACTTGTTTTCACTCAGTGGGTGTCCATGTGCAGACACTTCCTGCTGTTACAAATGGCCCGCTGAGTATTAGTGAACACTTTCATCTCCCGCTGCAGCTATAGAGAATATTTTTAGAGCTCATTTCACCTGAAGAGTAACAAGACTTGCAGGCGTGGCAAAGTTTACATGAAGTCAAATATATTGAACGATGTTAATTTGAAATATTGTTGCCTTTATTATCAAGTCAAGGCAGCAACTTAACTTATGACGTGGCCAAAGTGAAGCGATTGTAAATCCCTCGTTGTCTTAACCTGGTGTTTTTGTTGTCTCATGCGTGGGCAGGGATCCGACTTAACTGGAGAAAAATTTGTCTCCACTGATGTCGAGATGCGTTTTTCTACTGGGTCTCTTTAAGATCCGCCCCGTATGAATTTGCTTCAGGTTTTGTGTTTTAACATACTGATGGAGTCTTAGTGTGGAAATTAAGTGATTTTTGTGGCCACGGTGTAACAGTTTTGTCCATGTACAGGAATGTTGTTTATATTGTACACAATGTAAAAATGTCTTTTAGGAATATTGGATAATGTACAAACTATGTATAAACTTTTATCTATTGAACAAATAATGCCATTTTGGGGGGTGGGAGGGTGAGAGTGTCGAGCATCTTTTCAGCAAATAAATATTTGGAAATATATATACATTAGTCTATTTAGTTAAAGATAATGTACAAGTTCCTGTTTGTCACAATAATGCCACCTTGTGGTAGAAATTAGGCGGTGGTTCACTGTGTGGGTGCACTATTTCAGTATCTGTTACATCAACAAAAGGTGTTTTTCATTGGAAGAAATCTTTATTACATTATTTCAGAGGGGGGGAGGTCACAGCTGGTACAGAATCTTCAAGGAAATTAGGTGATTATTTTTGTTGTATGAAATGTAAAGTAAAATACAAATATAAAAACATCTTGGCATTCTATGCTTGTCCTATAGCAGTGGTTTCATGGTTTTACATTGACACCTTTAGTGTTTAGGAAAGATTACTTTTCTACGTTCAGCTTCAACATTCCTCAACTTGAAATCCCTCAAACACTTCAATTACATAATCTTAAAAAGGCAGAATGTTTCTGGTAAAAATATTTTATGCTGAAAAGAAATGTAAAAATGCAAACTGTCTCAACTTCATACTGCAAACTAACTGTATAAACAATATACTCATCTGTATAGTCTGCATTTTGCAGTGAAGAGTATAAAGGGAAAAAAAAACATTTCACCAGCTAACATTGTTTCCCCCAGAATTTGAAAGATGATTTTAGTTTTCCACTTGTGAGCAGCTCCTCCATTTCCATTGCGTTGTAGGAGAATAGTTTAACAACATATTCAAGTCATTTTTTTTAAGTACCTTAATGTAGTTACTGTAAAAGTGAACAGAATACATATTCAAAACCCTTTTGAGAATCAGCGTGTCGTATGAATGTAAGACAGTGTTATGGTTCAATGCAGATATTGAATCATTTGTTCTTTTACCAAAAAAGTACTTGTAATGAGTATTTCTTTCTACTCAAACACAGATGAGAAGATTAAAAAAAAAATCAAAACAAATGCTAAGTTGAAAAAAATAAATAAAAGCATAAATCTATAAGGAAGATGTTTTACTGTCATCAGAATAAAGATATTTCTCCCTCCATAGAAAACAGACAAAACAAGTCAAATTAATACCGGTACCTCCCTCTCTTTCCTCCATGTCCACCTTGGTTCCATCCACCCCCTCTCCAACCTCCACCTCCTCTTGCACTACCTCCTCCTCCCCAACCACCACCTCCTCCCCTGCCTCCCCCTTTTCCTCCATCTTGCCTTTTTTGCCAGGTTGGCATCTCAGGAAGTGGGGCTTCAATCTCTGAGGGACGTCCTCCTCTGTCTGGGACTCTCCCCATCAGGATCTATGGGTGAGCGAGAAGACGAGAGATGTTGCCCCAGAAGAAAAACATAAGACTTGAGTCGTTCATTTGGAAAGAGAGAAAAGTTCTTATTTACCTTGTTGACGGCACAAGCAGTCTTCTCCCTGCTGGAGCCGCTGCTGGTCTTCACCACATTGCAGATGTCTTCTCTGGCAGCCAGCAGCTCCGCCATATCCACTGTGGTCTGTGGCCTCAGAGAGTGTCTCCTAGGCTGATAGGCCTTCGCCATGCTGTCCACTTTTACCTGTCAAACCACAGGAAAACATAAGATCAGCTTCTTCTCCAGTGATTCTCATCAGTTTAGACTCCCCGGTGATGGAGAAGGATGACAAAAAGCAGTGCGATGTGTGTTTATATAAACGTACCTTGGCTCTGTCTGACCACCCAAATGACTGAACTGTGACATCCAGACGTTTGATCAGCATCTTCCGCCGACACTCATACTCTGAAGACAGAGCTGTGTTTATGTTGTGCAACTTGTCCTGCAGAAATTCAAACAAAACAAGCGAGTTGAATTAAAACACACTTCACATGACATGGTTTGTTGAGATGTTCATCTACTTACCCATTGTTCACTACATAGAGATTTCTTTAGCACTGGGTTTCCAATGGAGCCATTTGGAAGATCTTTAAGTACTTCTTCCATCTACAATCACACACAATGCATTTAATGCATTACCACAATACAGAAAGGAAAAACAACATGGGGATCTAAAATACAGATCACAAGAACAGGTGCAACTCAAAGCATCCAACGGAAGGTCCCCCGAAACAGTCTTCAACAAATGGTAGAGATACTTTGCAGACAGGAACATGGGAATAACTGAGGTGTTTATGGCGAGAGGCCATTGGATGCCGTACACATTGCTAGTAGCGTGTTACAATTGATAAAAAAACAAAAACAAATGCAAGGGAGTTCGTTGAGGTTTTTAAAATCTGTTTGCCATACTATGTTCAAATCTGTGTGTTCAAAGCATGCATTTACAACAAAGACTCCCACAGGATCATTGTGTTGGCCCCGATATGAATACACTCTAATAGTCCCACCTTGTCTTGGATTTGAGAGAAAACTCCAGCTGCGTCCTGCCCTCTGGGCTCTGGTAGGTTCAGTGTTTCACAGATTGCCAGGAGCTCCTGATGCACCGGACTCCTTGCTTGTTGTTTACGGGAGACTCTTCTGCTCGTCACAATCTGCGCTGCCTGGAGCTCAGAGCTTAGAAACACTTCACGAGGAACACAAAAACATCCTTAAGTAACTCACCAATTAAACAGAGCTTTTGGCGCAACCCTCGAAATAAGGAGTATGATTCGATTACATACAGACAAACTTCAGATGATCTTTTGTAGTTCGTATGATGCCCTTGAGGATCCCTGAAACGACTTCTTCACAAGGACAGTGCAACTCCTTCAGCAGACCGCTCATCTCCACCTGCAGGCTTTCCATGTCGTCTGGAGATGGGAGGCAGGGTTTGTGAAGGAGGGGATAAAAGCTTTGATCACCTGAATCAGGCGTGAACGGATGTGGCGCACCTGGACCGGAAGTAACGCTCTCCTCCAGATCACACAGCGGCTTTAACTTTGATGTCAGCCACCGGCACAGGTCCACATACTCAGGCGACGACAAGCCTCCCTCTGCGGCTTCGAGCAGCACCTTCTCCTCCAGCAGAGGACCGCCATAGCTACGGAAGGAGAGAATAGTGGTCAAATAAGCCTAAACGAAACATGTTACGTGGATGTGTCGTTTCAGGCAGCTACTGTACCACTAGCTACCGCAGCCACTCTGTTGTACACACATGCAGACTGAGAAGCATCATTTTGAATGGGACTGCAAAGCTAAACTATGCTATCCTGTGCTATGCGAGCAGTATACGAGCTCACCCGAGCTGCTCTAACGAGTCCAAAATGTCGCCCTCCATCGCTGAGTGTCTTTCTTTTAGTTACTCTTCTGAAAACATGACGACGTTACGGATACAAATGTCAGCACATAGTTTTCGCTCCGATTATTTTTTCTCTCATGCCTTCGGACTGTTCCGGTCGCGTAAGTGAGCCGGGGAGAAACGCGCAACTTTGAATCCATGGTTCCGCCCCGCGAGGTAAATACTCCGATATACTGTACCGCAAAAGAAAACAGCGCTTTAAAAAAGTCAGTTTAAAGGAGTGAAATGTATATTATTATAAGCAAATACCTGTCAATGATAGCTTTTGTCAGTGTTTAATTATTGATATATCAATACCAATTGGTAATAGGACATGTGTCTTTAAATGTGTCCGATGAATGCTTTCAAGGAAGGATGCGAAGGATTACGAACAGGTTGAACCTGATCTGAAATCATTGTGTCTTGAATGCATTGTGTTCGGCGAGATGAATCCAAACGGAGTTCCTGGAAAGTTAACGTATTCTTACCAGACATAAGCTATATTTTATGATCCCATTTCATTTTGAATGTAGGAGAGGAAAATCATAAAATCCGAGGAAATGGATATAATGGTGCCTAAAATGATCTAACATACCTCTTCTTAAATCCGATTGAGTTGTTGTAAACGCTTGTTTTAGTTTTCATTCATCAATCCCTGACAATTACAATTAATTTACACCACATACCACACAGTGGTTAAAAATATATGAGAGGATGAGAAGTGTTGTAAGACGCAAATGGTCTTTAGTTAAACTAAAATATTTCTTTGTAATGTATGCCAATTTATTTTACATTCTCCTTTCACATAATGGTCGGTATATAAGGCCATGGCACGTCCTCGAAGTCTTTAGGCCTGAAACTAATTATTTTCATTATCAATACATTTTTCCGCTGTTTTAATCATTACAGAAAAAAAGTCAACAATGACATTTTTTACTTAAACCCAGACAATAATTGAATATCAGATATTTTCTAGTAATGAAACAAATAGTTTCAGTTCCACTTTTGATAATTATGGTCAAATATATCTGTTTGGATATTACAGTCTGTCTCTGAAAAGCAGAAGTAGGATTTACTGGAGATTTCAGTCAGTAACATTAAACTTGTTTTCACAATACAACACTAATGTTTTTTTCTTTTTACACGGTTAAAGGAATGAAAGAAACACCATGAAGCATACACAGCAAAAGATTAAAACTCACCATTTTATTATGATAATGTTATTTGATATGTCAAATTACAAGTGTATGATGTAACATAAAAACAGTTACAAACATATGTATGCATATTTACATTATATATTTATGAAAAGTAACGAGCTACATCTGTATAAAGAAAATACAACTATGACATGAGTTATTGGGACTATAAATCATATACTTGGTATTCTCGAACCATGAGAAGAAATACCTAGACGTGTAGGAACCAATAAAACCAGAACGAGAGATGTTAAATTATAAAATGGAAACTAGGATGGACGTGAGGCACTTTTTTGAGGTTGTCAGGATGTGAAAGCCGATGGCACTAAGAAACTTCAAGGGGAAAAAAAAATAGATGCACAGGAAAGAAATATGCACACAGAGAGAGTGAAAGAAAGGAAAAAAGAAAGTAAAACAGGCAGTGTTTACAGAATAGTTAAGAGTAGTACCATTTATACTGCAAGTTTCAAAACACAAATGTCTTCCACTATTTAGAACTAATCACATAAATGTTACATCAAGCGCTGTAAGATGAAAAAAAAATTACATATAGTATCATCAGTGCACCAAAGCATTGGAGAATTGAAACATAACCACTCAACTGCTGTGAAAAGTAACCGTTTAAAACAATACACTGAAGAGAAACAGGTTTATATAGCTTTTTTCTTTTTTTAATCTACACAATGTCAATAATGTACACTTGTATGCATTCCCAAAGATATGCACAATTTCCAAGATTGAAAGAGGATAAAAGACTAGCAGCAAAGTGGTTAAAACTGAAGTCTTATATAATGCAGGTCAAAAAAATATATATATTAAAGCAGACAGACACATGTTGCATATATAATACAGTACATGACAGGAAGTTGCACTGTGCTGGTTAATGCAGAATGAGAAGTGTTATTTCAGCATTCTCTACACTTTGTATAAATGCACGTCCTACATTTTGCTTCTCAGCCAGCAAGTTTTCATCAGATTCATCAAACCTTGGTTCAGCTTGCAAAAATGCAGGGCAATCCAATTACAATGGGAGAATATGACAACCAACCAAACATTTGGTTACACACCAACCCCGCACGCTGGAAACGCACACACGCACGCGCACTCACTCACACTCACACACAGTAACACTCGTGCACCCACACACATGCACAAGTGTCCACTTCATCAAGCAGAGCAATCGAACATGTAAAAACTCACCGTCATGGTTATATGCTGTTGGAGAATTAGGGTTTAACAGTCGTTCATAGCTGATTTTCTCTGTCAACACAATAAAATTAGTGATTGTATCTAGCAGCTTTATATGTACATATATACGTGTACATACATATGTGTATATATGTATACATACATGTATACATATGTATATATATATATCAAACTTTTGAAACAAGTGGACTGCCACTACTGTACCGTGTTAGCACTATCCTTCCTTCTACCGTACAAAACTAGAGAGAAACTCTTATTAGAAGCTCAATAGTAGTTTCCATCACAAACGCCCTCTACTTTTCAATGTGAAATAATACTAAAAGGTGACCTATGTACATAATGCTGTCAATTGAAGCTACAGTATATGCTGACAGCAACGATAAATACTTCTCTATCTTTAAAATTTCAAAGACAAAAAAAGATGGGATTATTATCAGAACTTAAATATAGTGTTAAGTATTTACAGGTTGTTTGGAGTTTGGTACCAGGGGTTGTTCGTCTTGCCTATGGAGCGTTTAAAGTGTCCCGTCCCGTCACTGACTCGGTCTGCGGAGAGGTCAATGTGTTTCCCACTTTAGAAAGTTTGCATAGAAAGTAAAGGGAGCGTTGGTCGGGGCGGAATTCGGAAAATAAACGCTTCTCCCGCGCTCCAGTCTCGTCGTGACCGAGGCGCCTCGGCTTTATTTTGAAGCAGGAGTGACAGGAGGTGAGAGGAGATGCATATCTGTTACGGTGGCACTAATTTCAAAACATACCAATGCCTTCAGTTTGGGATAATTTCATCAGTTTATTGCAGCTAGTCGTCCAAACGGAGCTGTTGGGAGTTGGTTGTTCAGACTTTTCGTGAGAAAGACGTGTTTAATTTTTTTTTTTTTTTTTTTAAAGTTCTACTCGTATGAGACGGAAATGGGATTCAAACACGGCGAGTGTCCATGTTACCCAAAAGAGCTTAAGAGTAGTTTGACAATTAGGGAATTATGCTTATTTGGTCTCTGGTTGAGTTCGTTGAATCTCGGTTGTTAAATCTGGACAAAGTAAAAATGAGGTTATGAGAGGGGCTGTCTCTCGGCCAGACACAGTAACTTCCTCTGGTTTTGCTCTCGGTGACAACAGAAGTCCAGCACGTGAACCACTGGGCCCATCCAAGAGATGGCCCCACACACAACCCACCATCACGCCACAAATTGGCATTTTACACTCTGTTTTTGTACAAGTTAAACAAATGCGATGTCTCGTGTTAACTAGTGAACTTTACGGGTGCTGGTCGACGGAGCGGTTCCATTTGGACCGAGCATGGCCACAGCCCCCACTCGACTTCTTCTGCTAGCTTCAGCTTCACGTAATCGATCTTCTAATCTGGCCTTCAAGAAGAAAGCAAATAAGTGAATTCCCAGTTTGATTTGATGCTTCGGTGGAAACAGGACGCTGTTACAAGTCAAAGCCTTAAATCACACAGTCAGTGGGGACGTTACAGGACACCAAATCAACAGTGCATATGAAGACCTATGCACACACACTCTCTCTCACACACACACACACACACAGTCACACACTCTCACATACATAACACCTGTATGTGTTTGTTTTTTTAATAGCTAAGATGCTCAGCATTCCTGAAACAATGTCATTCATTCAGGGTCTGTTAAATAAAGACTTATGGAAGCGGTGGACTTTTGAGGGACAAAGAAATACATTTATACGGGACATGAGGGGGAAATAAAACAAAGAATAAAAAGGGTTTATGGGACAGACATGGAAATTTGGAGAGGGTGCTGCAACCAAAGCTTGGAGAGCAGTGCTTTCAGGAGGGGCTTTCCCAATACCAAATTGAATATTACATTAGAATAATTTATGTACAGACTCATTTAAAAATCTGAAGGATTCTCCGTAAAAGAATTACCTAATTTAAGTGCCTCATCATTTAAACCAAGGAGCACTGAAACCCCTTTACTCACCGAAACAAAACTTGCTGGTTGAGCAACATTTCAGCTTTTGTTCCACAAATAATTATAAAATGAGCAGGAAAATAACAAATAAGAAAACAAAAGCACCAATTTCACTACAGCAGTAAATAACTGGACTAAAACTGAAATTCACTGGGGTAAATTAAATTGGCATGTATCCGTTTCAATTTAAATGGTTCAAGAGGTTTCTAATGCTATTTTCATGACGTGGGAATAAACATATTTTGGGGACCTCGGCATGGTAAAGTCACTACCATTTCTTCCCTTCTAAGCGTGGAATCGATCCCTTTATTTTGGAATGCAATCAAATGGTCCGACTCACCTTGGAAAAGCAAGGGGATCATTTTAACATCTTAATGAATGTCAAAAGATAAACCAAGCTGGGCCTCCAAAGACAAGCTGTCACCTTTTGATTTTGTTTTCAGCATTCCATGGAAAGGAAAAGGAGGAATTGGCCATTCATCCACCACAGAAACATCTCGAAAATGTTAAAATGGTGGTTAATGTACCACAAGAATTTTAGAGGACTACCTTTACTCAGGGTTGGGGGTGGGGGGGTTCCATTTCTAGTGCACTTTTCTCTGTCTAGTAATTACATTGTCATCAAATGCTTAAGCCATGAAGGAAAGGCCACTGTTACCCAACTGTAAATTCACAAAAAAGCAAGAACATATCCCTTTTAGCATACTCAAACAGCAAGTATTTTTTCTGAACGCAGAATAGTTTTGTTTTCTTTTTTCGTCATTAAGTTGTCGCTCTCTGTACAAAAGACAAATTTCCTTCATAAAGTTACACATTTCTTGTAGTAGAGTTCTGACATTTGTCGCCTGGCTTTGCCAATGCATGAGTGTGAATGTGAGAGAGAGGTGTGTGTGTGTGTATGTGTGTGTGTGTGTGTGTGTGTGTGTGTATGTGTGCGTGTATACAGGTGTGTTTAGTAACATCTCCAAGTCTATTAATCTTGACGCTGCCTCCTCTTTATCTCCCCAGATTAAGCTCCTGAACGTAGCTTGATGCTCAGAGCTCCCACAAAGCATATGGTTTGTCCTCCACTGCTGCTTGTCGGCGACAAACACAAACTGAAATCTCCAAAAGCCCTCAGAGCTGGGGATCAACAACATATCACCCCGTCTGAGAGGGGGAATGAAAAAAGGATGCCGGCTTTTTAATTTTCCGCTTTTATCCACTTCCTGTGTTAGCTAGCTTTGAGGGTGTCCCAGAGTCCGTCGTCAGGTCACCCCGCGGCCTTGTGCTTGCCCCCGCAGCAGCGGCAGGCCTCGCCACAATGGTGGCAGGCGCGCAGAGGCAGGTAGCAGCACATGCAGGGCGCGATGAAGGAGAGCGCCACCAGGGCCAGCCAGCGCAGGCAGAACTGCTCGTCGGACGTGTCACACGAGCAGGGGTCTGAGAAGTCGCCCTCGGAGTCGGACATGCAGTGGTACAGCATGCTCTCGGCGCACAGCATGCAGCTGACTTTGTAGATGCACTGCTTGATTGGGTCGGGGGCGTCTTGGCACTGCCCCCGCCAGTTGTCTTCGTGGTTGAACATCTCCCGACAGTAGATGCAGCGCGAACGCTCGCCGTCCTCTCGCCGCCGCCGGCCCTTCTTGGACTTGATCAGGGGCGAGGGCTGAGTCTTGATGGCCGTGTCCTTGCCTAAACCCAGCCCGATACTTGATCCAATGCCAATTCCAGTGCCAGAGTGGGAGTCCCCGCCGGGGCCATCCGGAAAGAGGTACTCGCACTTCTTACTGTCCAGTTTGTGGAAGGTGGTGGGGAAGTCCTCGCGGTCGTTCTCCTGTTTCCACATGACAGGGTGGCGGTAGTCCTCGTAGCCGCGGATGAGCACGTCTTTGCGTGGGTTGATGCGAACGATCTCCTCTTCGTCCATGTGAAAGCTGACATGACGAGTCGACTTAAAGGAGACCTGAAAAGAAATTGAGAATGAGTTGGATGACTGGAAAAAAAAAGAATGAAATGGGTTTTTGTTTTGTCGTAACCAAATATAAATAAATACACCACTCATTGAATTTCATCTCAGCAGCATATGATTAAAAAGACCTGTGGAGGCAGGTAGCGGCGGTTGCTGGAAGTGAACTCGTCGAAGGGTTGGGCGCGGACGTAGCAGCCCCTGAACGGCTCGGTGGAGACGATGTTGTTCAGCTGAGAGAAGGGCTCTTTCATCGGGGTGCAGATAGAGGGAGGCTCATCACACACCTGGAGACAGACAGGAAACAAAATCTGAGAAGAACTCATACATGTTATGACTCGCATCAAAGAAACTCAAAACATCTGTCATATAATAACAACAAATCAGTTAGTTACATGACTGAATGACAAGTTGGTTGACGCCCTCAACATCTCTCGTTCTCACGGTCCGTGTCACCACCAAACTGTAAAAAGCACTATTGGTCGTTGACGTCTTTGACACAACTGTTTGGACTTTGGATGTGGGGGCTGTGTGTGTTCCACTTGTAACCACCAGGGGGCACGCTGTGCCCACGCTTGGCCAAATGACTGCACTGTGTGGTGATGACTCAAGGCCCTTCTGTTAAGAACTCAGAGTTCTCATCAGCCTTGCATGTGTTCCCACAAACATTTTAACTGATGCAAAATCTACAAACACAGGCCGAAAAAAAAAAACGAGGCACTTGAAAAAAGAAAAAAAAAGAAAAAGCAAATTAAAAAGAGAGAAAAATGTTGGAAAGCGTTTGAAGGCGGAGCGAACATTCCTTCCTCCTAACGCCAAGCGATCTCATAATTACAAGAGGTAAGCTCAGTGTTGACATCAATCAAGAGACGTCTATAAATAACGTCTTGTGAATGCCACAGTCTGCATCAAACACATTTGAACACGTAAACACAGGGAACAAATGCATTTCTAGAAATGAAATAAATAGTTATAGATCCAATCAAAGTGGTCTAATACTTCAGTACTCATGGCAACAACATCAAAAGTGATGGCTATTCATGATTCATGCGTGCAGAGGTGATGAGCGATGGGGGAGGATTGTCAGCCATTACATCAAGAGCTGTGTGATGATATTTCATGTCCGGCATTATCTCAGCAGAACCACTTGTATAATTTCCAGCTATACATGTAAATGATTTTTTAAATTTAAAAAAAAAAGCAGATTTGGGGATGATTCAATTCAAAACCTTAACTTCCGTTGCGCTTTCTTTATCAACAAAGCCTTTCCAGATAAACTGTCTGAACATGATCTAAATAAACTGCACAAATAAAAGGGTCTTCAAGGTTATATCTCTATTCAAGTCCCGCTCAGAAATACACAAACGTGGACACACTCCGAGGCGTCTTCACACGTACGAGTTCGATCCAACCATATTCAAGCGCTGTACACAGCTGTCCCTCTTTTCCCACACACACCCCGACCTCATCAAGGCAGGGTTAGTCCTCCTCTCTTCTCCTTCACCCACCCTCTCTCTCTTTCTCTCTCTCTACCTCTCTCTGCTCTGCGTGTGGAGGAGGCTGCTGGCTCTGGTTAGTCAGTGCCGTGTGTAAAGTAGCCCACGCCAGTGCTTTAACGCACAGCGGAAATCTGGTTTGCTCCCAGCTGCTGCTACAGTAATTACTGTCCTGTGGTTGCTAAGAGATGCTTCCTTTGACTTCTTTTTTTTCCCTCTCTTTCTCTTCTGCCCCCCCCCCCCCCCCTCGCTCTCTCCTCCGCTTGCTTACCCCCCCTCTAGACTGCTAACACATGGTGTGTGTATGTGTGTGACTTTCCTCCCTCTTTGCCTCCAAACATACCAAGTGGTGTAACACACATCCACAGCGTCTGCAGGGGAATGTGAGGAATAGGAGACAGTGGGGAGAGAGAGAGAGAGAGAGAGAGAGAGAGAGAGAGAGAGAGAGAGAGAGAGAGAGAGAGAGAGAGAGAGAGAGAGAGAGAGAGAGAGAGAGAAGAGAAAGAACAGAACAGGAAAAAATGACTTTGTGTTGTTTTTCGTGTGCGCGCGCGTGTGTGTGTGTGTGTGTGTGTGTGTGTGTGTGTGTGTGTGTGTGAGTGAGAGAAAGGGAGAAAGAGAGCGAGAGGCCAAAGAGTCTGCCGAGGGAATGTCATAAACTAGCTCCAGCTGGAGAAATGCAGTACAGAACTTAAAAAGCCAGATGACAGCTGTGTGTGTATGTGAGAGAAAGAAAGGAGAGAGGGATGAGGGGTGTGGGGGGGAGGAGGGTGGGGGTGAAATGGGAAACAGACTTGGGCTTCCTTTTAAAGCGTTTGCCGTTTGCCTAAGCCCCACCATTCAAAGGCATGCGTGGGGGCCAATCTGGAGCTGAGCTGACCCTAGAGATGTGGCTGGGTGAGGGAGGAGAGGAGAAGAGGGGAGATGAGGGATGGAGGTGGTGGGAGCCAGGGGCAACATGGCTCCACACCAACATCAAGGACCCATGCACTTCCGCCCTCAAAAGGCACAGAGGCTCAGGACAGCGAAGGCTGGGGTCGACCCACATACTGGAAACCTACAGACGAAGCTAGATCTCTGCGCCAGACTGGGGGGAAAAAAATGGAAGAAAAGATGGTGCACATGGCCGGGAAGTTTGATCACAGAGACGAAATGCTTTACGTCTGCATAAATGTTTCTCACTCTCTAAACATGGCGCTCGGCTTCAATGAGGCCGACCATGAGTGCCGCTCATCTGTCTCTTGTTAAAGTTACAAACCAGGAAGTATGGCCAAGTACCGGGCTCCTCCCCGTGTATCCCTTTGAACAAAAGGTTGGACATTTTGGGAAATACGCTAATTAGCGTTGTTGCAAGTTTGATAAGAAGTTCGAGACCACTCTATGTCAGTTTAATATGAAGCTACAACCAGCGGTTAGCTTAGCGTTAAGTCTGGAAACAGCTAGCATGACTCTGTCCAAAGGTAACAAAACCAGCCTTCCAGCACCTCTAACGCTCACTTGTTAGATCTTGTATAAAAAGTGATTTATTTACCCCTAAACCCCCCGAATAAAACCACAATGTGACGTTCTTACACTTCGGGTTTTGTACTAATAAAAACACGGTGATGTTAATCACAGAATTTGTTGCTAGAGCCAGGCTAGGCTAGCTCTTCTCTGTTTCCAGTCCTTGTGCTTAGCTAACCAGCAGCTGGCTGTAGCATTTCATATTACAGACGCATATCAGAGTGGTATGACTCTGCTTTTGAAAATAAAATAAAAGCCAATAAGCACATGTTCCAAAAAAATGTCAAACTAGTCCTTTAAAACTCTGTTCCCTCGGGCTCTGAGGAGCTTTATGAAGCTTTGCTCAAACCAAACCAGTCTGAAAGTTTCTGGTCTGTGTGAGGCTGTAAAAGTCAACTGGCCAACAAAACCTCTGTGTACTAAACTGATAAGCGAAAACTTCCTGCCAGCGCTAAATTAGATGCGGATGTTTTCTTGTGGCATTTGAAGAAGAAAAAAAAAAAAGAAAGAAAGAAAGAAAGCAACACATTTGTCTTTGTACTAGCGGAAGGACTGTGGTGGTACAGCGTAATTCCTGGCAGTGGGTCATCCCAGCTGAGAAGAGTGTTGTGCAACCATGTTTTTTCTTCTTCTTTTTAATACTGCTAACATATGTTGCATGTGCATATAATGTGCGTGTGCGTCTGTGTGTTTTTGTGTGAGAGGAAGAATGTGGTAAGTTTGTGGAGGCCATACAAGTGGGTGCTGAGCCTTAGTGGGCAGGATGTGGGTGGAGGAGACGTCTTGAACGCATGTAGATTGACACACTGACACTGACACACACACACACACACACACACACACACACACACACACACACACACACACACACACACACACACACACACACACACACACACACACACACACACACACACACACATGTAGCAATGCAAGGCTATCACAAATTCCAGTAAATTCTGAGAACGCAAGATGTTTTTCGAGATGTCTGAATCTAATCAAGGAACTAAACCGTGCTTGATGGTGACCTCCCATGCTGATGAGACGCTGGTGTCCGGTGTCTCTACAAGGTCAAAACAGAACCTTTCAAAAAAGGGGGCCATCAATACCACAAACTAAAGACGAGAGGACAGAATTTTTGATAAATATTTTTTCTACACTAAACACGACTTCTTCCATAGACGCGGTTGTGGAGCCATCAGGTCACCTGTGCAAACAGTGACGTGACTTTATGACGGAGCATAAAGCAACACACCTTGCTGTGTGCTGGTATTCGCTGGTTCTCTGGCTGCAGCACTTGCCACTGGTTTACTTCTCTTTCTCTGGAGCCCAGGTCTCCGACCGCAACATTCGGATGCCAAATCACCATGGTGACACCCTCAGTGGCTCACTCACTGAACCTTGTGAACACCCCCCTCGGCCCCCCCCCACGCCCCCTTCACCCCCTACCGCTGCCCCCCCCCCCCCCGCTGCCTAGCAACAGTGGTGCCATTGGATTTCCTGTATGTTCAGGCTGATTCCTTAAAGAGGAACTTTGCCCCAGGAACAGGAACACAACTCCTCCTCCTCATCTTGTCCACACCATGCAGGATGTAAGATACTCGACAGGTCAAAGGTGATGCGAAGCCTCTGTCAAGTGCCAAAAACTAAGTCCTGTGAGGTACGGTGACACCTCCAAGCTCCAGTTTAAGCTTGTTGAAGTCGAGTGACATTTTCAATAAAAAGGTAGTCAGCAAAAACTAGTAACACCATGCAATGCGCTGCGACACGATTTTTGTGATGCGTCTGTTGATCCTTTCGTGCGTTTTGAAGCTGTAGACACAGAAGAAATGACCAGCGTCGAATCAACACCTTAAAACAGTGTCAACAGTAATTCACTCTAAGTTTAACAAAGGTAGCACCTGCTGCAGGACGGGTGTATGTATTGGATGGGTTCTTGTCCCTTCTGTGTTTCGTGTGCATTACAGGAACGGCCCTCCCTCCCACGTACGTGTCTTTTCACCTACTTTGCAATCAGAAGGAGAACAGGTGACTGGCGTTCCTGTAACAGGCCCCGTATCTTAAACAAATGAACATGGGCGTGTAGACCTGGACTATATACCCACTGCCTGTCTCTGCTAAAAGGAGACCACGGCATTCTTAATCACACATGTCGACAGTCAATGGAGTGCCACATGCCGGGAGCAGGGCAACTATATACAACGCATAATGCACCTTCGCAGCTTTCCACCTGTCAACAAAAAGAGGCCCAGCTCATGAAGAAACCCGTGTGGAGAACAGTGAAATCACAGAGCTGCTTTTGAACCACCAGATGCTCACCCGAGGCAATATTTACTATATCGGCATCCATTGTAATGAGAGTGACAGCTCCCAAGTCAGATTGAGAGAGACAGCTAAGACGGCTCCAGCATATTGTCTGGTCAACACCGAGGTCCACCTCAGGGTCCGACCGGCGCTGGTTAAACACCTTTAAATCTCCTAGAACAACTGTGAGAAGACAAAGACAGGTGTCAGCACCTGGGTGGGACGCATCAGGGCTCCAACACGTGGCTCAGGTTCAAGATGTGACCCGCCTCCGATTTAAGAGTGAAAAAGATAAATCTGACTTTACAGAAACCGACAAAGAGTGCCCTTTAACATTTAAATCATCAATTCCCAACCCTGTGACACAAAGATACTTAGTCGAAAATGAATCATGTTTTGTTTGTGAATGGGTTTTACTCTGTGGGACATTTTCTATAAAAAAAATAAAAAAAACGTGAAAAAAACTCGGAGCCAAAATAAATGTAGCTCGACACACTCGGAGAGAGACGGCTGAACTCCTCAAAGTTAGCAAGATAAACACGGCCTCATGTGCACGCGCATGAAAAACATATTCTTAGCCAAAACCCCTCAGCTTTAATCTCACTCACCGGTAGTCCGTCCTCAGGAATATCCCCGTCCCCGAACGGCCGACAACCTGGAAGGAAAAACCAAGAAGGGAAAAAGATTAGTTTACTTTATACACTCAAACCAAAGCAGCCAAACTTGGAGAAAAATAAGGAATACGATGAAATACTAACACCGCACTATCTGTCGATCGGTATTGAATTGGCGTGTATCTTGATTAAAACCTCTTCACGTCGACATGTAGCATTTTAGAGCCCTACATTGCTAAATGTCATTGACAAATACAAGGAGTTTAACCACAAGGGGGCAAACCTCAAGAAAACACCAGTGAAATCGTTTGCCACGCATCCACCTCCTTGTACTGTTATTAAACCTCAGCTGCGTTTGTAGCAATATGTGTATTTATGTTGTATCTATCAAAACCATTCCACTCTCAATGGATGAGTTACACTACCAGGCATGTTTGAGTCAACAGATTTACATAGCTGATTCTTGTCAGGCCAGAATATCACAAGACTTCTGCTTTTCTTTGACTGCAGCCTAATGGGGAAATGAAAGCTGCTTTGTGTCAGTGGGGCACACAGAAGTTAATGAAATATGCATGTCGAGAATAATGTAACCCCGACCTCGGATGAAACGGCACGGGCCATTTCCAAGTCCAAAACACCTCGTCTGCTGACGCTGGAGTCAGAGCTTATGTTTCAGGTATCAGGCCGACCGTGTTACAGCTTTTCATTACCACAGGGAAGGAAACTGTGGAGACGTTGTAACTCGAGGAAAGACACCAATATTACTGATATTTTTACACAAAATGCCGTTTTGTTAGACCCTTTTCTACTTAAAAAGGAGGGTGACATTTTTCACATTGAAACGCTCCGTTGTTTGGGAGACAATACTGTTGTCCAATACTGCATTATAACTGTCCTAAGTGAAAGAAACAACCCAAAAGTATTTAAATGAATCTGAAAGGCTGTTTATACAGCAACAATGATGCACATTATTTATGTGTAATTTAGGAGTTGCTGTCATTTGTTGTAATACTGCATCTCTGGTCTTATTTTTGAGGCCACTTTAAAGTTTTTCAGATTTTCTCGACTCTTTACCTTATATGGTTGGAAATGGATACAATTATGTCATACAACAAAAGTGACGGAAAATGTCAATAAAAACACATGCTGAATGAAAAAAGACACCTGGCTCCAAATCTGTTATGATATGTGGTGCAAGTTTAACTGCAGCCGGTAAATACAGTTTAAAGTGAATAACGTGAGAAAGAGACACCATTTAAGCATGATTAGTACTGGAAAGGAAACTTGATTATGTCTGTTATACCTGTGCAGTATGATTATGATAAAAAGTACTATTTATTATAATCAGCCTTAGTAAACACACAACACTAGTGCATGTGTAAAGGAAGAAAACCTAGTGCTTGATTTTCATGGTAAAAAAACGCTGTTGTAGAAACTTAATAGAGGAGAAATGGTGGAAGCTACAGTTTTAGCATTGTTGCAGCGAACAGGGATTAAACCATTCCCACTGGGATGATGGGGAAACTGTTTGTACCTGGGGCATCAAGAGATTCTTTTTCAAACTTAGCTTCACTTAATTAGGAGCACTGACGCCTCATTTGAAGCACAGAGTCTGTCTGCTGCATCCAGGGAGGGACTGCAGCTGAACCGAGGCCAGGAGGACGCACCGGGCTCGAGTTAGGCCCGTTAGGTCTGTCCGTCAGTCCGTCCATGTGCCGCTGAATCACATGGATGAAAGGTGTTTGTGTGTACGCGTCTGTATGCATTTCTCCACTTCATGAGAAAACGAGGCTTCCTGCAGCACGACTCTGGCAGTGCCGGGCCGCGAAGCTGCCTGAGCCATGTGCCCGCCGTTGCCATGGCAACAGAGGACTGCAAGACTGATACACACACGTGAGAGCACACACACACACACACACACACACACACACACAGGCAAAACATATTCTCTCTTGCTGCCTCTTCTCTATCCCCAACACACACACACACACACACACTTACGCAGCAGTCCAGCAGCAGAACGATGCAACAGGAATACAGAAGAACCTGCCCGAGCTGAAGAGAGGCATTACACAACAGCAGAATACAGAAGATGCCAGGAGAGAGAGGGAGAGAGAGCGAGAGAGAGAGCGAGAGAGAGAGAGGGAGAGAGAACTGGGGAGACAAAACTCACCATCACCTGCTGTAGCTGACATTCACAGGAAAGAGTTGAAGCATTTACTAGCAGACAGACACGGTGCAGCCACTGAGTGAGGCGGCGGGAATGTGTTGAATCACACTGACCAGCTATCAGACATGTTCAACTTTATTCCCGGCGCAAGCACGATGTTATGTTGAGTGAGCAAGGGGCTTCAACTATTATTTTCATTCAGATTAATCAAATATGGGCAGTTTATCTTAAAAATAATGAATTGACCTTCAAAATGATTTTCTAATGTATATATATATATATATATATATATATATATATATATATATATATATATATATATATATATATATATATATATATATATATATATAAGATTAAGTCAAAACCAACCAAGAGACCTGACCTCCGATAAGACACTGTCGCTCCTCTCATTATTATAGCGTTATGTTCATAGCAAGCCAGGATGGTTTAGACTTCAGAGTGATCATCTTCAGCTATTTGCAAAGCCGGCCTTACAGCTGTTGCCCACGCTTACCTTCGACCTAAACTATGTGTGGACTTGTGCCCAGGAAGTACAAATCGCAGATAAATGCTCGTGGGCAAGAGGCGACTGATGCCTGGTGGTGATAAGCCTTTTACGAGATGTTCTGCTGCACCTTCTCTGTGCTCCCCAGGGTTCCCAGGTCTAGAGAGTAAAGGAGATTATATCTCCCCGGCCAGCCAGCCTCTTGTGTAACGTGGTGCTGGGTGGCAGATTGCTGAGCTAGCGATTCTCCTGCTAATTGGGAGGACTTTGCAACCTCTGGCACTGCACTGAGAAATATTGCTTAACTAAACTCGATATCACTAAACTCCACCCAAGTGCACTATCGAGTTTAGCGTTTTTTAAATAGTATAAATGCCACACTGAACACAGACAAAACCGACAAGTGTAATAACATTTTTTCCCACCCGACTAGTCAGTCCCCACACTTGAGACACAGAAAAGCCAGACCAACAAGTTCCTTCTGACTGAAGCTCTGCCTCCATCTCAGGTTGCCACCCATTCTTTGCGTCCCAACTCCTGCCCCCTCTTCCTTACCAACGCTCCCTCCCCGTCCCATATAAACCCCAGCGTGTTGTCGTGCCAGTCTCAACAGGAAGTGGAGAGTTTATGTGGGCAGCTGGCACAAGATAACGGGGAGGGTGGAGGGTGGAGGGTCATGCTCGGGTGAGTGAGCAGGTAGCAGTGGGCGGGTGGAGGGAGTCATCAATGCTAATCAATGCTGTGCATCTCCCCTAGAACAGATGCTAGGTCAGCCATTACAAGCCAATGACACGCAGGCAGGGATACAGGCTGTTGACGCCCGCTAACAGAATGCATACCATGTTCATACACATATGTCGGTGTCATTTTACATGTACTGGATGTCGGCCAACACACAAAGTATTGTGCAACGTCTGAGAGAGAATTTCATTCCAACCTGGTGTTTTGTTCTTGAGTTCCCAAAAACATGTGTGCACCATTAACGACTCACTAGCACACACAAGCACACACACACACACACACACCTTGGTTGATGTCCTCAATGGCCCGACGTACGCCCCGGTCGAAGGCTCGGGCGTCAGCAGGACTCTGGAAAGTCAGTCCGAACTTCTTGTCGTTGATCCTCCAGTGGTGGAAGATGGGGTTGACCTTGTTGTATACGAGGCCTTTCTGCAGGACACACTCCAGCACCACCTGTCAACACACACACACACGGTTTGGAGAGTGAAACAATACAATTAAGCACTCAATGGCATCACATTTATATCTGGTCAAGCGCCATCAGAATGCAGACAGGCAGCTGCATTATTCAAGTGGTTTAATGATGACGCTCACAGGGGTACACGCGTGTAAATCTGTCATCTTACTCCTCACCTCAAGTTGTTTTAATGCGCCACATTCAATCATTCCACAGCAATGTGAGTAAGATAGAGTAGGATAGAGAGAGAGACAGAGAGAGAGAGAGAGAGAACTACACATAACTCGAGAGTTTCTAAAATAGAAAACGAAGAAGAAGAAAAATCACCCTAAACCCAATAATTTCACATACTTCTTTGGAAAATTTGTAAAACACATTCTAAATGGTGGGGTTTTCATTACAGATGATGATAAAGTTGGAGAGCAGTGGTGGTGGTGGCGCGAGAAGGGGGGGGCGAGCATGTTTCGGAGCCAGGCAGCCCAAGTGTGTGGCAGAGAGACTGTGTTTCCAAAGCCTATTATTAATCAGGGCTACTGGGCCGCCTCCCGGCCTTCCTCTAGGCAGATTAAATGAAATGAGAGACGGCCATTACAGTCTTTGAGGTTTTCTACCGACGTGCACGAGAGGTGGCTTAATGGGGTGTGAATGTGTGAGCGTGCGCGTGGTGATCTGCGTGAGAGAATGCGTGAGCACAGGAGCCGGTGTGATGAAAAGCTCAATGACTCAATAAGTGCCACACTGTGCATCTTTGCAGTGCAAATGCCTCGTCAGAGGAGGACGGTCACAGGCCGATGCTGGTCTCGTGAAAGCAGATGGCACCGTTCCCCCGTCAATCTGGACAACAGTCAACGTGCGCGCTTTTAAGCGGTTGATACGTGGCAGCTGTACGAGAGGTTGGCGATATGCGATATGCGAGTCGGAGAGGGTGCACACAGGTCTACATTTCATTCTGAATGTCTGAGCGAGAGACGTGTTTTGTACTCGTGGACTCGGTGTACCGCGACATCCTTTTTTTCCGGCGCGCGGAAGATGTGTCTCACGATATCTGTCCCCGCGTCACTGTTACATGTTATGCATACATGCCTCCCCAAGAAAAGCAGGGGCAAAGGTTAAGCCTGTTTGTTTATCCAGAGCCAGTGGATGAGGGGAGGAAAGAAGAGAGGGATGGATGTGAGGAGGATGGGAAGGAGGAGGGGGGGGGGGGGCCTCTGGGGCTGATTGTGGAGGCGAGACTGAATGGAGCCGTAGCAGGTAAGGTGAGCGCACAGCGAGGCCGACAGAGGAGGAAGTATCACAGTTGCATGGAAGGACGATACTTAACACCGCATTCCACACTGTGCTCAGAGAAAGGAGAGGAGGCGGAGCCACCCCGACAGAAACGGAACAGAGGCTGGAGACGT
Organism: Clinocottus analis; assembly: GCF_023055335.1. Classification (NCBI taxonomy): domain Eukaryota; kingdom Metazoa; phylum Chordata; class Actinopteri; order Perciformes; family Cottidae; genus Clinocottus; species Clinocottus analis. Next base: position 10,767,453 of record NW_027175898.1, read on the forward strand.
TAGAGGAGAGGGACGGAGACGGAGACAGACGGAGGTGAGACGTGCAGAGAGTAGTGAAGAGATAGCGTGAGAGCGGAAATGGAGGAAGAGAGACGGAGAGAGAGAGAGAGAGAGAGAGAGAGAGAGAGAGAGAGAGAGAGAGAGAGAGAGAGAGAGAGAGAGAGAGAGAGAGAGAGAGAGAGACTCCGTTTACATGCAGACAAGAAACCAAGGGGGAGAAATCAGGCCACAATCTATGAACACTGCCTCTGCCAGCAGAATTGTAATCATCGTTTCAAGACTTCTCAATGGCGATGCTCGACATGAAAGGATATATTATAATATTAATGGTGTTGGATTCAAATATAGTCCGGCCAAGACTGCCAGCTAATAAAGCAAAGATCAAAGTCAACCCATCGTATACCATCAAATGACAAGGTTAACAGGAGAAACACGCAGCTGTATCAAGTGGGCCCTTGCCCCAGGGCAAAGCTTTTTAGAGAGAGCCTGGACACCACGTTCACATCTGTATCACATCTGTATCCGTCAGGGGGAGTCACAGACCGCGAACGTCAGGAAGCGAGGTGAGAGCTTAACCGGAGATTTGTCATAATCTGAGAGTCAGTATGGTAAGTAATCATCAACCAATTAGATCTGTAGTTTTTAAGGGAGTGTGAGAATCAGAGGGAAGGGGAGAGAGAGAGAGAGGAGGAGAGAGGGAGGGAGATAGCGAGAGAGAGAAGGGAGAGGGAGGGGGCAAGAAGGAGAGTGATTGGTAGCTATATGGAGAGCCAGCTGAGTCATCACCAGTACACTCTGTGCCGCATCACTGCGCTTATAGACAGATCCCCTCAACCTCTTCCGTCTCCTGTCTATCTGGATCCACCTCTGTTTCCTGCTCTTTGACTACACGCACCTCGTCCCCTGATTCCGCTCATATCTTATGCAGCCGCAGTCGCTTTATTTCAACCCGCCGGAATTGTGCCTTCGTGATTTCAAAATAACCGCATCTCAGATCTGTTATTTCCTCTTTCAAGCTCCTATCAGGGATGCGATATGTCACTGCGCTGTTCTTTGTCTGTCCATTTCTGGCTGAATTAAAAAAATACTGAAATTCTATCACAAGCATGTAACAGCTTTTTTTTGGGAAGGGAGCGGGGGGGGGGGGGGGGGGTGTTTCAGACATAATAAATCAGGTCAAACAACCCAACAAACATTCAGAGGCTCTTCCCTCTCCCAACTATAACATAATTATGGTCTTTTTTATTTACCCCTGAAATCTTAACACCGACATCACCGTTTTTAGACAAGTGCTGATATTTCCCTGCGTTGTATTTTCTGACAATGGCTAACGTATTCTCATGTGGTTTTTCTCTCTGTTGTTTATGGACTCATCACTCCGCCTCTCTTCATCTGATGCCCTCAGACTGTCGGTAGCGCTGTGGTTGACGCCAGCGCCGTGGCACTGGGTGGCATCCCGACAGACCCACATATGGCTGGGTGTTTGTTGTGGTGGCTGGGGGTAGACGCTGGCGGTGATAGGGGTGTTTTTACCACATCCCAGAACAGTTGCCGGGGTCTCCGTGCCATGTCTCTACCCCGTCTGAACAACAGCGTTCCCGTCACACCCTTTCCTGTGCGCCACACACACGCTTGGATAGCAACGCACAAAACACAAACACGGCGTAAACGCAAAACACACATAAAATGAGTTCAATCGAAAAAGATGAAAAGGTGATTTAGACACCCCGCTGTAGAAAAGCCTCCAACGTCAGCTTGTCAGAAGCCACCAGACTCCGAGTATCACGGTGGCCTCATCGCTCTCCTGACATCTGACGTCTCTTACAGACAGATTTACACTCTCATTACCACAGACCAGGATTATCCCAGAGCATCTACCGAATCTGTTTTAGATCTACAACAGAGAATGAGTCCATGACAAGAAGCTCATGAGCTTTACGGCAACCACAGCAAAATGAGGATTAGAAGTACAACGTACAACGTGATCTTTTGGAGCCTCATTGTTATTTTGTGAGGAAACAGACTGACCCCGCACTCCGCCGGTTACATACTTGTATGTGTGCATGCTGTTAAAGGGTGCCAATTATGTGTAAAAACTCAAACTTGTTAATATGTTAGTAAGTTGGCATTAATAACGAGTGAGCTCAACTGCTTTATATGACAATTAACTGAATATTGTTGGGTTTTTGACTGTTTATGCAACATTGGGCTCTGGAAAATTGTGTTGGCCATTGTTCTGCATTCTTTGACCGGGAAATGAAATACATTGTTCATTGCCATACTACAAAAAATATCCAGCTTTTTAAAAATCTCCTTTATTTATGTATTTATTTACACAAACATTTTGAAACTGTAACTGTTTATAAAACAGTCAGTGTGTCGTGTTAAATATAAAATCATTCATCCTCACCGTTGAACTACACCATCTCGGGGTGCTTTACACACAGACATTTGAGATTGTGTTTTTTTTTTTACTCAAATAACACAAAGCATATTTCCCTGGCTTAATCTACTAACATCTACAGTCTTTACGTCGCACATTAAGAAAAAGGAAACACTCATAAAAAAAAGGTAGGCAAATACTAGTGTAATCATGGAAAACCAGAGTGACTGTGAACTTCCAGCACCTATTCCATCATTTAGGTCTATTCCCAGCGCTTTGTGCGTTTCCCACATCCCTCATCCCACATTCTCTTCTCCTGAGTAATCTGCCCTTCTCCCTGATGATATCATCATGCATCACGCAGTTCGCTCCTATTTTCAGATACCTGCGCCATGGAGGAAAGCCAAACAACCACTTCCTGTGTGTGAGTGAGTGAGTGAGTGTATGTGTGTGTGTGTGTGTGAGTGAGACAGAGAGAGGGGAGTCAGGGAAAGGGGGGCTCAGGGTGATCTCATCAGAGTGAATGCACCATCTCTGCTTTGTGCACCTGAATGCGCGTGAAAGAGATGGAATGACTAAACGAGCGAGAATGTAAACACATCAACCGGCTAGTTAACATGTTGGGTATTAATATGATTTCATGCGGGGCAGCAAAAATAATGCACTTCCTCAGTACGAGCTCGAGGTTCGCTTACCAATTTGTCTTTGAGCCTCTCGCCCTTGATGTGAAATTCCACAGCGGTGGGGCTGGGGCTGGGACTGGGACTGGGACTGGAGCTGGAGCTACAGGGGCTGAGGTTGCTGCTGCTTCCTCCGCTGCCTCCACTGTTGGTGCTGCCACTGTCCTCTGCCCGGCTGACCTTATAGACGGTGACACAGCTAAGGCCTCCGCCCCCCAGGGGAAGCCACCCACCGCTGGAGTCATCCCGAGTCATGACCACTGCTCTCACGCGCGCAAAACTGTCACTGTGGAGGAGAAAAGGGAAGGAGAGGGAGGAAGACAGGGAGGATGGAAGGAATCAAAAGAGAGCAGAAAGAGAAAAGCGTTCAGTGAATGTAATTAGTAGTAATCAGCATTTCCCATTTTTTAAGGGGCTGGTCCTTGGAGGTCTTTTCCGGTGACCTTTCATATCCCTTGGATTACAAACATCAATAGTAGACATGAGATATAAAATATCATCCCACATAATTCGGTTGAACGGCAGCACAAACAAGCCTCGGTACGGTACACAGAGGCTACATTTAATGGTTGGTAAGGACAGGCGATACAGACATACAAAGAGGAGATGGGTCTAAAATGTCTATGTCACATGTTTGCAGTAATTTAAAGAGTTCACCACAGGCCACATCAACTGCTCTCATGCTGAACAAAACTAATAAAACTCTGGGGAACTCTGGGTGGCGTCAGAAGTGCTTACTTGCAACAAGCTAGCCAGAAATCTGCAACACAACTAAAAACAGAACGTGAAGGAGCAAAGTCAAGGAATCAACTTTGGATTCATTGTATAATTGGGGTTTTGGAGCGTGATGTAACAGACCACTGGCGAAGATTCTAAAGTCGGAAGCCGTCAGTGTATGTTTAAACCCGGCCGGAGGGTGACTGACCATATGGCCAAGTTCAGCCTCTCTCTGCTGTTGATTCCCAACCTTTCCCCTAAAGCAGGTGGTTTCAAACTAGACAACACATGACATGACAGGGGCTCCAGCTCACAACAACTTCTTTCTTTTCTTGTATCCGCTGATACTGCGGTTACTTGTTTCACTCATCTCTCTCATGACACCTCCAAGGACTTTGAATCACAGCCTAATAGACACGCTATCCATTACAACTTTATCTACATAACGGATTTCCAATAATAATAATATAAAAGCGGGAACAAAATATAGAGGGAGGTTATTCACTGTATTTGCATGCATCACCATCAAAATGTCAGGCAGCCATAAACTAGATACTGTTACCACAATATCCCACCTGAATGTTTCACTATATTGCTCCCAGCATATCAGTAGATTGTGTCACGCCATACTTTAATACACTATTAATTATACATCTATATGTCCGTCCTCTGTCCCTTCACTTAGAGTCAGATGTGTCCCTGATTAGATAACACGGACCACATTGGGCCACCGGAAATAACAAAGGTCAGGGTGTGCTGAGAGCAGCACTTTGCAGAAGCTCCTGGTAACATATTAAGGACAGGGCGAGATCCGAGAGCTAATTACAGACAGGGGAAAGATCTGAGAACCAACAGAAACAGTTGAGGAGAGAGAAGAATGTGACTGCCGGATGTGTTCCTGTGACACATTGCTCTCTGGCTGACGTCCAGGTCGACCAATGAAGGCGACGTCACGGGGTCTGAAACATTTTCTAAAGAATTCATTCTCTGATTGTGGCCAATTATGAAACTAATTATGGGAGAGATCTGTCAATGGATTAAGGGAGAGCGCCGTTGGTAACTGACATCATAGTTAACTAGTAGTTCCTGCTCTGGGAGGAGATCGGCCGTTACTGCCTCTCCGGTCTGAATCTAGGCCCGCTACATAATGCTAACCTTTGCCCTCCTGCCTTCCACACCCTTGGTAAACCTCAGCGCCCAGGTTATTGGTTAGTAATTAATCCAAAAGACAGGAAGCATTAAATCTGAAGCCATGTCTTGCTACAGGTAACACCACAGGTAACACAAAACTAAACCAACTGCCAAAATAGCAAAGCCATACACTCTGTTCTGCTCTATTCTGACGCGCAGACACAAACTCTGGACTAAAGACAATGTACTTCAGCAATTATATCAATAGATATAAGAAAAGCCAAAAACAAACATTGATGCCTCATGTCCCACTCAATAAACCAATTTAGAAGTGTCTTTAAAGCAGCTAATAATCGCTATTCCAAAATAATAATGTATCACGTGACGTGAAAAAGGTCACAGGTAAACATTTGGCAACTGAAGAGCCAGATAGTTTGATCAGGAGTTGGTAGAGACCAAAGCTAGAGATAAAAGAGTCTTTTTTGGACTTGCATTCATCAGAAACAAGACCCGACTCCAAATGAAAAGCTCGATGTTGAAATAAGCAACTGTTTGCCAACGATTTTGTCTTATTAAATTAAAAAGGGTGATAATAGGTCTGTGTTGTGTTAACAACTTGTTTCTGCTGGCCCAACGTGGCCCCCAAAAAAACCCTATTATTTCATGTAAATTAAAGTTTACACTTTCTCATTTTCAAGTCGCTTCTGTTAAATAATTACAATCTATCAAATATGATGAGACTTGTTAATCCCCAACTGCTGAAAAATCCCTACCCCCTAGTCCAACGTCCTGAGTAAACATTTAGTTAGTTCCTTAAAAAGGCAAAGAAAAGGGAACATTTGGAATATGGGTCTATAATAATGACATTTGATTGTTAGCAACCAAAGCTTAGCTGGCTTGCTGGTACATTTTTATATATTCGAGCTGCGAGCCCGTTGGGTCATCTTAAAAAGGTAGGAGGTGGTGAGAAGAAATATGCAATTAATGATTGTTTTCAAAAAAAAGTGTTCAATACGTCTGCCACTACTATTACTGCTGCTGCTTCAAATGAAGGCGATTAGGCAATCATCTGTTGGAAGAGAAAGACAAGTCTGTAAAATAATTGATGGAGTTAATTGCAAGCAGCTGACTGTACATCGATTTATATTAATACCATTTAGATCTGTGATTCATTTGTTGTTTTGACTTTGCCAAAACATTATTCAAACAATTCTTAAGTCGGACTGAATGGCTCAGTTGCTTCATTGATGCTACATCTAGCTAGACGCTGTGCACGCTGTCGCCAGTTCACGGTGTAACAGAAGTGGACAACGCTGCAAGTTCTTCACTTGTTATTTTAATCTTCATGATACCAAGGACGTTTTTCAAATATTCCACAGTAATTCTTCTGCCACTAAATGAGTGAACAGAAAAATAAGCTTCTTTTTTTATTCATTAAAAAAAGAAGAAGAGCAACTATTCTGCCAATTAAACATGAGCAAATTACAGATAGTGGGGCTGGACAATAACCGATAACGAATTTCCACACATTATGAATCTCTCATTGACTTACACATATCACAACTGTCCGTTTCATCTCTCACGTGCTGCCCTCAAGCTTCAGCAGTAACTGGTCGTGGGAGGCTGACAGAAAAGCACGATCACCACTAACTTCCCCCTTGCAAACTCCCGGCAACTCCCATTCTGGTTGCACCTCATAACAGCGCCACAGAAGCAGTGCTTAACCTTACACGAGAACCCCTGCCACCGCAGGAAGAAAATGCATTTTTGAGCAGTATAACAGGCAGTAAAAGAGGGAAATACTGCTGCCGTTACACCCCTCTATGGCCCCTAATAAAGGATGCGGGTGATGGGTGCAGGAGGGGCTGTCAGTCATGCAGGGGTCCCTGGGGTGAACAGAAGGCAGGCGGTGGTGTCGCTCAGCCATGACCAGGGCACAATGACCAGGGCCTGACCCTTCAGACCTACCATCACACACATGCCAGCAACCATGACACTCACAGGGAGGGGGGCCGGGCCCAGAGAGGAAGTTGAACAGTGTATACGCACATTTCTTTAATCCCACTTAAAACACAAACGTCAACATCTTTCGAGGAATATGAGATAGAGCTAAAACCAACTTTCCATGTGGTGAAATGGGCAATTATTAAATGCTTCCCTCCAGTAGTCTTCTGATACCTGCAGGCCAACAACTCAACCCAATCAACAATTGACAACTGTACTATTTCAATAACACAAAATCTTTAAAAAGCAGGGGAATTCAAAAGTTCCACCCGCTCATCTTTTTCTCCCTCATCTAAAAATCTTTCCTTTCTTAAGGTAAAAGCCGTAAGTGGTCCAAAAAGATATTTGAGTGCAACCTGCTGCATCACTCACACACACACACACACACACACACACACACACACACACACACACAGTTCAGAGTGGGATGGTGGAGACAAAGGCTGGCCTCCACGCCCCTTGCTGGGAGCACACAGTCGACTGGACACACAATTGAGAGCGGAAGCAGATCAGCTGGCCAGGGCCTGCGAGCAGGGGGGAGAGGAGGGGGCAGAGATAGAGAGAAAAGAGCCCCCCATTTCAAATTATTCCAAGTTATTCTGCTGGATGACTGACTTCATTTCCGACCAAAAGCAGGAGAGAAAAACAAGGGGAGGGGGGAGAGTGTAACAGAGGACTGTTGGGAGGAGGAGGAGGAGGAGGAGGTGGAGGCTGTGGATGTGAACAGGGTGGAGACCAAGGTGACAGTCAGCAGCTTCAACCCGCATTTGAATATGGCCTTTTCTATTCACAAATGTGATGTGCGTTGACTTTTATGGCATCGGCATCTATACAATATGACGTGTGTATACATACATGCAGTAAGTTAAAATGAGCAACAGTTAGAATGAAATGCATCTTACGATTTTCAAAAACCTAATTTGAAAGCGAGAGCAAAGTAAAACAAAACCATGACTTCAATTATAATTCATCTTCCACTTGAAATGAATTGGGAGAAGAGAAAAGAAGAGAAAGCGTGATGGGGGAGCATGTGCAGACCAGGCAGGCCTGGGCCTCGAGGCCGGCCGCTCCAGTGTGTGGTGGAGAAGGGGGATCCTGGGACAACTATTTCCCAAGTTGACAAAGTGGCCGTTTGTCTGCTGCTCCGGCCCATGGCTCACTGGGCTCCAGTATGCCATCATGCTTTGCTCCTGTCTCAGCCTTGGGCTTCCCACCCCAGAGGGGACTGGTGGAGAGGAGGGGAGAGCCGGGGCATGAGGGAGGGGGGGTATTGAAAGAAAGATAGGAGGGGGAGAAGAAGGGAAGGAGGAGAAGGAAGAGGAGGAGAGAGAGAAAGGATGTGGCCTGAGCCCTGGGTGCTCGCCAAGTCACCCTCCCTTTCCTCCGCTCCGTCTCCCCCCTCTACCCAACCCCTCCCCGGCTGCCTCTCACTACACAATGGCCGCTTCTCTGCTGAAATTTCACGTTATTGGATCCCGGGCCTGGAGTTTTGTCCTCCCACAATGTCCAGGCAGCGGAGCATGCTGCAGGGGAGACACACTCTGCAAGCTAAAAGCTGGAAAACCATTCCTCCTTTCATTAGCATCAGAAAAGGGGAAAATAGCCCCCCCCCCACCCACCTCTTTTTTTTTTCCATCGCCCCTTTTCCTCCCCATCTCTCCCCTGTATCAAAACCGGAGGAAGGCTGTCAAGCTCGGTCAAGCTCCACTAGACCACTTTGGTTTGTCGGACTTTTGAGAGAGGGGGTGAAAATCATTAAAATATCATTGGGAAAATAAACACAAGCTACTTATCCCAATCCGATTCGAAAGATTATCCTCCAAAAGGAAAGCAATCGCAAAGAAAGTAGAGAGAGGGAATCGAGAACGGCTCGAAAATCTATTCTGGGTGTGACTCATTATCTGGTCTTACTTTAATGTGTAGCTATCTTCAGCCGCTGTCTTAAGAGAAAATACACAACTTAAGTTTCCTTGAGAGCTTATGCCCGAAATAAAACGCAAGAAATCTTCATGTACTCAATGTAGATCACCTGCCCAAAGACGTAATCCAAGGGTGTATGTGTAATGTAGTGGAAACATTTGAAAGCAGTTGAGAATTCATCAAAATGGAATCAACCACAAACAAACACACGAGGGGTAACAAATGGCGACTTGGAGCGAAGGTTTTAAGAAGATAAAATTAGCAGTTTCCATTCGCTGAGATCACGCCTCATTGAAGAAATAAATAACATGCAATCTGGGACTCGACCGTCGATTCCAGCAGTGCATCTAATCTGAACGGCGCAAACTTGCTGGCCAATTAGCCACGGTTCAAATCCCCTAAATAACCAGTGGCAAACTCAAGGGCACGGACATACTCAAAACAAACAGCAACATGACCCAACATGGATGCAGTGCAAATTATGACACAAGGCCGGAACAAGACACTTTTGAAGGGGCTGTCGGTTAGCCATTAATAAAATCAGAGCTAATAATGGGACAATGCCTACAGAATCACCAACAGGCAGACAGCATCACAGGCCCGCTACATTAGCTGCAGTGAAAACTAATACGTCGGCTATAGAAAGAGAAGTGAAAGAGAAATTTGCCCTATCTCCTCTCAACACCTCGGGCTGCTGGTGAGTCATCTCCCTCACAAGAACATTCAGCTAAGCTACCAACTGACTCAGGAAAAAAAAAAAAAAGAGAGAAAAGAAAAACAGAACAAGCCTCCTCTGCTGCTGCTGCACCACACAGTGATTCTACACTTCAAATTTACCACCATCCCTTCACAGAAATACCACCTAATATGATGGCAAAGTAACGGATCATAGTCACTTCTGGTAGCATCCGTCACAGACAGCAGTTAGTGGGTCAAATTAGCCTGTAGCCCAAACCGAAGATAGACCTGAAACAGCATATGAATGTCAAAACTGCTCAGTCGGACAGCGTTTCTAACCAACCCCTCTATTACTGGATTGGGCCTGCAACCCCAACAACAATGTTCTAGGTGCCCCTGCACCGTGGCACTATAAATCACAAGGCTCCCACATGTGTATCAAATGCCAAAAAACTATTCGCAAACATCAATCAAAGCTACATATTGAGATGATCTTAATTTCAACCACAAGCATTTGGAAAATTAAAACCTTGCGCTTGCCATTACCAAAAAAAAAAAAGAAAAAAAAGTGGAACCGCAAATTTCGACTGCTTCGTCTTTGGTCTTCTTTGATGTCAGAGTAGTCCCAAGGGGGCGAGAGTCTCCTCGTCATAGTTACTCTGAAACCAAGGGGGAAGCGGAGGGAACAAGGCCGTCGTCTCGCTGTGGGAGAAACCCTGAGTACATCTCTGGCGCAATTTGGGAAGGAAAAACCACCAAACCATGATGATGGCCTATGGACGTGAAGAGAAACGGCTCTGACAAGTTGTAAACCATCACAGCATGCCCCGCTGTTGGGAATAACATAACAGTATTATCAGAACAGAACCAACCTATTAGTCCCTCTTGAAAATCAATTAGACTCACGTTCAATCAGCTTTCCATTCAAGCTATGCCTCTACGATTTGGAGGAATCAAGAAACAATTTTCACAAAGCAATAACAGTCTGTTCCAAATTCTAAATATAGCCACGAGACGGGACAAAATCTGATCAAAAGTTGCTGAGCAGATACAAAAATATATATATTCTAAGAGGCCGCCCATTTTAATCCCATTTGAAAACTTGTCTCAATAATACTTGAAACCATAAAGCAATGATTGCTTGAATTCCCTCATGTGGGACCACGGCCTATCTCTCCCAGAAACACATACACGTGCCAAATGTTCCCGGAGAAATAAACACACGAGTGCGTGTGCGCGTCCGCGCACACGCAGAAACCCCTTCCTGTTTTCAAAGTGTTTGGAAACTCAATCAAAGACACAAGGTTTAGGATTTACATCTGTGGCCTTTTATGTCTGCGGCCTCGCAGGAAAGAACCATCTCGGCCCAGCTGCAGCAAAGAGCTCACAACAAGGCCCAGTCTTCATGCTCCCGCATGCAGCACAACTGAAAACAATATCCACAATTCAGACACTTAGTGCTAAAAGCACTTCTTGGGGGCATTAAGATATGGTCGGTGAACATCTGAGGCCCTGCTCAACAAAGAAAAAAAGACAAGCCCCGCTATCAGGATGTTGAGAAGGAAACACAAATGAAAGATGTTTAGTGCCAGCCAATCTACATAGCATATAGCCACACCAGGTCTTTTGTCTTAAAATGAAGACATTTCGTTTGAAATGTGCTCCAAATACACTGCTGACATTCACGCCAGTTTATGCTCGCTCCTGAAATACTTGAAGAGGAAATGAAAATTATAAGAGGGAAGTGGCTCGGGTTTAAAATACACAGAATCCGGGCCTAAATCTGGCCATGGGAATGGAACAGTCTACATCTATACAAGGCCTGTTCAGTTTGTTGGCTTGTCTCAGTTACAGACAGTCCAAGCCCTCTGGTTGTACAGAGGATCATTGTCGTCAATCACACAAACAATACGACAGCTTCTAGTGGAACAAGCAGGCACTGGGGCATAAATATTCGACACGCAAAATAACTTTGAGGATTGTTCAACTTTTCGCCTTACGTAAATACGGTGAAACGGAAAGAGATTTAATGTAAACACACTTGGATTTCTACAACATGCACATCTTGGACGTACATCTGATACAATGCGAGACCACGGCTATTATCCAGAGAAGTAAAATGCTGTCACAAGTGGCCTTATGTCCAATATTACATCTCAATAGTCCCCGTTAACCACCGTAGACACAAGCGATACTTCCCCAATAGAATACAGAAGCAAAACCAAAGACATGTTAAGCTCAGCAGACTCTGTCAAAGGTTAGATATGTCTTTAGTTAAGGTTAGGCCAGCTGGTAAAGCTACGTGTTCACAGAGGTCATATCCAACAACTGGCAATAACCCTAAATAGTACCATCTATTAAAAAATAAAAAAAGGTGCAGGAAATTATTTAGTTTAACATAAGGGCCACAGGATATAGGCAATTACCCAGGCCATAAAGCACTAGCCCTAACAGCTGAGCGAGCTGTCTCCCTTTGTCGTTTCAGGACATGATGGGGGTTGTTTAGGCGGAATGTGTTTGGAAAGCTCTGCAACAGGAATGGGAGTGCAAAACAGCCCTCAGGTGATAAGATCACGACACCCACATTGGCAGATAAAACGCTGAGCTGTCAAATCAATCACACAGATAGGAAGAGGACACAGAAAGAGGAATCACCTGACTCGCAACAGACAATACCACAGACCTGCAAGAATCTAAAACATTGAGGCCATAGCCTACACACTCAGTGGAATATAGAGGCAACTGACCCTCACCGATGAAAAATGGATGAGGGATTCGTCCGGTGGCCCTTAGGAAGCAAAACCATCACCTTTTTGATTTTCTCACGGCACGGACTGATGAGCAGAGAGGAGCCACAATGTGTTTGTCATTGTAACCTATTACCTGTTTTGTAAAGACAACACTAGTTTAGAATCCAGAAAAGTCCAAAACAAGCTATTCCCATGTATACAATGGCGATATAAATAGAGTATCTACATTGTACAGATAAAAGGTGCCAGCACAGTGCACCTCGGCAGACCACTGCCTTGGTTGAGATAAATATTTAAGATAAGCGTGACATTCAGCAGAGAGACACACTTTGATGAATCTCCTACATCTCCAAGCTTGATCATTGTCCTTCTTTGAAAAATTCACATTGGCCTTACGTCACACAAACACACACACACACACAAGCCAGGGCAGACGCAAAAAAACAAAATCTGACAAGGCTTTGTGTGCCTTCTTGTCATTTCAGCCTTGTGAACATAGCTGCACCAAGGCCAAGTAGCATGTTCTCAGCAAAGGGTGTGCTGTGTGTACAGCAGCTCGGCTCACCACCCGTCATTCAGACAAAACCACTCCAGGACTATCTCGTCGCACATTTTGCAGACATTTTTCAAATAAAATGTTCGCACTGTAAGGAGACACATTTCCCTTTTGTACAGTGGAGCAGAAAAAAATATATATAACCAGGATTTCTACAATGTATTTGTGTGTATACAATGTATTCAAAAGAAAAGGCTGAATTCTCTAGTTTTTAGGATTTAGCAAGTGACTCACCATAGATCAGAATGTATCTTATCAATGGAAGAAAGCACAATGTAAAAGAAAAAAAAACATGCAACTGTGAAAACATTTCAATGTTATCCGATTAAAAAAAAAAAAAGAGTAAATAATAATAAACTCAAAATATCAAATGTATTTTTTGTGAATGGGTGCAGCATTCGAAAAAGCACATTACAAAGATTATTACAGCAAAAATAAATGTCTCAGGCAGCTCTCTGTATTCCGTTCACTCCGCTACTATGAATCATACAACAGCCAGAAAGGTGGTGGAATCATAGCAACAATGTTTGGATCACTTCGCCATCTTAGCTGCTGCCATCATGCAGTGTGGAACAAACCCAGCATGAACTGTATCTTGCACACCACGAATGATCTGTAGCCTATGGCAGTAGTTCCCAAAAGCGAGGCCCGGGGGCCCTTGAGAAGTCCCTGAGGTTATTGCAGTGAGTCCCAGCTAATTCGGGAATGGATTCGTTTCAATGTAATTTCTCTCACTGGAGGTTAGCACAATGAGAACATTTTTTCAGATGACTGCTCGAATCAGAGATGTCTCCCTTCCCCACTAGCATCCAGCTAACGCATGAACAAACGCAGGAAAAAAGAAGAAAAAAAAATCAGCTCAGATGAATGTTCCTAAAACGATATGTAGTGAAATGAGGGCAAGTGGTTAAATTGTTATCTATTTGATGGCTTGATATGAGGAAAATAAACTCCATGACATATGTTACATAAAACCCAGAAGTGTAGTTCAAGGACAAAGCCTCCATGCATTAATCAATCAATCTCATTTAGGCCACGGATAGATAGATGGAATGGGGAACAACATGGGTGTGTTTCCAACATTGAACCATGGCACTGTAAATGGCTGGAGAGAAAAAAAGAGAGGGGCATATGACTTCCTCTGTGACAAACACATTATCAGATAAAAATCCTCCGAGATAGTGACCAAGCTGCGGTTTAAAATACAACACGTGTGTAAAATACACGGCTATATAGTCCCTGTTGTGCACATTGTACAGTAAACGCAGGAAATGTGATCATTGTGTGATCGTCGGTGCAATGCGAAACAGTGTACAGTGCTGTGAATGGGCAGGCAGGTACTTTATGAATGGAGGGGATCATGTGACCGCAGCACCTCCCGGAGCAGATATTTCTCACTGACTGTCAACAAGCGCACACAAGGGATCAGCCCATTAAAACAATACCAAAATGCGACTGGAAATGGGCGCGACGTGTACAAAAACACCTCGTGCACGGATCGCAAATGATCCCCGTGCGTTAGGAGGTTTCTGAAAGCGAATGTGACGCCTTTTTAAAGCGTTTTTTATGAATGGAGATTGTGATATGTAAATGAGTGTGATTGAGAAAAAAAAATGGCATCTTCAGCTTTTCAACGTTGACATTGCCGCAATCGACTCGGAGGATTTTTTTTTTATCAACGAAAAAGGCTGGACGGAAGTGCAAAAGCATGATCTGCACAATTTTAATCGATGATTTTGTTCCGAAATCATGGCGGACAACAGTCACATGCACATCTTTGTCAATGTAACGCTTTCTGATCATGATGTACCGGGGTAGACTAAATCATATTTAGACTGAATAATCGCTGTGTACATATATAGCTATACAGATATCGCTATATAGATATATCTATATATAAACATATATAGATCTAACGAGTGGTCCCTCGTGAACTGTCTTATAACTACCAATCTATAAAGCAATGATACATATCCTGGGTATATGATTTTCCTGCTGAATAAATTATGTACAGAAAACCTATAAATATATCTATATATACACACTTTGGCCTGATATGAATCCTCACCTCATACATGTAGGCTTGTTCATATAAAGGACCATTAAGAAAGAGATTGTTGTATACTATGTGCCTATGCCACAGCTTGTCAGACACTCATAATGTATAATCCATAATGTGACCTTTTTTTTCATAGGCAACACAACTACCCACACATAAAGAAGATGATAAGTCTGTGCTGCTTATTGTTGGTATCAGTAAAAGTGAGGTGGGTGAAACGCCAGCATTGCCGAGTTAGAAATGTCACTGTGGACTGGTAGTGCAACACAGCTAAAGCGTGTGTTAATATCTTTCAGATCTGCAAGTACTTATTGTTGCAGCTGTACGTTGTACATGTCAATGGAGAGTCGTGTACAAACAGTACTCACTCGTTGTTTGGATTTGTTGAATCTTCACTCATTTTTTTCCTCACGGGGATCCAAATCCTAGCAATAGCATCGACGACGCAGTGACGGCGGGATAAAATACCACAAATATCACCATTTTCCTTCACATGTAGAAATGACCCCCTGTTCTGGATAGTAAGTGAGCGGTGCACAATGGGGGCATGCCTCACGAAGCGTCCCTGTGGAAACCGAGTGGAGCTAGCTTAACGTTAGCTTCGCCGCCTGGAACTAACGTTAAATCGCGAGGAGGAATGACAACCGCTGATTCATTTTATCCTCCCTGGAAGTAAAATCCGACCACAACAAATGGGCCATCGGCATCATCCTCCTCCTCCAACGAGCGCAGATTCTCCCCGCTTTGCAAAAAAATATATAATTTTTTTTTTTAATAAAAAAAAATGTGAATAGATCCTTTAAAAAATGCAGATATTGTGGCAGGCTGTAACGTTTGGCAGGTTATTTATGGCTGGCTGTCGAGCATCCATTCGCCAACTTCAGGTCCAGGACAACACTTGAAAAAGCAGCGCTGTGGAGCGTCGCTCCGTCAACGTGTCCGAGTAATTTGCAGTAAAGGCATCCAAAGCCCCCCCAAAAAAAGGGTTCAGCTGTTTTCAATATGGATTCTGGTGCGTAAAGTAAACACATCAAGAGTTGAGATTTCCTTGAGAAGTTGGTGGACATCTGCTTTAATCGAACTCCATTTTCAACTCGGGGGGAATGAAACATCGGAAAACTGGGCGGATGAGTCGACCCTCGCTTGAGAAAATTAGATCCTTCCGCGACGTAGTAAAAACATAAAACTCTTGCGATGAAATAAGATCAACCAGCGCACGATTTATTATATGTTGTTGAACATTAACGTATGCAGTACTATACTGCGGGCTCTTGGAGCCATGTGCAGTGAATTAGGAGTGTTGCTTTCCAAAGTTGACCTAAAGTAGTCCCCGCACTTCCCAAAAGAAGTTTCCCTTCAATCACGCATTGATACAAGAGGGAAGCGTCTGTGTGATAGCACGCAAAGTAGAAAATAATCTGAAGGAAGGACTTGGACTGACACACAGACTCGGCCATTAACAATTGCTGTTGTTTTCTTTCATTAAGCAGCTTAACCATGATAGACCCCCTCCCACCCCCCTCTCCCCCTCCTCCTCGCTCCATTTTTAAAAAATCTGCATTTGTGAAATTGTGGCGGAATGCTTTAAATGCACAAGGACTGCTGCAGCACGTGGAATTACATTATATCCCTTATTTTTTGAATAAAAGTATGATCTTATAGCGAGGTATTTATAATTATTATTTTGTATTTAGTATGATACATATACGCAGAGATAGTAAGGTAATTCACAAAATTGTTGGTTTTTTAAACGCATGTATTCTGGGGGCTAGTTGGAAATCACAGTGTGGTATTGTTTTAGTTATGCAAAAGTCCGTAAAGGTAAATAAAACACGAGGCATGTGATAAGGCTCAGCTCCTCAGCACAAAAAGGGGGTTTGATAAAGTAATCATATAGTTCAAGCTGCCCAGCCTTGCCTCCAAACTCTCTCCAGGCAGCTGGAGCACCCTCCAAAATAAAACACCCTCAGAGACCACCAGCAAAATCCATGTACCCTATGCACCTATGAATCTTATTTGCAAATGTGTTAAAAGCCTTGCAGAGTGAATCGGTGGCCTGGTTGCATAAGACTTAAATGCTATTGGATTTCTGTGCTGCGTGGAATGGCAAGAGATCAGGCTAAATGATTCTGCCTGGTTGTCATAGTGACAGCATGTTGTGTGAGAAGTTTCTTTGTATTTCTCTGGCTTTTTTATACAGCTTGTGCCACAGCCTTATGTTGCAGCCATATAAAACATCCCTCTGTGTCGTTGCATGTAGTTAGCCCGTGCATACTGGACCCCCCCCCCCCTCCCACCCACATGTGCAACCAACACATATTGTGCACTTCCGGTGGTATTTGATTTCCTGCCAGAGGTGTGTACTGCTATCCTGATGGCTGTCTGTGAGCAAAGGTGGATTGTTTCTCTGGAGTGTTTTTTTTTCTCACCAAAACTACAGATGTATATGAATGTCATGTGTACTTATTTATTGTTTCTTTTTTATTATCTGGATTTCTAAAAAGTCTCACATTAGGTAATCAAGTTACAGAAGACCTTCTCTGTCCACATTTGTCTAAATATGGCCACTTGTCTTCATCGTTGTCCGTTATTACCGTTGCATGATCAAGCTCGCAAGTCCAAATAAAGTAAAAGTAAGTAAGTAAAAAGCAATGGCCCCTTATTTTCCCCCTCGCATGCTTGTATCCTTTAGAGTATTCAGAGTTCAGGATGTCAGCCTTCTTTCTCATCTCACAAATGTGGACGTGGAGTGTGCATTTCCTGTGTTTTTCACACACTGAACACACTGTAGTGTACTTAAATAAGGCAGCAGGATGTTTAGCTAACAGAGGCATCCCTTGACTTCCCTCACTAAGTGCAATCAGGGTCATCACAATTCTCTTTAGGATGACAAACAAGCTAACATTCCTGTATTACCAACAAGCAACTGCAGCATAAAAGATGTCAGCTCAACACAAACCTCATTCAGCCGAGTCCAGCACAACCAGAACCTTACTTGACGTTCAGGAAATAATTATCAGATTGTAATCTGAAGAAAGAGATTTGTGTTTGGTCACGTTTCTTAATTTGTTTTAGTAATTACTGAAGTATACTTACACTTATTTTACAATCTTATTCTGGTTTTCCTTGGATTTGACTTATGAACTTGAGAGCTTCGATTTCTGACTTTACATACGAGTTAACACTGAAAATGCGTAAATAAAGCTGTAATGTTGACATGATCCCTAATTAGTCCGTTTAGCCTTGCAGGTGTTTCGGTTTGGAGAGGACTGTGATGCCTTTTTTAAGGGGTTGCTTGCAGATGATTAACATACATGTGACTATTAACGGGATCTAACAAATCAAAAATTCACAGACAAACGTGTTAACATGAGTATGAGGGTATGGCATATTAAAAAAAAAAAGAAAGGACATTCACCACGAATAGCGATGAGGGACAGACGTGACCAGGGAGTTTCATTGCTTGCACCATGATCGGATGACGTGCTTAAGACACAGGTGATGCGATCACCAGCGAGCAGCACAGGCCGCCTCTGGTCACAAGAGGGGAGAAGTGAAGGCCTCTCTTTGTACAGCAACTATAGACAGGAAATTCAGTCCGTGTATTTGCCGCCATACAGTCTGCAGAGACCTCAGGGCATAGTGAGAAACACCGGACATGGTTTTATGACAGCTCTTTGTAAATAACCTAATCTCAGGATCCTCGCCTTATATATGTTTTACCTCCCTCCTTGTTGTCAACACATGTGTGGTATTGTAACATTTGTTGATTCATTTCCAGTGGAAGAAGTGTTGTTTTCTTTCCATTCTTAAAAACACACGCCTGTTGAATGTCCCTCTCTGGTTTGTTTGTGGTAACCCTCGGACAACGACACCGATTTCACGGAGATCTTGGCCAAGAGGTGTGGCTTAAACAAGAGGTGCTGATTTTTAAAGGCCTGGCAGCGGAACACAACAATGCATACCTATGATTAGTGTGGGCCTGGCCTCGGAAGCCTGTAACTTTCAGGCACGCTAATTGTAGGGTGGTGAGTAGAAAAGGTGTAGTGGCTAGAGGGGAAGGAAGTGTGAGGGCCTTCAGGCACGTTTGACTAAGTGCTGTGTACTCTGTCTCTTTCTGCCTGTTTGTATATGCACATGACCAGTGTGGAACTAAAGATGCAAACATATACTATATAGCTATCAGCCTCAGAAAACTGGTTGAGAAATCTTTGAAGTTATACAAGCAGCGTGCATGAGGGGATTTTCTTTTTCAAGATTATGTTTCAAGATTGTCTTAGAAGAGAGATGGATATGGATAACCAGATGAGTAAAGTGGTCTTGTGACCATGCACAAGGATGTTGGTTCAGATGGAGAGTCATTATGGCTGCAAAGCCCTTGAGAGGAACACATATCTGGGTATGTTTAAGTTTGAACTATGTGAGCGTTTGGAGGGGGAAACACATTGTGTGCCATGTTTCCAATGAACAGAAACTAAAAGTGTAACACTACACTTTAAAATACATTTTGTTATTGTTTTAGTTTTTCATTACACACTATATGGTTAAAAAAAACATGTTCCTCCACTAAAGATTTGCTGTTAGGTTTAAAACTCGGCTTTTTAACATTTGTTGTTTAAGACCTGCTTGCCACTAAATGTGTAACAGTCGCTAATGTCTCAACTACAAAAATGGGAAACTAAATTGGTTTCAGCCGCAGTTAGCTTTTTCAGTACTAAAGACTCTGTTACTTCCTATTGTTTGCATGTTGTGCGTGGGCTTGATTGAAACCTGATCTAGCCGGGGAAGCTGTGTTTAGGGTGAGGTGGACAGGCCTTTGTTGCTGCCTGAGGGGTGTTTATTTGGGCGGCTTCAGTTGGCTTCCCTGTAATCATCATCCAGCCTCACAGGATAGAGGGGATTAATGAATACGTTGGAGGGGAAGTTACAGATGACTATTTACCATTATTATGGGGATGAGTAGGAACAGCACGAGAGACGCGGGAGAAGTTGTGCACGTGCGTGGGCATGTGCTTGCCTGTGTGTGTACATTTTTGTACATACCAAAGAAGAGCGAAAAAAGAACAGAATATGGATGTTATCATGATCTCGTATTGGTAAAAGTATTTAAGGAAATAGTTTGCTTTCATGCCAAGAGTTAGATGAGAAGATGAATCCCATCCTCATGTTAGAAGCCTGTTAGCTTAGCATTGGATCAAATGCTGGAAACAGTTAGCACAGCCAAGCAATAGTGTGGCACCTAACCCCCATATATGTTGTTTTCACTGATTAGATTGTGTATGAATACAACAAATGTGACATAATGTGTTTAGCTTTTTTATATGATTGTGGATGATTTAGCTAACTTTGGAAGGATCCATGTTTACTGTTTCCCCCAGTTTCCTGTCTTTGTGCTAAGCTAAGTTAACCGCCTGCTGGCTTCTTACCATAGAGGCACGAGACAGGTATCCTGTCATCTAACTCTCGCCCACAAAGCAAAGGAGCCTGTTTCCCAAAATACTAATCCAATCTTTTAAGCAATATAACTTTGCACTATGTAGACATTTTTGTTGTTGACATTTACATGCTTTAATTTTCCAACGTTGCAAATATGAAATTAACTTTAATGTGTGGAATCCTTCAGAATATTTGATTGATTTAGAATATGGAACTATGTTAAAACGATGGAATTTGGAGTCAGGATTTAAAGTCAGAATTTGAAATTAGAATGTCCAGACTAAAATACTGTTTCGTGTGAATTCTGTGCATAGTTCATTGTGTATATCCGATGACATATTTTTTGACGGAAATGACACCCATCTTATAATGCTCTAACTATATAAATATTACAACACTTTGATCACATTCCTGATTGATGACTGTAAAACCTCTGAATCAGACATGACTCTCACTCTTTGGAAAGCTATTCTGATTGTCTTCCCTGTTCCCAAAACATGCCTTTATGCGACAATACCTCAACACATACACATATTTTGCAATGAAATCTAGTAACAATAACTCCCCCCCCCCCCACCTTCCTCAGCTGCGTATAGCCCCCATGCCCATCCCACTCCTTCTCTCCCCTATGGCCTCCTCCACTTAATCCTCCCGCTCATCTGGGAACCACCAGCACCCCTTCATGAAGAGTTGCATTGTACCCAGATTATTTGATTGTTTTCAGATGTCGAAGCTTTCCTACACAAAAGGGGAAGAACAGGATTTGTCCAAAAGCCCTAGGCTACTTGGCCAATGGATGGACACACAGGGAGGAGGGGGGGGGGGGTCGACGCGGGGCTTAGGGAGCGGACACACGAGTCAGGAAGTGACCCCTGCAATGCCAGATTACAAACAATGTGCTCTCTCAACTTCTGCAGTCTTCGCTGTGGAACATACCACTTGCGCGACCGCCAAAGGGGTGGCGCTAGTGGGAGGCAGGAAGGACGGTCTCAGCCCTCTCTCTCTCTCTCTCTCTCTCTCTCGCTCTCTCCCTCTCTTTTTAATGCTGCATCCATTCAGTGAGTGGCGGAGGGAGTGGGTGGGGTGGGGGGAGTCGGGCCAGGAAGGCACTTCACTGATGAAAAGTCGCCACATGGAAATGGATGGGAAGTGGGCTGAGGGAGGTGGGGGGTGAGTGGGAGAAGGGCGGGAATTGGCTCGCGCTACCAGCAGACATGAAACGGGATGTAAAGGGGGAGAGAGAGGGAGGGAGGTGAAGGATGAGAGGCAAGGAAGGAGAAAAGGGATAAGGATAGCGATGGGGAATGCAAGAATAGGGGAAGTAAGCGTAACGGCGAGGGAGGAATGCCAAAGAGTAATGGTCTGATTCGGGGCTTGTCAAGCATGGAGTCCCGTGCCTGTCAAATAGCATGTAACCAACAAGCCTTTTCCTCTATCTGATGGTGGAACAGTGTGGAAGGGAAGCAGCGCGTTAACACTGAATGGAGCTTTTGTTCTGTGGTTGTTGTGCCTTTCCATTTGACCAAGCCTGCAGATTAAACTGTCTTTGCATGAGGCGAGCATCCCCTACTCTCCCACACGTCAAGCCATTTTCCCTGCAGTTGTTTCCCTTTTATCCCCTTAACTTGCCGACCTCACCCTGGAGAAGAGGTGATTGTAGTCACGTGCTTCCTGTCTGCGCTGTTTGTTCACATAGAGACAACCTGGCATGTTTGGTTTAATCCTTGTCAAGTCTAGAGAGAAATGACCGAAGCAAATCTCCTGATAAATGAAAGAAAAAAGACCCGGATGGGGACACGCACACACACATACACCATGCACACACACGCACACACACACGCACGCACACACTCCACCCCCGTCTGCACTGTCATGTGTGACTCACAGAGCATCGCAGCACCGTATGAACTTCAAAAAGAGGCTGGCTGTACATTCACAGTGTATTCAACCCCTGCTCTTTAAATAGCTCAGCCTCCTCCAAACAGAAAAGTCCATGCATTAAAAATGACTGAATCATACAAGAATTAAAGAGGCAGAGAACATCTTTTCAGAATGTAGCAGCACAGCAGCAGCACTGCGCAGACAACGCCAGTTGGTCTTGATTTAAGCCTCCTTGTGTTCTTGTGAGCGTAGAAGCACATGTATGTTTGTACAGGGAATATGTACAGTATGTAGGATATGTGTGTCTAACACATATGCATTTAGTTGGTTGTGTGTTAATGAGATAAAATACATTATTTCACATTTGGTTGTCTTTTTTATATCATTGTATGCTGATAATGTAAGATAATGCTTGTAAGAACACATGGGTACACATTGTATGCGCCTACGCATTTTGTATATTTGTGATAGAGCATACACGTGTGTTGTTTGTCTAAATGTGTGTGTGTGTGTGTGTGTGTGTCTGTGTGTTCTGGTATGCACCTGGCCTGATAGGCAGGCAGAGGAATGCTGAATACTGTCTCTCGCCCAGGGAGGCAGGGCTGGAATGTGGCCCAGGCCCTATTCTTCTCTCCACTGCACAGCACAGGAGGGCTGCAGGTTCACACACACACACACACACACACACACACACACACACACACACACACATGGTTGCACATCCAGTCATGGTTCTGCTCATGAACCTGTGTGTATATGATGAGTGTGTGTGTGTGTGTGGTGTGTGTGCATGCACATGCTTGAATGAACAAACTTCTCTCGAGTGCAACCTGAGAGCAATTAATTTTTCCTTTCGAGCAGGAGCTGTGTAATTTTCATTGCTTCACGCATTGTTATTAAGTCGTTCCATCGTGCTGCAAATTCCAACCAACAAAGTGAGCTTACTGTTCCTTTTGAAACTTGCCAGATCTACTGTCCCTTCACTTCAACCCCCTCAAATCTAGATACACTCCGCTGAGGGTCAAGTCCTTAACACACAGCATCCAAGCAAAGCAACGTGGTCGTCATTTCATATCGCACCACAATCTAGACTTTAGATTCAAACCACAGGGCAGATTACGTTGTCGAAACAATTGCAATATATTTCTATCCACATGTATAAAGCTGACCCTCAGCGCTGCATACAGTAAAGTAATCAATGTATCGACTCCTCAAAAATATCCTGGATTTACACACTACCAAGCTAAAATCAAAGTAAACAAGAATACTTTCATTTAAATCCAAACAGCAGTATGTCAGCATTTTCCTCTCTTCCTGCTGTGTAAGAAATGCTATCCCTTCTCGCCGTGGTCCTTGGAGCCGCCTCTGGCCTGCAGCTCACTACATAGCACTCAGATCAAAGAGTTAATTAAAGAGCTAGGAAGTATGGGGGAAGTTGGCCTCGATGGTTTATATGTCTGTCACCCGCCAGCACACGTGCAGACCGGAAAACTAGGTTTCTTAATTGATCGGGAGTAATTTGTCTGTTTCCTACAGCGAGTATGGCCTTTTCTGGTCTTGACTAATTTGACTATCATGATGAAGTTCAGCTATATTCGGAGCCAAATTAATGGACAGATGTTTGGATGGATTTGTCGAGATAATGGAGTCACTTTAACACAACTTCTTTTCATTCTCGTAAGCAATTGGTCAAAAACTACCAAAACTTTAGTCACTTGAGAAGGACAATATACCACACAACTATCGTTTTCAGTCAAAACTCCCTTTACATGACTTTTGAGAAAGTAAGTCACTCTAAATTCCCCAAAGTTTTCTTTATTTTATTTCTTTATTTCAAAAAAGAGGAACTATAAAAAAATTTTAAAAAAAAGACGGTCCACATAGTGCCGTCATTCAGAGCCAATTTACTGCATGGCAGTCTTGAGACTTGCAGAGCCAATTGATTTTTATATTGCTTTTTTGATCTTTCACACAGCGCCAGGATCTCTGGACTGTTTTCTCAAATGGAGCAAATAAACAGGGTCTGTAAGTTTATTTGAAATAAGGAGGGGGAAGGAGAATTGGAGATACAGAAAGCACGGGAGAAGAAAAAAAGGACATGGTCGAGGGTGAATGGAGAGAGGGAGACGAAGGGGTGAGAGTAATTCTACTATTAGAGCCTGTTGCATTGACTCTGACCGTGGCCTGAAAGCCAAATCAAAGCGTTTCCATTCACACTGAATATTGCTTTATGTGGGCTGACAGCAGCACTGGGCTGTACGGCCGAGCTCTGGTGTCACATGGAAGCTGCTTCTTCCTCGCACTGCTGCCGGTTCTGTTTGTCTATAATGATTTTCACTCGTTTAAATTCCATTGTTCATTGTTCATGTATGCAGACTCCCCCAGTTTAACTGCATGGACATGTTAGCAGATGAATACAGTTTTATGTATCAGCCTATACCACGTGTGCAGTTGTACTTGAGCTGGTGTGCTTGCATGTACTTGTGATGGATTGTTTGTCCATGGGAAAGTGGAAGGGCATCACGTGTAACCATGTAGGTGTGTGAATGAACAAGCAGCAGCCCTGTTGCTAGGTGAAACGTGAACGGCTTCATTGTCAGCGCTTTTCTTTGGTATACATCACCATCTAGTGGGCAAAGGTAGTAAATAACGTTCATCATGTGCAACAAAGTATTCAAGCACAAGTTTGTGATCCATGCTGTTTTAATCAAGGAGGCCAAAAAGAGACGGAGCCATGCCAGAGACAAAAAATAAGTTAAATCAAGACTTATTATATTGCAATCTGTGATATAACTATAATTTATATTTATCTGAATATGTTTCCATTGTTATGGGGTTTGAATGGGGTTCAATTATTGGACATGAACATATAAATGCTAGTCCAGTCACAGACAAGTCTGTAACGGGACTCAAGCAAAATTAGCCCGAGTTGAACAAAAAGTTCTTATCTTGCTTCAAAAACAACACACAGCTGCCAGTTTTGTGACGTAAGTATAGTTGGCTCCCTCTTGTGGCCGATGACAGGTTGTTCAAGAAACTAGTCTGCTCAAAGCATGAATGATATGTATCAAGCATAACATTGTTGATAATATTCTTAGCTGCCAGATCGTTTATTTCATTACATTACATCGTTTTACATAAAATAAGCTTGTTTTAGGTTGGCAAAGGTTCAGGGAACTCTGACATTTTGGGTAGTTTACACACCTGGAGTAATATAGCAATATCAAGCTTATTATTAGACTATTCTGTACATCAATTCAACACATTTATCAACATAGCTCAAAACTGGTCATCAGCATCAGGCTCTCTCATCATATGGACAACACTTAATTTAGCCTTCATTTTCCATAGGTTTGCAAGCTTGCATTTGCAGTGCTATGTATTTAAGATACCTCATGCTTTACATTACGATCATTGTTGATGGTGGTAATAAAGTCTCACAAAATCACTGCACCTGTGTATATGAGTGCATACACCAGATGTGTTATATCATAGACTGATAGCACTGTTCAATATTGGTAATATTGGTATTGGCCAGTAAGCCAGAATCATGGACAATAACAGGGCCCTGGCACTGCTGGCACAATTAAAGGAAGATTATTGTTATATTAGTTACACCTATGTGAAAAGAGAATGCTATTCCCATCCTTCCCACTAGTGGGCAGTGTGTAGCACCTGGACACGTTAAAAACTCATTTTTAATAAATCCATCATTCCCACCTGGTTGTGCACAAGTACAGACAATTTACTCGATCATACAGTCTCATATAGTGGCTAAAGGTTCAAATTAGATTGAGATACATTGTACCTTGTCATAAATCATATAGACTGCATCTACCTTCTCTGTAATCAACAATGATCCTCTCCACCAAAATTGTTTGCGAACCACCAATTAACCAAAAGAAGAAGAAGATTCATTACGCCGCCCGGATATTACGTGACCCAAATCAAACGCCGACAGCCCAACTGCGCTTCCAACGAGGACATGAAGTAAAATTGTCACAAAAAATAAATACAAATGGGGACTATTATTCACTGTGCGAAATTGATGTGGCCTTCAAAACAGGAAAATAAAGACATGTTGAAGACAGAAGTTTGTCTTCAACAGGGAAGCAGAAGAAGCAGAAGAAGAAGCAGAAGAAGAATATGTTAGCTTGCAATTTGATTCGTCGCCTAGGCGGTAAGTTTAATTGGCTACACCTGCTTTTATGTTGATTGTCTTTGGCCGTTGGTGTGGTCTCTTGAGTCTTTTGATGGTTTTCCGTTGTGAAAGGTAGACGACGTGTCCCTTATGTTGCAGTACCCTGCTCGGTGTCCACTTCCTTGGCGTTTTAGAAATGGGTTAGGTCTGGATCAGTTTGAGAGGCTAACTGAAGTCAGGCTTTTCACAGGAAGCCATGCTCTATGGACATCCTTCATGTCCTGATGCTGATGACCTTGGTGTAACAATGGCAAAACATTGTTACACCAAGCGTCAACTGGTATTAATGTTTGATAATGTCAAGCACAACAGGGGTTGTGTCTTGCACAGTACATTGTAGTAGTAGTAGTGGTGGTAGTAGTAGTGGTGCGGCCGCCAGCTCCAGTACCGCCCATCATTACGTCTTACCCAGATACAGAAGATACGTTTTTCTGATTGGCTATCCGTCTCGTCCTTTTTTTTTGATTGGCTAATGAGTGAATCCTCACGCGGGAGACGCGCTTGATTCCTTCGTGGTGAGGGCAGCGCGACCGGTCATGTTTTCGCGCTGCGGCACATTAAATAGCTTGGAGTTTTTTTTTCAGCGTGAGAAATACAATGTGCGGCGGGAGGGCGTGACTTAAGACCGAAATGCGTGACAGTGACGCTCAATGCGTGACACTTGAGAGACCTGTATGTTGTATAATTTTAATTTAATATTAAGTAGGACAACAATAAGAATCACAGATCTCAAGTTGCTTGAGGTGTTATAATTATATTTAGGCATTGTGTATAATTTCGAGATCAGTTTAAGTATGTTTTTATTTGAACCACATATTTGCACGTTGTAGTGTCACACTAATTCGGGACAAACAAAGGTATATCCTTTAAAATAATAATCTTATTAAATAACCTGACAATTGTAAAATGTTCAATTGATGAAGCTCACTCTTGTAAATGTGGCTTGTTATTTTTGATGTAAGAATTTACAGCTTTTCTCTAAAATCAACACCTATTAATTGGTATACAAATGTATCATAAAACGAAGGCTGCAAATGTTCAATTTTATTTGAGATTTTCTTTTAAATGTCTATGTTAGCTGTTTGGAGCTAGCATGACATCCTCTGTTTTTAAATAAATAAATAGTGGCCCTTCTAAGCTGGATGTTTTCCTATAGCTTGTTTTGGGACTAAATAAATTGTTGAAAACCAGAAAGTTATTCAACAACGTAAAAATTTCAATTAATACATTGTAATTTTAAATTAAAATAAAGCCACTGACAGAGCATTGATACGCTCATTCTGTCTAGAGGGTTCCTTTAAAGCCATTGGAGACTAAATAATGCATCTCATTACTGTATGCTGCTTACATTTTGAAAATTAAACACATTATTTGTGGAGGATGACCTTTTTACGGCTTCTTTTGTTATAACGTTGCTCTGACATAAACGTACATAATTTGATATTGAATCACTACCTTAATCAAGGTTATAGGCCCAGACTGTCATATCATTCAGCTTCTGTTTATGTTACTGGACCTCACCGGCACTTTAAGTGGACAAGCTGTGTCTAATGTTACACTAAAAAATTTGTAGTGGTTACCTATTTGCTGTTTATTGTACTTTGTACCGGTATTGTGTGTTAGTATGAAAGCATATAGTTGATTATAACATTTTTATTAATTTATATTTCTTTGAGTTATTTTATTGTTACTGCTCTTATGTGCAGAGCTGTCAACGTACACACATACATGTAAGATAGAGAGGATATTGAGAAATGACCTTATCAGAGACAAACACATGTTTATAGATGGTGAGAAAGAACTTTATTTGAATTGTTTTAAGGATACAAACCCCCACCCAAGCATTTAAGCGCATGTCTGTCTCCTCAAGGCGTGTCACCACTGCTTTGATCACAGTGATGCGTTCATTCTGTCACGATGAAGGGATGAGTGTCATTGTCATTTAACACACCACCTTGGCAAGCAACACAGCCGTGTGCATCCTACATATTTATATGTACAATCACTCATACATAAGCACACACAGGGACTGTGACTACACCATCAACTGTCAGTTTGGGGCATCTTGGCAACACATTTGTCCATCGTATCAACATCTGGCTTCAACATTATGCCAAACAAGTTCTTGGTAAGAAGATCCAAACTTCCCCTGAAGTGATACGTTTGTGCAGTATACTTTTTCAGCTTGATGAGCGAGTCTGAAATTCTTTTGAACATGATGACTTTGGTGTTCTGAAGGGCGAGGAGCAACACGCCAGATGCAGAGTAACCTATCATTAGTCAAGATGTAGAAAAAATGTAACCAGGTGAAGTATTTAGAGGAGGTGCAGAAAAGACGTTTAAATGCCGCCAGTTCGCTTTGATGTTTGCGTAATCCCACCTCAACGTCTTTTCTGTGTTTTTGGCTTCAGGTTTCCTTTTTGGTCTTTCCTCAAGCTGCAGGTTACCGAGGGAGGTTATAACTTCAGAAGGCTGCTTCTGAGTTTTTTTTAGTAGTATAAGAAAACATTGCACTGTCAGTAAAAAATGTACATGAAATATTGTTTAAATCAAATTGTAGCTGGTATTTGATTATGCATGCAAAAGCTGAATAACATGTGGACTCAACATTTTTTATATTTTTGTTAAAGTGGTGTAAGGAGAAACTTAATAATCAATAATCTTTAGCTAGCAGCACTATATCAATAAATCGGCAGGCTGGTATTAGCCCTTTCTGCAGGGGCTAAACAATTATGGATAATTTAGAAACTCTTTAACTGTCAATGTGACCTATGGACTGATGGTGAACGATATAGTTTCATCAGAGATGGTACTGTGCAAGAGTCTGCACAGGTCTAGTTTAGTAAACGGTCTTACTTGACAACATTTTTAAACAAACTGTATTTAGCAAAGCTCTACGCTGAGCATGCAACGCTGTTGATGTGGTATGATTGAGGCAATACAATACAAATTGTAATCACAAATCGGAGGGATTAAATTTAACTTCTCCCATCTTTGGCAGTAGGAGTTGTTGTGATTTCAGTAGAATTATGGTGGAGAACTTTGTTGACAAAAAAATAGGCAACTGTACAACTTGGATGTCAGTGGTGCATCAACAAATATTTGTTCTTTAAAAAAGACATTTGTATTTCTATGAGGCCTACATTTTGTTTTGTTTACCCCTGCGGCAACAAGTCTGAAAAACTAACATATGTTAGGACATTTCAGTAGATCTGTGATTTAGCACTGAAGAATTGTTTTGGTTTTATATTTCACGTCTTTGAAATGAGGCTGGCAAAGTTTTTGTAACGTTTTCCTATTTTGTTGAAACGTTTTTTTGCGTGTACAATCTTGTGCATCTGCATACAATATCAACAGTTCTTATCCAAACCTTGCTGTTGCATATTGTTTAGGCTAAGTTTTTTTAATTTATTTTTTTAATTATCCAAAAGGGGACACAATATTCTGTCCTCTGCATCAGACCTACTCTCAAACTGGGCAGGCACAAATACACCCGGGGATCAAATATTGTTCTGAACCAGTAATCTGGTCCAGCTTTCGTAAAAAAAAATGCTGTAATTAATCCAAAATAGGTAATGAATGTTGTCATAATTTCACGTCCTGTTTGTCCTCTACATTTCCAGGCAGCTCGCTCCCTCGAGAAGTGGAAAAAGTACGATGGTTCACTTGCTGTTGTGAAGACATTTCACTACTTATTAATGTATTCATAAAGACCATATTAACCACAGCTGGTGCTTGAGATGCTATTGAATAACAAAAACAAACAAACTCAAGCAACTTTTGTAGTTTCTCAACTTTGCAGTAGCAGAGCTTTTGGGTTTCTACATCTTTACATGTATGAACGTCTTAGCTTTGTAACAGGGATGCAAAGTGTCCACTAGAGAGCGCCATTCCTTACTGGATTTAATTGCACTGTTGGTGAGTTTTATGTCTTAACAGAATATTCCGATATTATATTGTTCTGTGATTAAAACATTGTGTTTGTTAATGTAGAGCGGATGTGCTTTACGTATTGGGTGATGAAATTAGAAAGGCGAAGAAGCAATAACCTAGATTGCATTACATTATAACTGTGAGCTATGAATTAAAAATGAGTCTTTATAGAGTTGTAAAACATATGCTGTTTTATTACTTAGCCAACTTACTTAGCCATTATGTGGGAGAAAGTACTGATCAAACAGGTAAACACCTGTGTATCCACACAATACAGATAATGTTTTTTTTAAAAGGTCCCAGCACAACAGTAGTTAGGGTTTTTAGCTTCTGTGTTGTGAGTATATTATTTTATCGGTATTCAGTTGCAAGAGGGATTTTAATCAAATCCTTTGCTTTTGATTGGATTGCTAAAAAGTGGGCGATTAGTTGCAGATTGACTGATTTGATGACGTTATTGGTTGAAACTGGTTGGTACTTACTTATGTAAATACACACTATTTAAGCATGCATTATCCTAAAGGGGTCACAACCCAGTAGTAGTTGATTATGCGTGTAAAATTACATTTATAAGATTGAAAAAGATTGATGCTATCATATTTAGTGGCTCTATACTAGTTTTATCATTAAGTATTTAATTTCTCTGGTGAAAATAATTGGGGAAATTTCCAAGTTCTCAATATGATATTCTGTAGTTGCGTTCCCAGACACAGATACTATGTAGGCCACGCTCATATGAACCTTATATTAAAGCATTATACATTCTCACAACTGTAAGTCTGCCACAGCGTCTACACAGGGACAAAACCCAGAGCTCCCAAAGAGCACAGCTTTGTGTTACTCAGGCGGCGGTTGATCCTCTTGCTCTCTGAACTCGGGTGCGTCACCTTCAACTGCAGTCTAAGAGGAGAGGAAAGGAGGGAGGGGAGAACGTTGGGGAAACGTGTCACATTAAAAGAGGAAGTTCATCTTCTGATAAACACATAGCTACACATCCCACTGGACCCAATGTCTGAGATGGCAGCCAGTGCTAAATGTGAGCTTGTCTG
Source organism: Clinocottus analis (assembly GCF_023055335.1). Taxonomy (NCBI): domain Eukaryota; kingdom Metazoa; phylum Chordata; class Actinopteri; order Perciformes; family Cottidae; genus Clinocottus; species Clinocottus analis. The sequence goes on from NW_027175898.1 coordinate 10,798,831, forward strand.
AGCTCCACCACTACAAGGGGAGAAACCACATGGAATTCATGTTTTGTCCCTAGGTTGTTCGTTTGAGAGCTTTAGAGGATTTTAATGTGCCTCTCTGTACCTCACAGTTTCCATTCAAGGGGCTCTCCAGACGCAGTGCAGCTCTTCACAGAAGACATGCATAATCACGGTGGAGGGGAGGGGATGAAACAAAAAAGAGATGTGTAAAGCATCATATACATATGGCACTTTATATTGTACCCCTTTCAGGTATTCTTATGGGTGTTTTGGTTTTAGGTTTGATTTTTTTTTGCGTTGTTACACACAAAGGAAACAGCCGCAGCTCAGTACTTCAAAGAGGCCCCGGCAATCCCACATAGACAGACCACATTTCAGTGGAGCACGCTGTGCTGTGCTGCACTGTGCTACAGACAGACGAGAGCTGTTATGAGGAAGAGGAGACCATGGTGTCTCATTAAAAAACACTACTTTTTCCTCCACAGATTACACTGCTCTGGGGAAACTACACAGGGAAGACACCCTTGCCACATCCACAGCTGAAAGATGCAGGGTTACATGATTGGAACTGTCAAATAAAGCATACAGTCGGAGAAGTCTCAAAACAAGTGTTCACAAAAAATGACAAAACATTTTTAATGGAAATGATTGACAAGTTGTTTACAGAGAAATATCAGTTTTGTTGATGTTCAGAAATGTCTAGCCTTTTTGTGAGGGCTGCTTGCCTTCAGCTCGTTTCATACCTGGTCAACGCTTTTCTGTCTGATCCTCATAGTGAAAAGTCCTCAAGTCTTGTTCAAACTAAGTACAGCGGATACGTAGCTGCATCCTCAGTCTGCATGAACAATAACGTGTAAGTTGTGTTTGGAAACCTAATGGGATTCTTTCTCTATCTAAATTTGACACGCATGTATTTGACTACTGCCACTCTGTTTACTGCCAGTCTTGGCATTAATAGATGACCCCTGACGTTAAAGACAGCAAGATCTGTGCTCCGTTGGCTAAACCTTACTTTTAGTTTCAAGGACCATACTTCTACTTTAGTTTAGAGATATACTAATATTGAATATTAGCCTGATACTGACTCATTTTAGGTATCAGTGACTCAATGACTGAATCAGTGACTAGAAAAGCCATGTTTAAGTTAAGCCTGACGTTGCCTCACTAATAAAAGAAGTATCTTAGTCTCTTCCACACAGTGAGGCGTACAGCTTATTAATTATATACAGGTATTTGATTGATACCCAAAGCCCAGGTATCGTAACGGGACTGAAATAGTTGGATCGGTGCATCCCTACTTTAGACTCTTGTCATGAAGCTGCAGTTTTATTGTTGCAAGTATTGTCACACAAGTTTAACTCAGAAGGGTCATTGATGTTGGAGAGGAATGTGAAGGGTCTTGCATAAACGCTTTTTCAATTACATTTTCTTTTGGCATACTTGACACACAACTTTTCTTGGTGAATCACTTAAGGGGGAACATCAGACCCAAAAGGGCCAGGGTGTATATTGTACCTCCAGCAACTTTGGAAAGTGCTGAGACATTTATTAGTGAAGCCAGGGGTGGTGCACTTTCATTTCCTGGTTTTAAGTCTCTGGGTCCTTGCGTGGGTCAACATGAGCATTCCTCATTTGGGGTTGTCTATTGCTGTAGTTTTAGTTTTAAGGTGTAGTTGGTCATTTCAGAATTTTGTTTGGTATTTGTTTTGTTTCCTCCTGTCAGGGAGGATCAGACATTGTCATCTGATGGCGCTTAAGCTGAGCAATATATCAATATCATAGTATGAAACTAGATATTGTCTTACATTTTGGATATCAATAATGTCTTTTCTTTGTGTTAAAAGCTGCATTACAGTAAAGTGATACAGTTTTCTGTTCTTTTATTGGCCTTTACCTATTTGATCATTATTTACACATTACTGATAAGTAAAAATTGAATTTAATATTTTTATAAAAGTACTAATGGTCAAAAAATATTGTGGCATTTGATTTTCTCCATATCGCCTAGACCTCGTGGAAAAGATGAAGCCTTTCATACATTCTTTGTTGAAAGGCACAGATATCTGATAGTGTTTTAATCCCTTTGGTCATAATGCAGGTTCTCTGTATGTGAGCAGGTTACCAATCACCTTTCTCTCTTCGACTGCAGTATATGAGTGAGCAAAGGTTGTCTTCTGCGAATCCTGGCTGAGTCGTGTGCATAAATAAAATACTGGACCATACCCTGGTGACATTATCGATGGGCACTTCTCCTCTGCAGCCGATGTCCTCTCACAGTTACTGTGGCACCTGCGACCCGCTGTCACACAATGACCTCAATAGAAGGTCTGTGTGTGATGATGAGTCTGGCACGCACGAGCCTAAACATACCATTGCAATTAAGGCAGGTCACACTTGTAGACGCATACGCAAACTCCAGAGCCCACATGCACAGGTTCATAACCGCTGTGTCACTTGCCTTTTGTATAGAATACATCAGAAGTTAATGATTTGTTGACTACATATATATATATATATCTACATATCTATATCTATATCTACATATATATTATATAATATATATATATATATATAATATATATATATATATATATATATATATATATATATATATATATATATATATATATATATATATATATATATATATATATATATATATATATATATATTCGTTTCAAACAGGGTTTGATTGCAGTTTCTCATATAATCAGTAAGCAGTGCAATTTAACATACCATCAAAGAAGTGGAGCAAGTGTAAACATGGTAAATGACCAACATCCCAAAGCTGCATTACCCGGAGTAGCCTCTGGATGGCAGTGTCAGGCTGTGCTACCTGCTTTCAGCCTCAGCTCTCTCATTAGTGAGCTCTAGCAGGCCCCCTCCGACATGTCTCATAAATGTCAACACCAATACAGCAGGGGACAGTGGGCCTGGATGTAACAAACACAGACGCCATGAAAGTCCACTCTGTCTGTCAAATCAATCACCGAGGCCCGCCACAAGCTGCATGTTCACACCTCCCATGGAAACTACCTGCAAGTTGGCATTTGGTTAGTTTAAAGACTCAAAGAATAATCCCCTTGGGGTTGTTCGGAATTATTTTGATCTCGAATCTAAGATGAAATGTGTAGCAAACAGTGCACGGACTTTGGCTTTGGTCTTTGTAAATTCCTGTTTGTGTGTGTGTGTGTGTGTGTGTGTGTGTGTGTGTGTGCCTATAGTGTGTCAGTTATTGTCACCTTGCTGTGGCCAGTAAGTCCTTTTCACTATGCCCTCCATCCCACCTTCTTCCCTTTCCTTGTTCCCTCTTCATTCTCCTTTCCATTCTCTTTTTTTCTATTATCAAGCCATGTGCTGCCTGCACTCTTTTCCATTCTCTTCCAATCGGGCCACAGGAGCAGGTGGATTGGAGATAACTTGCGCTGTGCTTTGTTTTCGCCCTGACACTGTCATTAATCATTGCCCAAGCCACACTTCAACATATAATAATAAGGACTGGCTGGTGTGTGGGGGCTGCCGCCCAATTGCCTTTCATTGAGAGGATGCCAAATTGGAGGTGAACGGCCATAGCCAGACACTACTCCCCTGTCCCCAGACTGTCTCATCATTTAGGTATTTATCCATCTCAAGCTTGTCTGTGGCGCTTCTCCCTGCCCTCCCAAGAGGCCCAAGATTGTTAGGGGGAGGATCAGATTTGTTGCTCAGGCTTTTTGGCTTTGATTCTGTGCCTATAAGTTAGGGATTAGAAGCAAATTTCCCACAGGGCAGTGCTGGATTTGCTGGTGTTTAACTGTTTAACCTGTCTTAGTCTTCTGTGGCGAAGGGGTGAGGGGGCGGTGGTGGGAGGGAGAGGAAACAGGGTTAGGAAAGAGACTGGTCAACAGGTCCTGAGAGACCTAGAAGGACTAAGCCAGAGCCAGTCCAGCATTGATGAGAGCGGCGTCCTTATCCATACCATCTCCTGTGTAGTCGTTTGAGTACTAAAGTGTGTGCGTGAGGCAGAGACTGAAAATACATAAGAGGTTGTGTGTGTGTGTCTGTGAGTGGCTTCCCCTGGGTACCTCAGACTAATAAATCAGAATCATATTGGTCCTCCTTTGGTTACAACCCACATGCCTATAATACACAACACGTGAGAATAGTAGCTATAGTGTATCTTGCAAATGGGCCAGTAAGTAATCAATTATATGAAGGCTTTAGACATATTTACAGTTTGGTATTTATATAGAAACCAAACTCTATCTGTGTGTCTAAATGTAAAAGTATTGCACACGTATTAATTACTTTGTGTTACAGATTGAATTGCTGTGCTGTATGTTAATGGTTATACTGTGTACATATGCTATATTACCTTTTTTTAAACGCTGGCTGTAAATAAAACTAAACAAAAAAAATGTTTTTTTTTTGTCTCCTAACTAATTAAAAGTTCAGCAAATGAATATACCAGTTAAAGAGGTTGATGTTCTCAAGCATCTTGTGGATGGAGGCAGGTTAGTGTTTGGCTTGGCTGTGGGGTTAGGGTTTTGGCTGGAGCCTTCTTTTGTGGGCTACACTGGGGAACGGACAGGGGTGCAGACCAGTAGGAGGATGCCTATCCTGTCAAACATAATCCAGCCGGATTACGGTGATCTGAGGGGAACATTGGAGCCTTGAGCATGAAGGTGTGCTTCTTGGGCCCTGCCATCTTTACTTCTATAAACAAGGACTAAATCCTAAGGTGTGCACATCTGGATGGCAGTTGAGAGAGCGGTCTGGGCTTTGATCTCAGCCATCACCATCGGTGCTCACCTCCTTTGCACAGAGCAGACCGAGCAGACAGAGGTGTATTAGCAAGTGATGTTAGACAGGCAAATGTCAACAAAGACTGGAAGATTGGCTGGACATTGTTGCTGCTCCCATTAGCTCCGAGCTTAATGGCGTTGGGTATTTGGGATCGAGCTCAGACCTGTTGAAAGGTGAACTCACATTATGGCTACAAACATAACTTAATCAATAATGACGGTGCTAATACATCTTTCACACCATCACTTCAGTTGTGTGGCATATATCAGCTCACCTTTCTATACTTGCAAATGTTCTCATTTTGCACTTTGAATCTCTGTCTATACATATCTTGGGAACGTCTATATCATTCTGACATGGAGACAGTAAAGAGCTCCATGTCTCCTTTGGTGCTGTAGAAATATACTGCAGAACCGTATTGATCTTTAATTAAAGAAGCTCTTAACCTTGGCTGGGCAGAGGACCCCCAGGCCAGTGAGTTAATTAATGTACTAATAGTCATAATATTTGTGCTGTGCACGGGAGGTACATAAAAGATTATCTATTGTATGAGCAGTTTATCAGCCCAATGATGCTAGAGCCCCGTGCTGTGCGTATATCAATATTATGGGCAAAAATCTGCAATACAGACAGAAGACGAGGGAGAGTCGGTCTTTTAATATCTCCCTCGGTTCATCAGCAGTTTAGCAAGGCCTCGTTTTACCTCCTGGGACTCTCCTCTGATCGTAACCAGCTGGCATCGATGGGCCTTTACAGACACTAATGCTTTGCTACCTTGACAACACACAGCAGCTATAAGCCCTCTAAAAGATCCACTTCTTCTCCAGATGAGTCAGTGGTCCCACTCCACCGTTTACCCCACGCTCCCAAGGAGGGCGTCTCATCCCTGGATCAAAACCTCATACTACTGACCTTTCCGTTGCTCCCACCAGCCACCAGACCCCCTCATAAACGGGTCCCACTGAGAGAGGGCGAGAAGGAGAGAAGGAGAGGGGGAGAGTGTGTGTGTGTGTGTGGGAGGAGGTGGGGGTGGGGGGGGGGGGCAGACGCACTGTGATATCACCCTTTATAGCTTTATTGATTTCCTCTCAGGATCCAACTATTAACATTGAGCTGCTACGGTGGCTGCTGCTGTGTTGTTTTCTGCAGGTAAGAACACTGGGCTCACACCCCCGGCCTTGTGGGCTGTATATAGAGGGGGGAAGTGGGTGGGGGAAGCACTGGGGAGGCACATGCTTTTATAATTAAGGTCAGCTGGGATGCATTACAGCATTTGGAGGTGTTAAAACGGGCCCTCCTCTGAGAGTATGTTGGCATTGCCCATGCTCGTAAATTAGCCACGCTCCCCACTGATTTTAGGAACAGGAGATGTGGGGTAAAGGGAGGAGAAAAGGGGGGAATCAAGTAGACCACTGGATGTAAATATGAGACGGGATTTGTATAGTGCTTTTATTTGATGTGTTTTTTCCTCAAATTACTGATTTTATTTGTAGTAAAAAAAAAGAAGAACCATAAGGAACATGAGTCCAATGAGGTCTAGTTTGTTTCATGCAACCAACACATTCCAATTAATTATGCATGTGGAGCTTTATTATGCTTCATGGCTTAATCTAAATACTGAACAAATATTACTGTATGTATGAATTATATACATTATCATATATTTAAAGCTAAAATATCACAAACAGTTCAAACTACAGAAAAGATAATCAAATATGTAGTGAATACATAATGAGTACATTATATGAATAAACTTCCTATAAGAATTCCGGTGTTAACATTAGCAGCACAAATTTCACAAAATGCTTGTTAAACCTGCCAAACCACCCACAGAAGTTAATTAGTAGGTAGGAAAGTAAAATAATGGGCGGGTAGTCAACGGATGCTCTCCCAGAATGAGCAAAGGTGTGCGCAAGCTCTCTTTGGACCAAGACTGGCTCCAATGAGGCGGGCAAAACAAAGCCGGGCCCTTCAGGTTCACAATGGGGACACTGTCAGCGAGGACAGGGGAGGGGAGAGGGAACAAACAGACCACAAGAGTTTCACAAACAACCTGTCATAAGGCATTCAGCGGGACAGGTCTGACTGGGAAACCCAGCTCACACCCTGCGCCAGGGGTGAGCCGGGGGTCACCTCTCTGATGCATGGTGGGAGAAGTATGAAGAGCAGAAGGAGCGGCAGAGGTAGAGATGTCTCGGTTACACGGCTTCCTCATAGTTTTGACTTATGACTTCTGAGGTCTATTGTCAAAGGTACGTTTGATGTAAGATGCTATTATGTCATAGTTAGAGAACATGTTTTGAACAACAGTGTTGAACTTAAAGACACTAAAAGTGGGACTAGCGACTATATTAAAGATGAATAAATAAACACAAACATTTTTTAATAGTGAGTAGTGAGGCTGAATCCATTGGAAAAATCTATTCTGTTGGTGTGTGTTCTGTGTTAACATAATTAGCCTTTTCTATGTATTTAGCTCTAAAATTCATCATGAGGCTTCATCATAGGACTGCAAGTAATAATTCTCGATTAATCGGCCAATTCTCTTTTCAATGAATACTACATTCATAATTTGATCTTTTAAGATATCAAAGTAAGAAAAGACAGTTTTAACATCTTTTAAATGTCTGATTATTTTTCAAAAGCTTGTTGCAACCTCTCGTAACTTGTAGCAATGCTGATTAAATAAGTAGTTTCGCAACAAGGAGCAGAAACTGTGTACTAATGCTAAATTTCCCTTTGAATGACACACAGTATTGTCATTTTGATTTTGTGATATTGATTATAGTATTTAGTTGATGATTCTGGACGACTTGGACAGCTTGTAGATAGCCAGTCATCATCCTGACCCTCCTGAGACTAAGCTGAGTGCCAAAGACCCGGACAGAACCAGTGTAATCAGAGCCTGTGCCACTGACCATTGTTTGTGTGTGCTAACCAGAACTGGCCTTGTCTCTGTGTTGCTTCTCGTTTAAACAACTGGCATTCCTCTTTGGGTGTCAAAAAGGAAGACATAAAATAAAAAAAACACCTTTTGAAAGAATTGTCACAATCATAATTAACTATATTCAAGAGTGATGTATTTTAATTTCCTCCAGAAACTTTTAGTTGAATTGATTTCCTTCTCTAAAGGAGCTATGTAAAGAAGCACACAGGGCACAGTGCCAAGTATGTGTCCTCTGACAGTTACCTTAATTACCATCTTCCCATTAGTACATTCCATTCATAATACCATTCAGTCTTTTATATTTTTGTGTGATGTCAGGATATTTGGCTTCAACTTTTTAACCAACAGAAAGCAATGCATCAGCAACTGCACAATATAAAACATGTTTGCTTCTTTATAGTTTCCTGTTCTCAAATTTCTGTTTTATAAACACAAACAACTTGCTCTTGATCTTCCTTCGTTGATTCTAAAATTGAGGCTTTGCTGAGAAATCATCAAGTGTTAATAGATATTCCTCCAGATTGTAATGAGTGTGCGAATGATTAGAGAGTATAATGAGGAAGTTTCTCATTATTTTCCCAGATCATTGCATTCCTCGTTGCATCCTTACCTTGCCAGGTTCACTAAACTATACATGCACTGCATTTCGGATCCAGCATATAAAACCAGAATGCAATCCTTTGCTTTAGCAAAATGGAATGAAATCTGTTGTATGGCGCTGAACTGTCACACAGAAAATATAGTAATGGGCCTCAACCTGCCACTGCTGTTTACAGGTGTTTTTTTTACAACAGTATTTATTTGACCATTATGTTAAATTGTCCCCATAAAGCCGCACTTGGCAGCACCATCCTCTGAATCTCTTTGTGAGCCACTTAAGTATACCACCGGGGGTTAGTGTGTTCCATGGACACAATATGGCTGCTTTAAACTGAATAAATAAAACCAGTTTAGTAAGGCTGTGCCCCTTTTTAGGGAAACAGCGTTAAGGAAACAGCTCTCCAATTTTGTGGATTTTTATGCACGTTGTAAGTGTTGCAATAAAGTTATGGAGTGAACCTCGAGGACATGGTTCGGTTTAATGCAGTATTTAGTTGCCTCTTAGCATTATAACAAGAGGATAATATTGATCACATCTCTCCGGCCGTCAGCTTACATCACTCTATATAAGTATGTATCTCCATAAATGTATGTGATAAGTTGCAGATCTGGAGTTCAGACTTTCTTTCCTGTTGTGGTTCTGATCTAGAGGACTGTTGACCACAGGCAGGCAGCCATAAAATGCGGGGGCCTGACTCTGTTGAGACCACCTCCATTCATGGCCCCAGAGCCGCTGGATGCTAAGTGGCAGCCGGAAAATCACAGCTGTGGGATCAAGCGTGTCACATTAGGAGAGAGAGTCCGGCCTCGAACAAGGGTACAGTACATAGACATAGCATAGTTAAGGCAAGTCGATTCTGTATGCTCCCGCTGAGGCGCCGGCACACCTTTCACAGGTCAGAACAGAAGACCTGGAGATAGAGAAAGCAGCAGATCAGCTGCAACTCTTATAGTTTTTGCACCTAAATTTTGCAATATTAAATTGGAATTCTGACAAGTATTTGGATATGCTGTTGTTTGTTAAGTTAGGACAATTATTTGAACATAAAGGGAAATAATAGGATATTGTTTAATTTACCGACTTTAAATCGGTTTAGTTTATAGCCAAGCCAAGCCGAATAAGTTTCTCATGTCTTACTTTTCTCCTGAGGCTCTCGGTCCTTCATTATACCCCTTGGAGAGAGCCCAACCATGCGTTTTTTGCTGATTTTCAGAGACGGGGCATTTTTTTCTACAGCAATTTACACTTGCACAATTATAGCGTTCTGGTGCAGATATGGTGTCGGCCCCTCCTCCTTGACCTCTGCTCTTTGCGAAGCAGGCGAAAGTGTGTTTCCTGATTAACGGCTGGCTGAGGTACATGGCTCCAGCTCCAGCACCCTGTCCTCCCAAACTGAGGTGACAGTCTCCTAGGCTCTTTATGGAAATTAACTGCAAAACATAGCCAATTAGACCTGCGTTATTTAGAACGACTCAGCTTTTCACCCTGAATAAAAGCAGGCCCAGATAAGACCTGTACACTCAGACACTGCAGCAAATTAATGTGAAGTTGGTGGCCTGCCAGTGAGCCAGTCCATCTAATATGGGGACATTAAAAGCATGAAGACAAGTTTTTGTATAAGCTTTAAATTATTGCTGGATAGAACACAGGATGATTAAAGATCGGGGTTTGCGAATAATTTTAGAGACCATTCTATATGAACACATTACGTAAATGGGGATGTGAGATGTTTTATTTGGGCAAATTTACAAAAGACTCTGATGAAACACTAAACAGTGTTTTGTGGGTTCCTATATTTTGTATAGTTGGACAAAAGTTTCCCAGGTTTTGAACATTTTTATTCCAAATGTGTAACTGGGAAAAAGGCATCTGTATAACGTCTTTTCACTCCACCAACTAAAGATAGGGCTCTTAGCCTGATACGCTGTCTTAATTTTCCCTTTCTCAGGTCACTGCAGAGAGCGACGGTATTAGAGTGAGGAGGAGGGTCCTTACTTTATGTGCAAGAATACACTGTGGAAGTTGCAAAGGGCAGAGTCTCTAGGAAATCTACTCTTTCTTTGAAAAAATGTCACGGGAGAGATAGGAGATTGGCACCACAAAGAGCCCAAAATAGCACGGGCTGCTACGCATTGTCAGACAAGATTTGGGCTGAGACATTGACTTTTGTTCTGCAAAGTATTGGCCCCTGAAAGGGAGATGGGAGGTGTAAAAATTGTGATTTCTCCTCTTTCCCTGGTTATGTGCAATACATTACCCTCCTGATAATGCATGCTGCAGGGACTGGGGTTTGTAACGTCACTATTATTCCTTGTCTACAACAAAAGAGGTTTGGGATAGAGTTGGGAAATGGGTAAATATGAACACTAGCTTTTCCATTTTAGGTAAGTGGAATCAGTGGTTACAGAGGCACTTATTTATCAAAGGTCTAAAAGATTAGGACAGATCCCCAACCCCTCTGCTTTCCCATAACTCCAGTGCATTCAACATTTCTTCCTTTTGCCTTCCCCATGATAACAAAGGCCTCATATATTTTGGCAGGTTTTCCCCTTGGCTACATAATAGGATTATGAATAATTTCTACAAATTTACAAAAACAAATCACATGGCGCGGCTTAGGTTTTGCTAATAATTTCTCCATAGCTGATAGATCAAAGCAAGGCACAGGGACTGCAGAGCCAGGCAGTAGATTGACCCTGGTCAGGCATTTTTAATGAAAGGGTTAATCTCCTCAGAGGTGACTATTCAGGAGCAAGCAGTGTGACCAAATGAAGAATTCAGGTCTGGGATAAGAAGGAGAATAGTGGTCTTGAGGGTGCTGTTGGGTGACAGCAAGGGAGCCCTGAGGTAAAACTGTGTGATGCTGTATCTGAGCCCTTCTGACCAGACCTCCTCCCCAATCCCCTGCTCAAAGAAAGAGAAAGGTGGGGGGGAAAAAAAGTCGGGCTGTTTTAGTTTAGGCTCAAGGCTAATTCATGGATGACCACAAACAAACCTGCTCTATTGGCTCTGAAGGCCCATGAAAAGAAATACACAAACATGCCCAGTCACGATGGCGACTGTGTGCATACTCATACATATAGACCACAGGGGACACGAGCGTGCACACACTCATAGACTTGCACACACACACACACATATACTTTTCCATTTGGACAGCTGCTGTTGCTCTCAAAGTACCTGAATGTACTTATAGTCCTGGCTGTTTGGGATAAACTTTGTTGTCAAGCACCTCTTGTGCTACTGTAAGCACACATGCCCTCTTGTGAGTAATTAGACTTGAATATCTTCCAAAAGGAGAGCGGGGGAGAGAGGGTGAATAAAAAGGAGATGCTTTTATAAATGTATAAGCCCTGGCTGGTTAAGGAGGTTTAGAAATCTCATCATGACAGTGGCAAAATGGGCCTCTTGGTAATTAGGAACAAATGAAATTGCTTATCACTTATCGAGTTACTGTGCCAGCCATTTGGCTGTGTTCAGAGGGATTAATCAGAGGGCTATTGACATTACATTGTTCCACAATTATCATTCATACATTTTATGGTAATTGGGCATTTTTTTCACTCAGGAATTAAGGTGCCTACGTAATTCCAGACAAAATGAGCGTGCGCTAATACAAACATTAATCAAATCCCTGAAATAACCCAAAAACATTTCAGCTGCTGATGATCACGCAACAAAGTACTGAAGTGAAACGTTAAAAATGAGGACATCCGTCTTCTCTTTGAGAGGAACTAAAATGCCATTTTAATAATTCATTTATATGAATGATGGTTAGTCATGTGGAGTTATATTTTGTGCATCAATTAATCAGTGATAAAAGGAATAACCAGGTTTATACAGCATCGTATACATGTATGAGATTGTAAATTGAAACTGATTTATTACATCTTTTGATATAGGTTTTGCTATAAAGGTAATGGTTCATTTAAGACTTCTTCATAAGCCTGCTTGCCACGTGGCATTAAGTCCTCTAATTGGGATAACAAAAAACCACAACGTGACATTAAGCTAATAAAACCAATAAAGCCTCTGTTCTAAATGCAATCAAAACTTAGACGTCTAACTCTTCCCCTGTGCTCTTTTTCCAATACCTTCCCAACAGCTACATGTGAAAATGACATGTCATTGTCCTAATGGCCTGGGGTGGGGGGTTAATAAAGGAAGACTTTGCCTAATGCTTCCATAAACGTGTTAGGCAAAGTCCAGCAGGATGTAATTGCATCTAATATATTTACAGAGAATTGATTTTTTCCCCTCCCACGACCCAACCACCGGGCAGCAACAAGCTGCGGTCAGTTCACTCAGGTCACTGTGGATGAGTTCTGTGTCCACTCTGTCCTCTTTACACCAAGAAACAAGGCCGGGCCACCGAGACCGAGGAAAGTATTGGAGTGCAGCTTAATGAGGTAATTAGTCAAAGGCCATGACGATCCTGGGAGGCTAATACCTGGGACCTCTTGATCCTGGATTCCTGACACACGTCTCTGGAGACGGTACAGGAAAGACTGCTACAGAATCCAAACGCTGCCTCAGACACCCCAGACACATTTTTTTGATACCAAGAATGCGTAATATTACACTTCAAGAAAGGAGACTTTGGATTCTAGCTGAGCAACCCCCCCAGTTGCTCTTCTTTTTCTTATTTAATTATTCTCTCAATGCAGTAATGTGTCTGTCCCCTGTCTGTTGAAGAAAAAATAGACCTTAGCAAACTTAACTACTTCACCTGTTTACTTAGTGAAAGAAGTTCTGGAGAATCAACAAAGGCAGTGAAAAAGCACAAGAAAGGAAAAGGGATGAAGAACACAAAGCAGGTTGATATTTTTTCCCTCTCCCATCCCTTTCTTTTCTTTTTATCAGGTTACGTGACTGGAGGCTTCATTAATCACCACCTCGACAGCCTCTGCCAGGGGGAACTAACTGCATTTGGCCCAATTAGGCGCTGTAGAGACAATAGGAACAGCACAAGTTGTGCCTCGATGCCAGGAGCCGAGCGTTGCCTCCCTGTCATTACCTACAGAAAGGGAAAAATTAACCCCTACCAGCTTCCCTGCTTTCCTCCATTGATCCAAGGCTTTTGTGGTGTCCCTGGAGCGTGGCAGACAATTACAGATATTATTACATCTGCATTGATTTTTTTTAAAGAGAGCAGAGTGTCTCCAAGCAATTAAAAAAAATTACAGTTCGGAAGTGGGCCAATTAAAATGCCCCCGGCCCTGGAGGGTGGCAGCGGTGTTGATGGGAATGGAGGGACAGGCTTGACTGTCAGAATGTTGCAGTTTTTTTTAGGGACAATAATTAGCAAATTGCCTTGCATTCAAAAGCCTGGTCAAAGAAAACACTCTTCTGAAACATGGAAAAGAATACTCGTCAGTCGGTGCACAAAAGGGTCATTAGTCTGCACTGTCCATCAAGATTGTCATTCGTCCAAACATAGCAGTTGAAAGTTTGCCCATTCTGCAGTGTAGTTTGATTGAATCTCACGTTTAGCGTCAGAGGGACGTCTGTTTTAATCTCGATGACTATTGTGGAGAGTTTAACATTGTCACGTTTACTTTGCAGGACACAAATGATTCATCGAATACCTTTTAATATTCCCGTACATGGACAAGACCCCGACACTTTCACTTTCAGTGAAAACAGCACTGCCTAATTTAAGTTGTCATATCAGCATCTTATTCATGGCATTTCTCTGGGAGCACCAAGCACATGATTAGTAACTAATTAAACTTTTTGGCAGTAATTTAGAATAGTGGCTGTATTTCTGTCCTGACATAACTGACTCTTTCCTTTTGGTTGTATGAAATGTGTCTCCGCACAGCTGCCTCCATAAATATTAATTTGAAGTCTCTTCTGATTCATGCTGTTAAAGTATCGCACCTCTGGCAATCAGCTCCTCTGTCGTCTTGTATCCGTACGGCCAAAGCCCACCCAAACATTGCACTCATGCAAACTTTCTCACGCTTACATTCTCTGCATCTGTCTCTTGCTCTCTTTGTTTCTTTTACTTTCTACTTTCCTCATTCTGTCGCACACACGTGCATGCACACACAAACTTCCTCTTTTCCATCTTTAGCTCTGGCCTTAGAGTTGATATCCCCCACGGAACAAAATTGGCCTCTACCATGGCCATCTGACCAGACTTCCTGAAACCACAAAGAAAGGGAGAGCGCTAATTGGAATTATGGCTAGATGGAAGACAGGCAGTGTAGAGATAAGGGATCAATGTGATGCAAATAAACCTTGCATCCAGTGGCTGCACAGCCTCTTAAGGGCCCATTGTTTTCTCGCTATGCAATTAGAGCTAGAGAGGGAATTACTGTGTAGTGTTGCTCTGTGTTTGGTAGTTCACAAAAGCACACACACTTGCACACACAAACACCTACCTGGCCCTTTTGTTGGAGCGGTTGGAGTTGAGCAGGTGGGCTCTGGGATTATTCAAACCGGCTTTTGACTAAGGAGGTAAACAATATCTCCAAATAAAGCAGACATATGCAGAGACACCCAGACACTTGGAAACCAAAAAAAGAAAGGGTACACAGTCTAAATAAACAGCATTTGGCTCAGGAGGAAAAAAGGACAATGAAACTCTGGTTCTGAGCTGCCGTCGTTTTATCACCCAACACGCTGAATGTGTTTGAAGTGGAAAATCACAGTTTCTTTAATCCATGGAGCATTCAAATAAGTTTATTTCACCAGGATTAAAAACAGTAACAATAGCAGGCAGTTAAAAACAAACAGCTCCAAACAAATGGAGGCTGAGGCGCTCGGCACGGGTAAGCTCTCCATACATCTTGGTCTTTTTCATTAGCTGAAACGTATTATTATTGTTTATCTATTGAGCTTCCTGATAAAAAACGAGCCATGCTTCCCCTTTTGGATTACAGAGTTGGAAAGGTTCAGGGGTGGCTTGCCGGTGTAATCCACAGAATTCTTTTCCAACAACAACAACCTCTGGAAGAATGGAGAAAAAAGGAGAGTTTTCAACACCTGAATACCGGGGCGCATTTGATTAGAGGGCTAATTTCAAAATAACATCAAAGGGGGAAGGAGCTTGGTGCGTGTGTGTGTGTGTGTGTGTGTGTGTGTGTGTTTGTAAGGGCCTGTTCTGGCAGCTGTTTATTGTGAAATACAGAAGTAGTCTCACGCAACCTTAAATTAGGAGAAAGAAATGTGACAACACGTCCTTTTTGACTTTGTTATTAAGTTTGTATTTCATAAATCTACTGGGCATCTTAAAGACATATGACATAATCTGTGTTGACTGTCTATTATGACTCAAACCAGCGGGAATTTGGGCTTTATTAATTATACAACTTCGATGGCTAATTCAGATGAATCAGACAAAATACACTGTGCTGATTTTTTTATATATATCTTTTGTAAAATCATGCCCTTTCTCATGTAAACATTATCCATGATTGCTATAAAATAAACTTGAATCACATGATGCACAAAGTTTCCCTTCACTTACATTTTTCTGGATGTACATTTGCAGTATCGAGTCTTCCTTTAACTGTTCTTTGCTATCTGAGATCCACACAAATGTTTACTAATATTGTCTTAAATGTCAGAGTTGCAATTCATGAGCCGTGGTAAATGGGAAAAACAGAAGGACAGAAACATATCAGATGATAAGCAGATGACCCAGGGCTGGGTCCAAGCAGATCAGACCATTCTTACAATCCATCGGGGGCGATGGAGGGACGGGGAGGGCTGCAATGATTTTTTGGCAGAGTGAATATTCTGAGATATAAATGAGACAGTTGGCTCGTTTCATAATGAAATATCCCAAAATTCACCTGGAATTGTCGCGTTGGGTCCTTTTTAGGTGGCTGACTATGAAAGCCATTGGTTACAATTCAACAGTTATAAGTTTATGATGAAGGAAGTGATTTTAAGAGTAACCTAACTAAAAGTGTGCAGCGTATTCCTTTGGGTTTTATTCAGATTCAGACCGCTATGATTCACATTTACACTTTGAGCCCACAATCATTCAAAACAGTCACCTCTGAGAAAGCCCCCCACTGAACTGAAACGCCCCAAAAAACATGAAAATTTAAATGGAAATTATTGGACCTGCCTCTCCCGACAGTCAGTGTGATGACACGCTTTCAGATCCTATTTAGAATGGTTTGAATGTGCTGAAATGTAAATGACTGGACGCATGGAGCACCAAATGGGAAGCTAGATTCTACATGGGTCAAAGACAGGAAGACTATAGAACCAAGATAAATGGAGGGAGGAAGGAGGGAGGGATTCTCATGCGAATCGTTTAACAGCGGACACACCGTGCCACTTGCATTATGCTAACTGTTGCATCAAGGGGCAATGCAAAGGGGCCCCCTTTTTTTTTGCAATTCACCACAGGGTTCTTGGTCTTCACTGAAAAAAGGGACCAACCAGATTTAGGATTGAGCTGCTAACTCATGTTATGGAATGCAACATAAGAAGATTTGCCAAGCAAAAATAACCTGTGCATAGCAATTAGCTGCAATATTAACATTTCAAGATATGAAGAATATATTTTAGGATTACTCGAGAACCAGTGTTTACGTAGGACAAATTGAAAATATACTATTATATTAAGCATCCGTAAGTTTGGGGCTATACAAAGTATCAGATTAATGCCTGAAGCTCATGTTTATGTCATGCACCTCACCATTTTACTGCCTGTCAATGTCATTATATCTCCCTGTGCAGTTCATTCATGGTGTCTGACATGCCTTACTCCATCAGGCTGGTGAAATAGATACTCTCTCCTCCCTGGAAGCTCAAAGCAGCATTTTAATAGCAACGATGCCTACTTGTTAGCCAGAAAAAAGGTCATGCAATTGGATTTCCGAGTTCTGGAAATCCCTAGATATTTACCTCAAACATGGTGTGCGCCGTGCCCTCTCAGCTCACCTTTCATTTTCATCTAACTGCTCTCATGCTGATTTGTCGAATATAGATGGGATCAATTAATCTATTGAGTCTGAACAGCATGGGAGATTTAAATTGTACATACGCGCACCCATGTGGCCAGCAAGCCCTATTTTGTCTATTTATAGTCCTTGTCACTTACTGCTGCGAGTGCTATAGACAATAGCCTGTCAATTAAAAATAAATCCCCCCTTTCGTCTTTTTGGAGTTCTGGGAGAAACGTGTATCATTTATCTTGAATCTCACAGCAGCTGTTTTACACAAGGCAATACAATTAATGTTTTTTTTCTTCTCACAAATCATAGATGCGCTTCAAAATTCATCCCATTTTTTTTCCGCATTAGCAATAAACAACTTGTACATTGTGACTGCTTTGAGTATTCCGTGCTAAGACAGTGAGACTATGTTGTTTCTTTCAATCTGGGAAGAAAAGATGAAGATGAAAAAGAAATCAGTGATTCTCAACTCATTCCTTTCTTCCCTCAAGAAACAGTCAGGTACTGCAGCCAGAGATTCATGTTGAAGTTTCCCCTGCAGCCAGTAAGTGCCAAGCTATGTCAAAAATGACATGCATCTCCTGTTTCCATGTCATGCCATGCATGTGATGTGATGGGCGAATGAAGGCAGTTCCTGCATAGAATAGTAGGGGGTCATTATTAAGCCTCTTAAATTAGCGCCCCCTCCCACACAGCCCGTGCAATTTTCCAAAACCGACCCACAACGACTCGCACACCCGCTGAACTCGACACATTCGTCTTGACAAAGAAAATAATTTCCAAAGTTTACTTGCAGCAAACTCATTTCATATGTGATTGAATTGTACCTGTATGGTATGACCCATTTAAACTCAAAGTCACACATGGACGCTTTGAGAACGTATTTGAGCAGAACCATGCTGTTAGTTAGCTATAGAGTGTGCCAATTCCATGTCCTATGCAATGCAATTTACATGTCTCTCCATCACACTCACTTATATGGTTCAACTCACAAGAGCTACCATTTAGATCGCTTCTGGGGGAGGGGAGAGGGAGCGGGCTCCATGCGCAGCACTGATATAACACCATATATATGTACTGCAGCGGTATAGAGTGGGTGGCCACAGCAGCAGAAAGCTTAACCTCTGTTGCCCCTGAACTCCATTCTCGCTGAAACACAAATGACAGCATGACAAACCCGGCTCGTGGCCCGGCCCTGGAAATGGACTGCTTCTGGTGCTTCTCTTTCCATTTTGATAGGCAGGTCCAACACCACTCCAGCATCTACCTGGACCATCCAAAGGCTTGTAATATCCTCAGATTAAAGAGACCTCAGCCCCAAGGTCAGCCGCTGAGAAAATGACTTCCTCGTCTCAAGAGCAAACACCTTTTTTTTTTCTCTCTCTCTTTTTTTTTTTACCGCACCCTTTGTCTCACTTTTATTCCACTCCCTTTCACTTGTTCGCTCTTCCCTCTGTCTTTCGATCTGTGCATCGCAGCCTTTTCCCTCTTTCTCTCCCGCTATCGTGTATATGTATATTTACAAGAGTGCACATAACTGGCGTCTGGGGAAGGGTAAGGAGCAGTGGGGAAGGGAAGCCATTAGGGGAATAAAGAGAGGTGCTGCCTCACAGCCGAGCTTCACAGGCCAGTGGAGCAAATCAAATTGGGTCTTGTTCTGCGGCAGGACACACACACCCACACACACCCACATACATACATACAGTACACTTGGTGACAGTGGTGGAGGCACACAGCTGACAGCAGGGCCTTTGGGACACAGCAGGGCTGGGCATGTCTGGGGCTAGCCCACTAAGGGATGCATTCATGACCCGCTACTCTCCCGAGCAAACGCATTTCAAGATGAGTCTATGATTAGTTCATATTTTTAATGTATACAAAGGGGTTCTCCAGGTAATTTCCCAGCTGCAGTCAATTTCAAATCTATGTAATTGGTCATGTTAAAACTGTGAACTCTTAAAAGACCTCCATTGTTGTCTTAAAAAAAAAGATTAAAAACACATCAGTTAGCCACATTGTTGGGTAACATGTTGCTTCATTACGATGAACGTGGGCAATGTAGTTTATTTTGAGTCAATACACTAACAATATCACTTTAACACTACGCCTTTTTAAAATATCAAACCAAATTTGTATGACCTGATAAAGATTTATATATTCAATAGGAATGAATGGGCTCATTATTCAGATCTAGAGAAAAGCTGAGGATGACCGGAAGTATTGAGAGACGGTAAAACATGTTGTTGGCTATTGTCTTTTTAACTGGATTTGTTTACAATAACAACAATAAAGAATATCTCTGTCCTTATCCCGTTAAGTGTTAGAGATGGAAATTAGGAAAATATGGTAATTAAAT